>NC_088311.1:24324837-24640414 GCF_910592395.1 Lineus longissimus
AAATGCCAAGGTAGGAGGAAAGATTTTTCCCGTGAAATACGGCCATCTTTGCAGAGGTGAGTAACCCAGCACCGAAAAAAGACGTCCATGTGGAAGTCTGACGCAAATGATTCCTGAAAAAGTGTCCATACCTGAGCAACCGATTCCGTACTTTTCATGCCAAGCCCTTATCGACTCAGATTCCCTAGCTTATATCATTTGGTTGTAGCGACTATTTTACTACTGGTTGTTTCCACGGTCTAAAGAGTCTGCTCTAGAGAAGCTGTTGAAAGAGCAAAAGGGCCTTCAAGAAGCAAGGGTCTTCGGTGTTTATCATTTTGTACCATTGAATATAGTGGGTTTAGCGTTTGTTTTTGTAGCCTTGGTTTGCTTTGAACCACCCAGTGTTGGCTACTCTGTCAACGATGCCGCCGAAACGTCCAGCATTGGTCAGACAATAACATACGGATGCTTGATGGGTATGGAGTTCCGAGATGGTAATCGTCTCAAGACTATACGGTGTCAGAAATATGGCATCTGGCCGAAAATTGATAAAGCTTGTACACGTAAGTTACATTTGGGCTTCATTTTTCCGGCTTCCTGCTTTCGTTAAGCACATTCCGCTCCGACTGTGGGGCACAGGTCCATGTAGATTAGTCTGTCTTTGGGCACTTTCTGCATGTACGTCTGTCCATTCGTGTCCATGCAGTCGCAGGGCCCTTTGCGTGGGCCGCTCTGGGTTCTCTCCACAGGTCTTTGTGGCCGGCTGGTCTTCCCCTGCTTTCCACTGTCATATTCAGAACTAGTACATCAGACTACATCTCAAAAGATATGATCAAACATGCACATTGTATGTTTTTTCTGAATATTCTCAACTTTGTCTTGCCACTGTGTTTCAGACATCCGTTGCTCATCTCCACCCGAGGTGAGACATGCCAAGATTGTCAACCATGCCGCCTACTACAACTACCTGTCAAAGTTACACTACAGATGTGATAAAGGTCACCGTCATGTCAAAGATAGGTACATCAGGTGCTTGATCAACAAGAAGTGGCAAGGCAATATCAAATGCATTGGTGTGTATTCGTCTTCCATGAATCATGTTCATCTTAAGGTTCGAAGTCGGATCGACTCATCGTGTTTCGAAATAACTGACTGTGCATTCGGCTTTCTCCTATCCGCCAAGCGACCCTTCTCGAACACAAGAAGCCATTGCACTTATAGAATGTGCGAATGATTGGAAGAGTTCGAGTTGTCTTGAACGAAAGGTGTATGGTCAATTTTCTGGTATACTGCTTATGCTGTTTCGGTGTCTGTTATTGCAGCCTCGACTGGTTGTGGAAACCCCCGCATCGTGGCAAATGCTCTAAGACAATTCAATCCGAAAACTGATAAGTCAACATTTGGGAGCTCGTTCACCTACACATGTAAGAAGGGATATAAGCAAGTCAGTGACGTCGAGATATTTTGTGCTTCCAACCTCTACTGGAAGGGCAATGTGGAGTGTAAGGGTAAGAGTAGTCTATGTTTTTGACTTTTGTCACTAATCTGAACTACTTGTAATTTCAAATACATGTATATTCTCTCTATACTGAAAGATCATGGTGTCTAAAAAAAAGCTATCTATACTATTCAGCAGAAACACTACAATATGGTGGGGTATACCAAAACCCCTTGATATACCAGAAAAACTTTGGCCGCCCGAACAGGCCACCCTTCCCACATAGCACCATTTGGTGTAGCACTCTATTTGCTATCTATAGCATCCCGTTTTTAGAGGTGTACTACAAGCTATTTTATTTCATTAGCGGTCTCTTGTGGGATTCCGACCCACCCAGCCTATGCGGCCAATCGTTTCGACCCCACCAAGGATAAAGATATGTATAACAGTGTGTTCAGGTACACGTGTAAGGAAGGACACGAGCTGGAGAAGGGCAGCTTTATCACGTGCGAGGCGGAGGGACGCTGGAAGGGGAAGGTGAAATGCTTACGTGAGTCGATCGATTGAACACCATATAGATTATAGTGTTTTGATTGGGAAAAGTGTTGGTGACAAAACTGTCGCTGGCAGTATTTACCGTAAACCGGATGATATTCGCGACTCATTATTCCCAAGAAGTTTAATTCTTTTAACCTCATTAGTTTCGGCAGCAAAACGTAAATTAGCAAATTCGCTAACATTACATTTGGTTTTAGCAAAAATCACTCGATTCTTTTATTTCTACAACGATCGCGATATGCATGGCTCTACGAGTACGATTTGAGCATAAACCCCATCAACCATTCGTGCATTTAGAAATTTTAGCAGGGAGGACATTTTATGCTAAAAATGTATCTTCCTCAGTTCCTTCTTATACATATCACCTTCCTTTTGTACATTATTTTGTAGCTGTGGATTGCGGTCAGCCCAGGGATTATGCAAATGCCCGTAAACAAGTAAAAAGAACGACCTATAAAGGGAAGGTATACTACACGTGCGCTGATGGCTCAAAGACTCTCGTTAAGACTTGCAATAAAAGCAAGCAATGGGAACCAAGTGTCGGCCTAAAATGTAAAGGTTCGTTTCCCATACTTGAAATATATACAACCTCCACAATTTGGTTCTAGTTTCCGCCCGTATGAGCGAAGGAAGGCTCTTAGTAAATCACCTCTGATCCATTCGCCCTAATCCTCCATTCGTGAGGAATATCATCATTGACTGACTCCATTCTTTTTTATTTCAGAATTGTCCACTGATCTTCCAGATACTGTTGACATGGCTGATATCGACCTCGGTGATTTGTAGTACCGACATTGTCCGCATGTGCGTCAGGCATTTCCTCCTGGCCGGCCCCGAAGTGGCCGCTATATGACAACTCGTAACTTTCGAAAGCGATGGCCAATTTTAGTGCTGATATGTTTTCATTCTCCCTGAAATAATATTAGAAGTTATTGGCCACTTTTCAACAACAAACAAACGAGCCTCATACATAAATTTATATTTAAATAAATTGTAACCATAACTATTGACCAGTTTTGCGAGTAATAAAAACGTACTGTTTATGAATAATCTAATCTTCTGCCACAGTGTGCATTACGTGTATTTTCCCTTGTCGATGTTGGCCCATCGACCACCATGAAAGCTGTTTTCTGGGATCAATGTTATCAAGATTTGCCCTGATAACCCTTCCACAACTGCATAAGTGAGAAGAACAATAGACATACTTGCAAACGGGCTTTGTTTAAAGACAACAATAGACCGAGTATTTGAATTACCTCGAGGTATAAGGTGCAAAAATGGGACGGTTTGCTCCCGTGTAAACGGCCCTATCCACCAGTGATCGGATTCGATCTTATGAATTATAAGAACCATGATTATGTTATACATTCATGTACTTCATTTTTATGAACGATATAATACTTGACTTGCCAAACTCAGAAATGCAGCGCCACTCGCGGACAAAGATAGAACAACTCGACATTTTTTTCACCGGTTTTCGCTGCGCATGCGTACCAGCCGTCATCTTTCGCGCCGACGGACGAGAAAAACAACTGTTCTACACGCAGTGAAAGCAAATTCACACAGGTAAACTGGTTATAACTGTGGTACGTCTGTTTCTTAAGACGTAATAGTTATCAGATTGCTAAATTATCTTAAATCATGAGCCTTAAAGAACTTTTTGAACTCTCAAAAACTTACACAAAACAAGTTCAGATTGCCGCCATTATTAGTTTCCGGATGGCTTGTACGCATGCGCAGCGAAAACCGGTGAAAAAAATGTCGAGTTTTTCTATCTTTGTCCGCGAGTGGCGCTGCATTTCTGAGTTTGGCAAGTCAAGTATTATTGGCCGATGCAAGGTGCATGACGTCATGACGCCACGCGCCATCGAAACTCAATAATGTAAAATGCATAGCTGTGTTATGACGCCAAGACGTTACGACAGCAGCCTTTTTTGTACCTAATCATTGCCAAGACTCGGGCCACGGCTGTCACTGAGAATTAAACTTCGCCACAAGTAAGTCACGATTCCGGTATGTAATTGCTATAGTTTGGTCCAAGATGATGAAAAAGTTTTCATATCGCTCTCATTTTCAATCATTTCACAATTTCTCTTGGATTTTCACACCACACGATTTTAAGTCATGGCACGATCTTCCTCAGACTCAGATCAGAGTGAGTGAGACACAGAATGCCTGCGCATGCGGTGGGCCTTGACCTGACGAACATCCTTATTTATCACAACCTGACAGTGACAATACCTTGCAGTTACCTAAAGTTACACATTTGAAAATGTGTGACAATCTCCCTGGTTTGTTGTAGTATTTATTCTCTTTACATGGGTAGGCCTCCCCTCGTCCATGGCATCGCCTCGGCTCAGCACGTCACCGTCGTCAGATCGCGCGTGGCAATAAAACGGCCGTTTGCTGCAGGGCCCAGTTGTTCAAAACAAACTTTGTCCCTTAAAACGCTGGCGTTAACAACTGAAGGAGAATCGCCAAGTTAAGTTAACGCCAGCCTGAGTGACTTGTTTCGAACAACAACCGTGCCCAGGTCTTCGATTCGAGTTGAAAATAATCTTAAGACCGCGCTCCACACTGTTGGTTTGTGACTTCTATATTCATACAACGATATGAGGAGGCAACGACTTAGTCACTTGACTAACGTCCATCCATACGTGGTCATCAAGTCGCGTGATTTCATGCCATTGCCATGGCTGCCAACGGTCATCTCTTGCAAATGGAGTTTTTATTCGGTGTGGCCCTATACACGTCATCACACTAAACCACCTGGATGGACTTTTTCTCTCATTCAGAATCAGATCGCTGCTGCGAGACAAAGGGTTTGCGCCGAGACAGCGTTTGACGTCGCCATGGCCTACCTACTTAGGCTCGGTTGCGGACTTTCTCGGATACGCTTGGCTCTGACCATCGGCCTCATCTGTGCCGCCTTGGTCTGCTTGCACATCTTCTACCAGAGTGGCCAGTTGCGACATATCAGTCTGACCAAGGTTCTGTCAAAGTCGAGGGAGAGCGAATTACGCTGGCCAAGATTTAAGAAATTCATCGAATCGTGGACTGCCGTCGATCCGGACAGTAAGTAAACAAACGAGGTGTCACCTATAGATTATAGAATAGAGGTCATCCTACGATATTTTGTTGAGTAAAAACTGTGGATAGCACTACAACACCCATCTATGAAACGGGACCAGGTTTACCATGTGGATGCGGTTACGGCCGTTCTTTACCCTCATTCTCTTGCATACGATTATACCTAAAAGTATTGTTGAACCACAGAATGATCAAATATATTTATGGGGATGAAGAATACTTCTGTTTTGTATACAGTGGAATTCCCGATCAGACTTATGATTAGATTATCACATGTAAGATATAGTTTGTGAAAAGCCAGCAAATATCTCGATGGGTTGCTATACAGAACTGTCCTCAGAGCAGGGGTTTAGAATTGTTTACGATCAATATTTAGTTATGTAGTCATGGAAGCAAGGAAGTGCCATATATACGCTATCGTGTGAAGCGGACTGAAACCGCACGGTATGCTATATGCTAATCCGGCGCTTGCGGACGCAGCGGGGTCGTCAATTGCTAACAGTAACAACATCAACAATGGTTCGGCAGTTATCCGAATATACAATTCTACTAGCGGCTTTTCAGCAGGTTTCCTTGCTTCACTGGAAGTTTGTCAAAAAGCAATTTGATAAAATCACGTGTGAGGCCAGAATTTTCCAAGGTGTCAATGTAATGAAGCCGCATTGCAGAATTACTCATCTGTTCATTAGTGCAAAAGGCGATGAATAACTCGCCGTAAAGGTTCGGGAAGAATTAAATGCATCTTTATAACGTGCGTGGCTTACCTATGCAACATGAATCGATTTCATAAACGAATATCTCTGGTAGAGTGCTAAGAATATACCATGCAGACCATGCGAATTCGATTCCTTTCATTAGTAAAAGTTATTAGCGTTCTAATCGATAGATGATGGATCTGGTCGACCACGAAGAGTAGGATACATCTAGTAATTGAAATATCCACTGCTAATACCGCCCGAAGGATTACATTTGGTCGGAATCATCAACTTTCATGTTGCGTTGATTTGTCACTCCGGGAATATTAGTCGTATCTTTCCCTTCCACACTCTAAGAAGTTAGACATCAAGGTCCGGTTTTTAGGTTCTGAAAAACCTGACCAATACACTTATGCAACCCATCATGCCCGTCGAACCGTTTTTAGCGAAATGAAAAACTCTAAATGGTTCAGCATTCAAGTGTCTCAGAGAGGTGCCAGGAAATCCTTCCCTCAAAAACCGGTGTATACTCGTACTTGTACTAGTTGTAATGGGTGATAAACAGTTAGGAGCTCGCACTATTTTAGGTTCCTTTTTCGCATTGCAGAACGAATATTCGGACCCAAGGCGGCGGCACAAGTTGATTTCAACAAAGGCAAAGCTCCAAAGCGTTCCAAACCCGTCGTTCCGAGACTCGTTCACTTTGTCTGGCCAAAAAGTGACAAGAGGACAAAGTTCCGTTTCCATCAACTGATCACCATCCTAGCTGCCTACAAACATATCAAACCTAACGAGATTTGGTTCTGGCACGAGGGACAGATCCCCACTGGGGACTATTGGAAGGAGATGCTACGAAAGGTGCCGAACATTAAACTTAAGTACCGCCCCTTCCCAAGGGCTATCTTCGGCAGGCCAGTGAATGTTGAAGAGCATGTTAGCGATATCGTGAGACTCGAATCCGTCAAACAGTATGGCGGAATCTATCTCGATTTAGACGTGGTTGCGGTGAGGAACTTTGATCCTCTACTATACTATGATACCACGATGGGATATGAGGTCCCTGGCGGTTTATGCAATGGTGTAATCATTTCAAAACCCAGTGCAATTTTCTTGAACAAGTGGTATGAGAATTATAGAACTTTTAATGACACCACATGGGCGGAGCACTCAGTGTTTTTACCAGCGAGGATGGCGAGTCAAGACCCGGAGTCGATCCATACTGAAGCGGATTCCCTCCATTCGCCCGGATGGATAAGGTTCCCGAGACTTTATCATAATAACTCCTGGGACTGGAGCGAGAACTACGCCATGCATCTGTATTATAGACTTTATAACAAGGACCATAACAAAGATGACATTATGACCTTAAACACGACGCTGGGAAGGTTATTCAGATACATCTACTATGTGTGAACGAGCTACAGAGACGAGCTTTGTATCAGACTGCAGAGTTGTTGATGATTTTGCTACATATAGTGATGGCGTGACCAAAATGATGGTTTGGGTGGTACCAAGATGATACTGAATGCACTTCTGCACCCATTGCTTCCATTCTATCGTGCTGCTTCTATTGTGAAACCGTCCAACGTTTTGTCACTTTTGTGTGAAATTTAAGATTGGGTCGCTGTACTCCAATGTGCTGTAATACGTATACAAGTATGCACATCGGCGTGAATGAAGTATTTGTTGCCATCTTCATTGCAGGAACACTTTTTGTCTATTATTGTTGTTCGACATTTTGTTTTGTAGTACATACATCTGGGCTGAGTTGTTCAAAACCAGCGCCGTTAAGTCTTAACATGAACATTTTGATGGTATTATCTGAAAGAGATAACGTCATTGAGGTCACTTACGTAAACGTTAGGGATATTAACGTGACTTTTGTGCTTTTGCACAACCGTGCCCTGTGCACACAGCCACCGTGAGCTGTCAAGCAAGGATCCCCAAACGGCGATGGCGTGTCGTCGCCAATTCGGGTGACAACTCAGGCCCTCGAAACATCCCGATTCGACTATGCCTTGGAGTCGGGAGTTTCAAGAAAATGGTTGGGCTGCCTGGATCTAGCTTTGCCGACACATAGCCGAATCGGAATTTACAGCATTTTACACAAATAAAAATATGTGCGATATATCTTGCTTAATCTTACTAATTGGTGTTACAGAGTCAATTGTGAGTTCACCGTTGAAATCAACTTTTAATACTAGTACATCCGACGTTTTTAGTCACAGTGATACGAATGCAATATCAACTCCTGAAAACCGTCTTTTCCGTCTGAATTTTATAGCGCCCTTGATGATTTGAATGAAAAAAAATGTGTCTTGTATCCCATAACTATGGGGACGCTTTATTCATTGCAACTGAGGACGCTGAGATTTCAACTCTTGAAAATCGTAGTGATCATAGTGGATCGAAGCCTATTTTAATGGGCTATCTGTCATATCGAACTTGATGCCATGAGTTAGTCATACGTCATTTTCTATGATATTCGCCCTACTTTATAAACAACTCTGACCTAGACTCCCTGGGCAGCCTATCGCGTCATCCTAATTTGGTCTCCTGAGGGTGAGGAACGAGGCCGGTCCACTTTGTCCGGAGTGTACTCTGACCTTATTCTCCAGAAATATAGAATTAACATTTGAACATGATTTGAATAAGTTAACCCAACTGGGTCAGCGAGCAGATCAACCAAGCATGCCTTTTTCTTCACCTATTCTTCACTTATTGTGGGCGAAATATCGTGTGAATAGATGATATGATCATACTCTGTATTAGAAATTAGAAGCGTATAATTTCGTGCTGGAAATAAGTACATGTATTTTTGATACGTGTATGTACAGAATGACGACGTATCAGCAACAGGAAAGCATATAGGCCTTGAAATGTGGGAGGACTACATTGAACAAGTGTTTCTCAATTAAACGTGGAGGTCATTATCAGGTTGTTAACACCGTTCTAGAATACTAGTTCGCATATATCAATTTGTTGGTGGAAATCTCCATTTCGGAACCAGGAAGTATATACTCTCATGCAAAACTGTCATGTCGACTGTGCCATACATTAATGGAGTTCGCCTGGCCAAGCCTTATCTTCCATGATACACAGTACTCCATGGTGGAGCTTGGATGGGACATGAAAAACAGTGTAACAGTAACACCGCTGTCGAACAACACCATACGACATAACTATAAGACAGGAAGGTAAGTTCAAGGTATTGGATAGTGTCGCGGACAAGTCCCAAAACGAAGGCTCGGATCTGCTCTGATCGGCGTGTACATGTATATATGCCTTATCTCTTCAACTATTTTTACGATCTTCAAGTTGACAAGCATTTTCACGTGGGCTATCTTTCTTACCATAAAACTGTTCGGCCTGGCAAAGCATGTGGTAACGGGACATTGTTTCTTTTACTACAGATCCAACGATATCACGGGTAAGACTCGATGTAGGAAAGTGCCATGAGTCCTCACATAAATCCTCCATGGCGCCCTCTCCCGCCAATCGAACCTCCACGGCCAACCACACGGCAACGTCTCAAACGACTGTTCGACTGCGGAGGATGTTATCGGCGGCTGCAGTGCGACCGATGTAGCATAAGGTCAAGATCAGATGGCCTCCTCGTCTGCGCCGTTATCCAGATTGTCCTTGCCATTGCCAGCGTCATCCTCTCTACAATTAAAGTTATTATTTGTGGCATCAGCCAATCAGTGGTCTGGACTTACGCCTTCTCTCTAATGATGATGCTTTCTGGTTCGTTTTCCGCCCACTTTGTTAGAAGTAAGAGCGAGAACAGAGCATTTGCGATATGGATTGTGTTCGTTTCCTTTTCCATGATAACAGTGACTGTGATAACTCTTCTCTCCATCAGTAACAGTTTCAAAGAATACCTATCACATTCCGATATATCAACGCCAACAGACCAGTTTTGCCATGACGGACACACTTGGACGGCATACATAAACGTACATTACATAACTATATACTTTGTTGAAGCCAGTGGCGCGGTTACTGCGATGACCCAGGGCATCATTGCCTTGACTCTTGCCATCAAACGATGCGGATTGTGTCTGCGCAGGCAAGGAAGTGATGACGTCATATTGGAAGAGCAGGCAACAGAAGACGAAGAGAATGCGCAAAGCGACAGTGAATCTGAGACTGACCCGGTTGGTAGAGCACTACAACTTCACAATTTTGCGCAGGATAGCGAGGATGAAATTGCGCATACAGATTCAGGAGATGCAAATGGACGTGTAGAAGGTCGCGAACTGCAAGATGCCGATCATGTTGATGTGCGCCATGATAGCAATAATCTCCTGCAAAATTCCGGCGATACATGTATGGCTGTGCTTGATGATGATAACGATGATGATTTCCCGCATAACTCCGGCCATAATGAAGACAGTTCCGTCCTCATCAATTATCATGATTCCAGTGGCCAGGGTGACGATAAACTCATTGATGATGATGATCTACACCAGCATCCAAGCTGTGATGATGACATAGCTCTCATTGACGATGATGATATGTAAATTGCCTCAGTTACCAGTTTATTACGAAACGCTTGACCAAGGTATTGGCCAAAAGACGTAAATTTTAGTTAAATTAGCACAGCGATGGGGAGCCTCATAGCCAAGTGATTAACACACTAGGGGGAGGGGGAGAACCAGGGGAGAACCCAGCCATTGGCGTGGCTTTCAAGGATCTAAAATTCCTGGCTCTTCACGACACGTAGTACAAAATATTCGAGAGTCTGTCGGATGAGACTAAAAGCTGTGGTCCCTTGTCCCTGAGTGTCTATGACAGGGCAAGTAAAAGATCCAACATAAGGTGGACAGTAGCCTATAGTGGACTCATCTTATTTTGTATGATGTGGTCCATGTAGATACTAAATTATAGTTGTCAATTGTGTGTTTGTAGTAAATATTTTATGAAAAACTTTATATTTATTTTGATAAAATAAACAAGATGTGTGGCTTTTAAGTACATTCGTGTGTCATCGTTTGCGCGAGTACATGTACTGATATCGTTACCGGGATCAGAGATACAATTTATTGGAGTCATATTTCTTAATTCGGGAACTTTACGCTCGACGAATATCTGGCCCTCGAGGCATCTACTTGGCGTTATCCTTTGTTCATTAGACTCGACGCCAAGTTAAATTGAACGTCAAGTTAATCACTAACTACTTTTGAAAAACCTGACCGTGTAGTAGAAAAACGGCTTCTTTTGGAAGGTACGAAGACTTCACATCTTTGACGTCACTTAAAGTAATGACGTCATCAGCTGCGTATGACGTCATGCACAACGTGACAGCCACATAGCAACGTGTGGTGTCCTTCGCATATTCGTGTCGGTTTGGAAAGTTGCTGCAGTTGGCGCAATGAATTGAATTACAGCATTTGTTATTGGCTATTTCCCATTCCTATATCAACCATAAACAATAACATATTTAAAAATGACCGAATCGGCCAAAAAAGGACAGAAAAGTGTCACTCCGCTGAAGTCGTCGCTTAAGAAATCAAATTATGGATCACATGCTCCGAAATCCGCCATTAAGAAAGCGCAGGTGTCTGCAGCCCCGAATACCGGGAAGTCCAGCATTAAGAAGGTCCAAGTATCTGAACCACGGAGGCCTTCCATGAAGAAGACGCAGACTGAGCCCGGAGACAACGATTCACTATCAGATGTGGCTAAAGGTGCCGCAAAAAGACTGGTAAGAAAAATCGTTGCACATTGATATGGATAGCAAACTGTTAACAGTCCCATGATAGTTTCCATGCTTATAAAAATCAAGCGTTTGGTCTCTCTCGGCATTGGGAAAGAACGGAGTTCTCCAGGGTTGATCATGTCGACTTGCCGGCGGTGAACATCAATCCTAAATTCTACTCCTTTTAAGGATGGATAATACGCACAACGACGGTTGATCGGTATGCGGAATTCTATACTACTTCGAATGAGACATAGAAAGAACATAGATTTCCTGTACCATATGTCTACGCAAGGACAGGCAAAAAGAACTTTCTCGTCGCCCGTAGCCTTTAGCATCCGATAGACTCTCTCACTCACGTCATCTTGACTATTACGGATTCGTAACTGGATGGCCACGCCTTTCGCTGTCTCTTCATTATATTCTTGCCTTACAGTTGACAGGCGATGGAACCGAGAGCAAACCTGATTGGTATCAAGAACTCAGTGAACAACAGATCACTATGTTTAAAAATGTAAGTATATACAGCTACACAAAAGTCTCCAAGAAAATCTAAATATATTCTCTCTGTCAGCTTAGATTCCATTACACCGTGGTGGATCGGGAGGTTCCAAATGTGTTACCGGTGACGATATCAGAAAATCAACAGATCATTCTGTTAGCAATCGATTTCATGCCACGTGAGACGTGAAACCCATATTCCGTGTACCTGGTCGGATAAGAATGAGACCCCATGAAAGATTTGAAATCTGGGTAGCTTGTAATGGTGCGCTCTCCGATTCCTTGCTGGTCGAAGATGGAGTCGATCATCGGCCAATAGCGCTAATCGGCGCCCAGTCATAAAAGTACAGCTAACGTGTGCGGATGGATGAGAAAAAGGATTTGCTCAGTAATCGATAATTCTAATGTATTTTCCCAGCTTTTTGAGCTCCTGGACCGTGATGGTGGTGGCAGTATTGATGGCGAGGAGTTGTTTGCGGTGATGAAGGAACTGGACATCGGGGTCACGAAAGAAGAGATTGTCGCCGTAATACGCGACCTCGGCAAGGCCGGCAATGACGAGATCGATTTTGATGAGTTTCTCTACTGCATGTCCTGTCCTGAAAGATGGATGAAAGAGGGTAGGCACATAAACTTACTCTCCGATGGAACGAAATCATGTGACTGCGAAAAAGCAGCAGATTTGAAAACCGCCAGATTCTTCAAGAAAAATGTCTTAATTAATCTCACACACTAACATAAAAGACGAGAAATGTCTATGCAATTGGTTTTTAGTAAAAATTTTCACTTCACAGATCCGGATGAGAGTAAGGCGGGCACCACTGACAATGGAAATGCGAGAAAATACACAAAGCGCGAGACCATATTCTTCACAGCTATCACCAGGTTTGCCATCAAAAACTCCATGGGCGATATTGAACGGTATTATGCGGCAAAAGCACGCCGTACCCCCCACGTGATCGGCCACTACACTGCCGGGGCGCGTCTGATTGGCTTAACCGACAGACAGATTGAACGGCATCTTGCAGATCTCCAGAGGTCATCCAAAGGCGTGAAGTCCCCGTATGCCAAACCTCTGCGTTTCGTAACTTCATCTAAAAAATCCTCCAAACACAGTGGCAAGTCTCGGAAAAGCGGACAAGGACAGTTTGAGTCCGTGACAGTCCAGCCACCCTTGCGGCGGGACAAGCGGCAGGAAGAGGCCCGGTCATCGGGACTATGCGACATTGAGGAAGACATGGCCTTGCTTGTAAGTATGTCACCCTGGATGAAGGCACTTCCAACTCAGACTGAAACTTCTGTCTACAATTTTCTGCTAAAAACATATGTTTGTAAATCCGCTGATCTTGGAGGGGTTAAGATGAGTTGAGTTGTATTACGTTATTTTGTAATAGGCAATGTTTCATGTTTGGAGGAATATCCGATTTGTCTCAAGTCATGTATATATATCATCGGTCATTCTCTCTCCAGACACTGCGTGATCTTGCTGATAAAGGAAATATCGTTGCCAAACTCCCAGGTGTTCACCTCGTTCCTCAGATCAGACAGAAACTTGGTACGTACCACCAGAGTCTTTCAACAATAGCTTTTGCTAAAGAACAGAGCGTTTGCATTGGCTATATTCAACTGATCGAAGAATTTGTTCAAGTTCCAGTTACGAAAAAGTACACTTTTCTTGGCTGGGGGCTTGGGTCAACGCGTGACCGAGAGATTTCTGTCCCAGCGCGCGTTTTTCGAACGGTCGGTGGCTTTGATGTTTTAACCATACGTTCCATAGTACCCTGAGTCAGTCAAACGACTCAGAATTGATTCAGGAATGGCTTCCAGCAGACCCGTGTCTTCTCTAAACAGGACAAAAGTGAACCAAACAACTCGTTCGCAGACTGCGTATTGCAATGTAATCAATCGAACACCCTAATGCCACTCTATTGATCCACCCCAAAAAGCTCTATGTTCTTCCTCGTTTTCTACTTTTTTCTCTTCGCGTTCGCTAATAGACAGTCACTCCCGATCTGTTGATAGGCTAATTCAGTAGCTCTTCGGAGCTGTTCTTTTTCTCCATAAGGCTAAAAGCGCCGTTATCTTAAACATTATACAGAAGAGTAAATCTGATATAATCCATTATTGTAAACCAATTTAATGACTCCTTGCAGCAAGTGGTGAAATCGATGTGAACAATCCAATCATGAGCACTCAAAGGAAGCGCAGACAACAAAAGCAAGATACGCCTGAATCGACTGCTCAGGAGGGTTATGGAAATCCGAACAGCCAAGGTAGGAGGGTACCAACGGGAGCAGAACAAGGGCTTGGAATAACCATCAAATTTTAAACTAATTTACTTGGGACCCTGGCCGTGCCCGCTCTTGACAGTGAGCTTCCGGCCCTTTGATCTATTCACTTGTTATTTAATACCTCCCTTATGTGTGACTGAGGGGAGCCGCATGCAACTGACCCAGGTATGCAAGGATGTCCAAGCGGAAGTCAAGTTCAAGTGGTTGTGGGACAGGAGACCTTCCAATGCCTTCTATTCCAGACCATGAACGGCGCCGCAGCCAGACTTATGCGCAGACTCCATTTCTATTTCCAGCCAGACCGCACACTGTCCACGGAACAAGTAAGATTCAGCATGATAGTATACCCCCTTATGGTACTGCTTGGAAGGTCCCCTACACGACAACTTCAAGCAGGGAGATGTTGCCTTTGCCTCACATCAAACTTAGCGTTAAAGGAGCTCCAACCATTAACGACCTACCACAGATCAGAAAGGAGGTAATGGACAATTCAGTTCAGTTCTTTGATTTTGAAAGCAGTTGTTTTTGGTTGTGTTCCATTCTGCGTCAGAAGTGATTGCTGTTGCCAAAGTTACAATACATTCTTCCCTTCAAAATTGGTCGACGGTGCAAGAGTGTGGTCAGAATCCCAGTCTGCGATATATAGTCTACTCTCACTGGCGTGTTTTTCAAAAGCCACTGACCATGCCGACTTACCGGCGGTGAATGTCAATCCTAGTCTTCTATGAAGGATGGATCCGGGGATGGATTGCACGCAACGCCGGTAGATCGGCAAGGCTTTTGGCATGTTTGATCAAGGTCTATTTCTTCAAGGCACAGCACTTTGAAGAGATGCCAGCGGATACCTCTTCTCCTTAGTCAAACTCGTATTCATCCAGAAATATTGGAACCGTCTGCGGAGTAGGATATGGAAGGCTACGACGAGGCCTTTTAGATTAAAATCATCGATTCCGTCTAAATCACTTTTCAGGTGTCGTCTGCTGTGAACGGCTACTACTCCAAGCTGCGGAAGAGAACCGTACGTACCGCTTGGAATCACTGGGGTGACCTGCATGCGGACCAGATACATTCAAAGACCCTCCAGGCAAACCTCTGGAGATCCTACAAGGCGTACTCCCCGTGCAGGGAAGAAGAGGCCTTCGTCATCTGTCCGTGGATCCCTGGCCCTGTAGGGATCAAGTGTGGTGGTGGCAGGTGCAGCGTCAATTCAACAGCAACCATGTCAAGACCAGTCAGTGTCTAATTTGAAATACTAATGTATCTATATCATACTAACTAAAACCAAATCCTCAGCTGTGAAAATTATCTTCTTGTATTTATTGACGATTTGACAGCTAACAGGTTTATCTATACACATATTAAAAGATAAAACTACACTAATGTTTTGATGATAATTACAGTGAAACCTTCCTTAGTGGACACCTTTCTACTAAGGACACTAATTCTCTGCCCTAAACTCAATATTTCATTTATTTCACAATTCAATGTTCATAGGTCCATCACCAACACTCCGTCCACCCCTTCTAACCAAACTACCCCGGAGCTGATTCAACACAGAAGTTTCCAACACCAGGTGCGAATTTAATCGTCAATCATTTCAGAGATATGTGAAACATTATGATGACTCTAGCCTCCTGATTATGATGGCGATATCCTGGTTAGCTCCAATTGGCCATTAGCCTAACGTGCCACGCTAACGAGCATGTACAGTTACTACAACCTGCGACAAAGACACGACAACATGACAAATGACGGCAATTCAACCGATCAGCGGCCACTTTAAAACCACAATCGCCATGTTGTCATGATTCCATCGGGGCAACTACACTTGTTTCAGCGGTGTTTTAATTTAAATGGTCAGAGCACTTAATGAATGCACATTTACAGAGCACAACCATTCTCAATCAAAATGACCAAGCACTACATAATACAAACCAATCTGAGACGTTAAGAAAAGCATTTGAATGTATACATGAACAAATAGGAGATGCATTCTACACAGTTGATATTGTCATCCTGACTACATGATATTACACGATAGTTACCCACTCGGGCGTCCCTGTGAAGATGGTGATCGCAGTTTTCATGTAAAAAAAATCAGTCTGAGAGTAAGAAATCAGTGGAGGAGAGCTGAAGAGATTCTTTTTAAGTTCTTAACATGTCAAAATTCATCCAGTGAACATTGGAGCAATTTCATTTCATTGATGTGTGATACTGATATGATTTAACATGTTTAATGAACTCTTGAAGAACTCCCATCTAGCTCATTATCCGTTTGCATCATAGAGGGAGCCTTTGTCAGATCTGAATTATGACACAATTCCACTCTTCTCCATACATTGATATGTTGTTATCACCATTTGCACAAGAACAGACACATTAAGTATCGGTATACCAACCCACAGTTGGAGACCCTGTGACCACATATATACCAGGTAAATGACCCAACGGCACTAACCCAATAACTTAGTATCCTTAAGGTATGTTATAAGTAAATAGAATAACTCTGGAGTAATCCATTGCCTTTAGCTGAATAATTTCTTCACTTCTTCGAATACCTGAAACAGAAATAGAAGATGTCAAGGCACCTAGTATTTTTAAGGAAAACACTCCAGTTATTTGAGGAATATTGAGTGGGACATGCTGCCAGAATTTCCAAGATGATTTTCCAAGAAGCCCTGCAAATCTGTATCTGTCTGAATTTTGGATGAAGGGTATTAACAATACCGGACGGAAACTGATTCTGATGATTTATTCCGACTTCTCAGATGAAATAATAGACGGGCATGAATCTCCCATGAATCAAATACCTGCTCGGATGTTTGTTCTGCCCGTATTTCTCGCACCAACCCCTGCCTTCGATATTCTTCAATGATGGGTAAAGAATCATTTTTATAAGTGTCAATCCTGAAATAAACATGTGATATGTTACTGCCACACCTCTTTGAAGCACACTGCAGAGGCAGCTACAAATGTAATTTAGCTTTTTCCAATTCCTTTGCACACATTTTGACAGTTAATTGTGTTTGAGGAGACTCACTGTGAAGTAAACATTCAGGAACATTTTGGCATACCAAATTCGAAACAAGAACACTTTTGCCGGTCCAAATTGGTATAAAATGTTGGACATAGTTGATAATATTTGGCTAATCAAGTGACCTTCTCTTTAAACTTTCTGCATTGTCGTCGGACCTTCCACTCGTCGCACCACGTTTTATGCACCGGTCAACTCCAATCTGAAAAACAGGACAATGATGACTGTACATATTGTCATAGATTTCCTTTGAATGGTCAACGTAAGAATACTATAGGACACGACTAAAAAAAAATGTTTGCCCCCAAAGAATTTACTCTCAAAACAAATTCTGGTGGTAAGCAAGCCAATAAAATTAATTTGACCTACCTCTGGCGGACAATCAAAGAAAAGAACCATTTTAACTTTCGCCTTGTCCGACATGATTTCATTCCAACCGCTCATATTGTCTTGATTTCGTGGGAAACCATCAATCAAAAAGTTGTACTTTGCTTCTTTCTCCATGTGCTCTTGCATCGCCTGAAATGAAAAATCAGAAGATGAAAGACTTGGATGATGGACTGCCAGACTGTGTAGTCCATATATTTTGGGGATGTATGAAATCAATTTAGGGCCATGTGTAAAGCATCCCATCCAAAATCTGAACCCTGGGCATACCATGCATTGAAAATGCTATTACAAGGCAACTAGAACGAAGGAACACATTATATGTCGACTATATTATCTGCCTAGGTACAGTATCAGGGTGGTTGGTGGTAATGCCACTTCCATGATAGCTTGTTGCTTCACCCTGCTCTTACTCCCTTCGATTCTTTTGAAATAATGTGTAATGACCAATACATTCTGATTCACTTACACCCCAAAGCAACCGCACAGTGATTGCGACTGGAACTATCGAACCCTTCTTGATATGACCATCAATCTCTTTTCCAAGATCTGACATTGTCTGGCCTTCCACAGACTTCATTTCTTTCCTGAGGAGATCGCCTGCTGACAGGTGGACATAACCAAAGGTCTGAAATTAGAAATAGCAATAGCATGCCATAACAGGAAGAAAGATCTTGAAGGGCTGTATTGATGATCTGCAAAGGTCTTCTGTCACTGGCATGATCATTGGCCTGATGACTGTCACCAACCCTGAACACAAACCAATTTTTGGAAACACAGGTTGTTGCGTAACGTTACTACTTAGTACTTCGCCCCCGAAGGGTTCTAGTCTGGGGTCTATTCAGTAGTCTAACTCACCTTTCTTATTAAATCACATTGCGTGCCTTTGCCAGCACCTGGTACCCCCAATACAAAAACCACATTGGGCTTGTTGCTTCCTGCATCCCCTGATGACATTGTTCTCACGCCTGACAGCTTGACTTTGGCAAAATAGGTATAAAGACAAAGTGATTTGTTGTTGTTGTAGTGGTAGGGGGAGAGGGCAGGTCGAAAACTTGTCACCAGGTTGGCAAGCCCACTCAAAATATTCCGTTTACACAGCTTGAATTTGTGATGCACACAGAAAACGTGTCAATATTGTGTTCAGTGACGATTCAAGCTCGTGGTTGTTCACGCATTGGTTTGATTATCTGTAAATAGCTGATAGACAAGAAAGATAAACCGGCAACGTTGCAAATCTCAGATGTGTCATGCAGGATGTATAATACATGGTGCATTTCGATAGGGGCCTGGGTTCTACTACAATACACGTTCATTTGTACCACACTAGCATATGACAGAGCACCTGCTGGTGAGACTGATGGAAGCGTTAAAAACGGTAAGCCTGCAGACGTCCAAAAGCCTGTGCGTACTCAGGCTGTAAAACCATGATGAGTGAATGTTGTTTCCTTGGGCAATGCACTTTACCAGGTGATTGCTGTCAGTGGATGTGCATCCTTTGGACACAAGACACTTAACTAGCTTCCAGATTGTCAAATGTGGGAATTTTACTAGGTCAGCGGAAGATCTAGATCCCTTGGGCAAGACACTTAGCCAGCTTGATGAAGAAACCGGGGTTGAACCTCGGGTAAGATATTTTACTGGGTGGGATCTACTAGGATTGATAATACGAAGTGGTCATTTATGACTATACATGCATTTTTATATTTGTCCATCCTGGCGCTGCCAGTGGCATGCGTTCAATATACTTGGCCTCTTGATATTTCAAACGACATTTTTATACGACGTATAGGAGTGAAAATATCGGCTTCATGAACCCATAGTTATCTCATTTGGCGTCACACTATTAATATTTAAGTGACTTTTTCGTCATGGGTTCGTCAATTGATTTATGGGTTTACCATGTCCAAGATCATCTTCACCAGCTCTTCATGGTGAAATATTTGACCGTCCCAATTTACATATATATACACCATGGTGAATCGCAGCGGACACCATGGTGAAAGGAGACACCGTAGGCCTACTAATAATACATCTTCCATGTCAAAGGTCCGAGGACAAATCCTCGTCACATCCAGGTCTTATTCATCTTTGCACTTGACTAACCATGGTATGCGAATTTAAAAGCAAACAACTCAAACCGGGCTTTTTTTCTTTTTTATGTTGTGACTCTTACAATCCATGTGCGCCACTGTGTAACGACCGTCCTTGTGAATGGAATTGTCGTTAATGAGTTCCCGTCAACCCCTGGCAAAATGAATGAACCTTCACCAGCGTTGACGAGAACCAGAGTTTGTGGGGGTGTGCATTGACCGATAAATTATAAGCGCTAGAATATACCCAAAATATGTTTATTATGAACAAACTAGATTCCAGATTTCACTTCACATTCATCCAACCCAATAAACTGCATGGCCAACCAGATATGACCCCAGGTTACCCAAATTCCTTCTCACCACACTTGTTCTACCAACAACCCAGAAGCCTAAATTCCCCTGTCAAAACGACATCTAATTGGAGGAGAAATCACCTATTAATCAAAGTACCAGTCAGATGAACCAAAGCCAATGTAAATCTATACAGGGTGGCCCAAAACAGTTCACCAACCAAGACATGGAACACTCCGAACTAAGATTCCCCAGAACTTGTATCACCTGGAATCACTTTCTGATTATGTAACTCAAAACCTATGCCAAGCAGGGAAGTCAGAACAAGATTAAACACTATCAAAATCCAGTATAAAACAAGTGACATGATCATGACATGTCGGACAGGAATTGTGGGCAACTTTGCCCAGCTTCTTCACACAAAGTTCCAACTCAAACAAACTAAAAGAAACCTCAGGAAAACCCGGTCAGTCTGGCCATAACAGGATATTGACAAACCCAGCCCTAGAGGCACACGAAGGGGGTAAAATTATAGGTCACATGGCAGAAATACGGAACTCGGAATTTGAGGATTTATACTCACAAGAAAAGCCAAAAGTCAGCAAACGTTCCCATGTACATGACATACATGGTGAAGATTGGGCGTGTCACACCATGCAGCGGTTCAGAGAGATGAGACAAAAATGTAGGCTCTACTCAGCCATAGGAACCAAGCAAAATCACAGAAAGAAAAGGTCTACCCGTCTGGTAGCAAACGCGCTAGGTATGGACACTGATCAAAGCTAGGGCCCAGTTTTATACAGAAAGATTACCTCATCTCAACGAACCAATGCCTGCCGTAACAGCCAGAATTCACCAACCCTATTACAAAGTAAGCCACACAAAAGAAGCTAAAATCATTAGCCCAGAACACAAAGGAGACCAACGATCATCACTTGAAAATACCTCAGGAGATTACCAAATTATAGGCCCAAGCAAACCAGGTCAAAATTATGACATAACCATTAACCATGCAAGGCCCATAACGACTTCCGTTACAACTACCCCCCTCCCTCTAAAAATGTCATGCCCTCATGACATCAAAAATGCACAAAATATCAAAACATGTTCAAATACAAAGTCACCAAACATCACGACACATCTGGAAATCAAGCAGAAAAATTACTATATGCTCTTCAGTTTCCCATCTCATCTCCTAAACCTGGAAAATGACAGAAATTATCTAAATTACTATGATTCCATCACGTCCCTTCAAGGTTGACCCTGGAAAGGCTGAAATTTCTGCATCTCATTACAAAATCATTTCGAAATCGAAATGGCAGTTCTATTTTCCGACCCCTCCTAGTACGGATTGGCGAGACCGCAGGCACAACAACCACAGGCTCGGTTTCCACTTCCACATCCTCCGGGTCAAAGTCTATCGCATCATCCTGCCACTCCACTTCTCCTGGTACATCCCTCCCAGATTCTGGAACAGTCACAGTCACATCACGCGGTTCAACAGCAGCAGCCGCTTGCTCAGTATTTGACTGAGACAACTGCTCAGGCGCCACTTGATCTGAGTAACACGGTTTTAGCCTATTGAAATGCACTACGTACGATTTGCGTCCGCCCTCCAGCTGAATCTTAAAATTCACGTCTGATAGCACTTTCACTATCACGAATGGTCCAGTCCACGGCTTATGCAACTTCCGACTCAATCCACGCTTGACCGCCGGCGAATGCAACCAAACACGATCTCCTAACTCGAACTTTTTCCCATGCTTCCTCGAATCGTACACCACTTTCTGTCTCTTGTGTGCGGCACCCAAACTCTCCTCAACCATGTCAAAAGCCGACCTCATTCTCTGCTCAACATCCTCTGCGTAAGTACCAACGTCATCACACGGCTCACCAGGTGGTCTACCAGCAACGAACGACAACGGCGTCACCATCTCTCGTCCCAACATCAACCGTGCAGGCGTGAAACCAGTGGACTCCTGGACGCTAGAATTGTAAGCATATTGAATCATTGGCAAGTATTCCACCCAGTCTCTCTGATGATCATCAACAAACTTCGACAAAGCCGTGCAAAGTGTTCTCATATATCGTTCTGCCAAACCATCACCTTGTGGGTGGTAACTCGTAGTTCGGGTTTTCAAGATTCCTAAAATCTTAGCAAGCTCAGACATAAGATTCGACTCAAAATTAGGCCCTTTATCAGAATGCCAGCTCCATGGGATTCCGAACCTAGTGATGAAATTGTCAACTAAAACTCTGGCTACCACAGCAGCCTCCTGACAAGGTAAAGGATACAATTCTACCCACTTTGTCAGATAGTCCTGGACGACCAAAATCACGCGATTGTAATCTTTACCAGCCGGAAACGGTCCAACGATGTCCATTCCAATCCTATCAAGCGGTCTGCAAACCAACATGTCCTGAAGAGGTGCTCGCCTATGAGGTATCGGACTACGACGCCGCTCACATGTCCTGCACTTCTTGATCTGCTCCTTCACAAACGCATCCAAGCCTGTAAAATAGAAAGTCTGACGTATACGCCTTAGGGTTTTATGCACCCCAAAATGACCAGCTGTGTTATCAGAGTGTCCCAATCGGAAAATTTCTAATTTCATACTATCAGGAACCACTACACGAAGTTCACTACTGTTCTCTCTCATTGACTCCCATCTGTAGTAAACCAAATCATTCTTCAGTTCTAACTGACCAAACACCGACCACCAACGACGAAGGGCGAATGAGAACTGGAGCAACTTCGATTTCGGCGGACGTTCTCCAGCTTCCAACCACTTCCGAACAGTCTTTAGGTCACCATCAGCTTTCTGCGCCTCCACTATACCTGCAGGAGCATCAACATCTATTCTCAAAACACGACAAAACTCAGACTCAGGGCTAGCTAAACTACATGTACGAGTGCATTCCTCAGCTTCCACCTGGGTACTCAGATCCTCTATAATTGATTCTTGAATGTCACTTATTGGTTCACTAATGGAATGTTCATGCTCTTCACCCTCCTCCAGGGGATATCTACTTAAACTGTCCGCATTTACATGCTTCTCACCTGGCCTATGCATAATCTTAAACCGGAATGAAGCCAAATACTCCAACCAGCGAGCAACCTGACCTTCTGGGTCTTTAAAATTAAACAGCCAGCGTAAGGAACCATGATCTGTTCTCAGTACGAACTCCTTCCCCACCAGGTAATGTCGGAATTGCTTGATGAAATAAACTACCGCCAGCAGTTCACGGCGTGTGACAGAGTAGTTTCTCTCAGCTTTCGACAAAACCCGGCTGCCATAAGCCACAACTTGTTCACCCCCAGACTCATTCACCTGTCCTAAGATTCCAGAGATACTATGACCACTAGCATCCGTATCCAAAATAAACTCTTTCCTTGGATCAGGATAGGCTAACACCGGAGCGGTACACAACTTTTCCTTCAACAATTCAAATGCACGTTCACACTCAGCTGTCCATACCCAATCCACCTGTTTCTTTGTCAAATTATATAACGGGGTAGCAATCTCCCCAAACCGTAGCACAAAACGACGATAATACGCACAAAGGCCCAAGAAACTCTTCAGCTGGGTGACAGTTTTAGGCCTCGGCCATTCTTTTACCTTCTGTATCTTGGACCAAGATGTCTTTACTCCATCCCTACCAACCACATGACCAAGATACTCCACTTCACGTCTACACAGCAAACACTTCTTACACTTCAGTTTCAACCCGGCAGCTCCCAAACGGTCAAACACCTTCTGGATATCTGCAAGATGCTGAGAATATGTTGACGAAAAAATGACCACATCATCCAAATAAATTATGGCAATCTCCCACTGCAACCCAGCCAAAACCAACTCCATTAAACGCTCAAAAGTACTTGGGGCCCCACAAAGTCCAAATGGCATCCTAGTAAACTGATATAGCCCATGGCGTCCCACTGAGAAGGCAGTCTTAGCAGCCGAATCAGGATCCATTTCACATTGCCAATAAGCGGAAGCTAAATCTAGAGTTGAAAACCACTTGGCCCCTCTCAAAGCGTCTAAGTTATCAGTAATATTGGGCAAAGGGTAACTGTCAAACTTGGTGACCGAATTCAGTTTCTTGTAATTAATACAAAACCTAGTGCTGCCATCTTTTTTTTTCACCAATACTACCCCACTTCTCCAAGGAGAGCTTGAAGGCTCAATCACCCCCTGCTTCAACATATCCTGTACACATTTCTCAGCCTCAGCATACTTATGAATAGGTAACCGGCGCACTGGTTCTCGCAAAGGAGGAGAATCCCCAGTATCTATACTATGTCTGACTACATCTGTACGACCCAAGTCCATGTCACCCTTAGAAAACACATGTTCATTCTTCAGCAACAGCTTGTACAAATCAGCGGCCTGTGCCTCATCAAGTTCACCAAGACTCTCTTCATACAACTTCTGCAAAGGTTCTGACAACTTATCTTCAGTTTCACCAACCTTGAGATCAGTCTCCTGCTGCGACTCAAAAGGTTGTAATATAGCAATACACTGACCTTTTTGCAAAATGTATGGTTCCTTGTGAACATTCATCAGTCGTACTGGTACAGCGTTCTTGTCGACGGAGACCACCGACCTGGCCACCAATGGTCTGTTTCCGGACAACGAAAAACCATGATGCACACCTTCCATCATTCCCTCCTGCAACCGCAGCGCGCCCCTTCTTCTAATTCTCCCAGTCAACACAACTTCCGACGATGGTGGTATGGTGGTAGTCTCCCCGACAAAAACCCTGTAACAAGAAAATGCCAAGTCAGGTTGGTTATAATGAATGGGCACACACCCACAAAACAATCGCAACAATCTATGTCCTAAATCCAGGGAAGCTTTCATTGGTGAAAGAAAATCCATCCCCAAGACACACAACCCAGGCACAGCGGCAACTACCACTGGCCCTACAAAAGTATGCTGTCTACCAGGACGAGGACTTGGCAAATCTGGAAACTCCAACTTAGCATTAATTTCTCCTAAGACTGGCAAGGTACCCCCAGATGCATTCAAAATTTCCATATCATATGGCATCAAAGGCGCCCCACCAGACACATTCATTTTCTGATGTAAATCTTCTGAAATAATTGTACAAGTTGAACCTGTATCCAGCAAAGCCATGAACTCTACCCCATGCATCAAAATTCTAACATGTGCAGATTGCCCCCGCACATAATCAAAAGCCTCAGGCTGACCCCTCTCAGGGTTCAGTTCAGAAGAGCCAGCCCCATCTAAAAATGTGGATTTCCCGTACCAGGTCCAGGATTAGGTCCAGGATTAGGACCAGGATGAAAACCAGGGCCCAGAGGCCCCTGAGAAGGTCCTGACTGAGGATTTGTGTTACCTTGGGTGGGCAGTCCCTGCTGTTGCTGAGCTTCAAGTTCTTGGTCACGTCTCCTTTTAAAACAGAAACCCATCTCATGACCATCACGACCACAATACGTACAATGCCGAGCCCTCCTACCAGGGGCTGTACTAATCTGACCGAGAGCAACCAGCGCGTCATTTAGCTTTTTCGAAAGCGCGTCTATCTGCTTCTGCATACCAGGTCCCGACGGTCCGTCTGCGACACCCGGCCTCGTCATGTTCACCTTCTGGGGACCCTTCCTAGCCTCTCCAGGTTTCTCGGCCCTTTGGAAACTTTCCTCAGCCAGCGCCCTAGACAAAGCATCGTCCAAGGTGTCGCAGTCGGCCCGCCTGACCTGGAGCCGAACTTCCCTATCGGTTAGTGCCTGAGTAAAGTAGTCCACCGCCATCTCTTCCCGTATCGCCACTCCTGCCGATGGAAAGGCCTTCAAGACCAGACGACGGATGTCTGCGGCCAATTGGACGTAAGTCTCTGTTTCAAGCTTACGCCGCGCCGCCAGTCTGGCCTTGAATACCTTCACATCAGCAGGGCAACCCCGCAGCCTGAAAGTTTCACAAAAGGTATCGAAATTACATTTCTCAAAATCATGCATGTCTTTGTAAACACGAAAAGCATCGTCCTTAAGTCGCAAGGGCACAAAACTCATTAGCTGCTCCTCTGACCAATGGTTCACCCTCTGCACAATTCGCACTCTTTCCACCCAATCTTCGAAATCTGTCTTACCATCGTTATTATACCAATCCGGTAACACCACCGGTTTCTTATGGAACAGCTCGTCATCGGACTCAGCTGTTGCCCCATAAGGAGTCGAATAACGCATCCGACCAGAAGAACCCGGAGTTGCGGGCGGTGGTGGCCCAACCATCACATTCGTCATCTCCTCCTGCATCCCCTGCAGGGCTGTGCCAATCTGCGACAGGAATTCGTCTACCCGTCCAGATGGGTCCATGTTCAAGCTAACACAAATATCAAAATAAAAATAAAAAATTGGCCACTCACCGAGCTTTCCTGATGATCCACACCTAGCGTGCAATAAACTAAATCTAAACTTCAAATGAATAACATTGTCTCATCCACTCATCTCCACCGCATAGCATGACACACCAGACTGACCAGAAATTCCAAAAAGTTTCCCATGATACATTTAAACCAGCAATATTACCTTGACAAAAAAAAACACACGTCAGCCAAAACAGGCTACCTCCCCCCTCCAACAAGTGTCACGACCCAGTGACAACTCACAAGAAGCAGAAAAAGTGAAATATAGATAGCAATTAGTAAGTATTACCGGCCAATGAAAACCACGCGGGTGCCAATTGTAACGACCGTCCTTGTGAATGGAATTGTCGTTAATGAGTTCCCGTCAACCCCTGGCAAAATGAATGAACCTTCACCAGCGTTGACGAGAACCAGAGTTTGTGGGGGTGTGCATTGACCGATAAATTATAAGCGCTAGAATATACCCAAAATATGTTTATTATGAACAAACTAGATTCCAGATTTCACTTCACATTCATCCAACCCAATAAACTGCATGGCCAACCAGATATGACCCCAGGTTACCCAAATTCCTTCTCACCACACTTGTTCTACCAACAACCCAGAAGCCTAAATTCCCCTGTCAAAACGACATCTAATTGGAGGAGAAATCACCTATTAATCAAAGTACCAGTCAGATGAACCAAAGCCAATGTAAATCTATACAGGGTGGCCCAAAACAGTTCACCAACCAAGACATGGAACACTCCGAACTAAGATTCCCCAGAACTTGTATCACCTGGAATCACTTTCTGATTATGTAACTCAAAACCTATGCCAAGCAGGGAAGTCAGAACAAGATTAAACACTATCAAAATCCAGTATAAAACAAGTGACATGATCATGACATGTCGGACAGGAATTGTGGGCAACTTTGCCCAGCTTCTTCACACAAAGTTCCAACTCAAACAAACTAAAAGAAACCTCAGGAAAACCCGGTCAGTCTGGCCATAACAGGATATTGACAAACCCAGCCCTAGAGGCACACGAAGGGGGTAAAATTATAGGTCACATGGCAGAAATACGGAACTCGGAATTTGAGGATTTATACTCACAAGAAAAGCCAAAAGTCAGCAAACGTTCCCATGTACATGACATACATGGTGAAGATTGGGCGTGTCACACCATGCAGCGGTTCAGAGAGATGAGACAAAAATGTAGGCTCTACTCAGCCATAGGAACCAAGCAAAATCACAGAAAGAAAAGGTCTACCCGTCTGGTAGCAAACGCGCTAGGTATGGACACTGATCAAAGCTAGGGCCCAGTTTTATACAGAAAGATTACCTCATCTCAACGAACCAATGCCTGCCGTAACAGCCAGAATTCACCAACCCTATTACAAAGTAAGCCACACAAAAGAAGCTAAAATCATTAGCCCAGAACACAAAGGAGACCAACGATCATCACTTGAAAATACCTCAGGAGATTACCAAATTATAGGCCCAAGCAAACCAGGTCAAAATTATGACATAACCATTAACCATGCAAGGCCCATAACGACTTCCGTTACAACTGCGTGCTCTGAAACATGCTTCATTCGGCCCCAAAAATGTCCACAAATAATGCAATGATAATAAGCAAGTTCGCTTTCTATGTCAGTTCTTTTCTGGATACTAACCGTAATGTTCCAGTCAAATAGGACCCATTGTCATGACTACAATGAAGAGATATTGAATAACGTGGCCTGATTGACGTTTTCATTCAGTTGCGCTCAACTGTGACGGCCAAGTGGTCGCACAATGCTTTTGGGCTGCAGCCTCACCGTTTAAATGCAAAGTCGTGCGCATGCGCATTTGGTCAATCAAACCGGCCGCGGAAAATGAATCTGTGCATTTTGTAAATTCCACTTTCCTAAGTATATTTTGGAAAATTGTGATAAAATATTTTTATATTGATGTGTTAGTTATGGTTATGAATAGGTAAGGATGGTGTAATGCCCGAATGTAATGTTGGTTTTCCTGTGTGTACGTGTTGGCACAATGTTTTCATTCGCCCTTGTCCAGCCAGAACGGAGAACGAGAAGCCAACTGGGTAGAAAATGCAGTGCATTTCCACGTACATCATGTACATGGGTCCTGTTCAAATTGCACCATGACCAAATCCACGCAACGACAACGAACGGTTAAGACGAAGTTCTCTCTCTCATCCGCAGTAATATGATATCTATGGCGTCTTAGAGAGAACGATAATACAGTGCTGAAACTTGGTCGGCTCGACTCACTCTGGAATGGTGAAATTTGATCTTTGATTGAATGACTTCAAGCTTTGTTAAAGTCGCTCAAATAAATCATATTGCAAAATAATCATATTGCATTGCAGATGTACGAGTGGTGATTGTTTACAAAGCTGATATATAAAAAATATAACGTCTGTCATGTTGGGACAAGTTGCTCAAAGGTGAGTCAGAGAGTGGTGTTTGTCAAGAAGGCCATTTTGATTATATTCAAGCCCTGAATAAGTCCAACAGAAATTGATAGCTCTCTCAGGATGACGGTCACTGGCTGTACTTGACTTATAAAAAACACTTGATTGAAGACATTGTCTGCTTCATATTCAATCATGACATGATTCAAGTAGCATGCTATTAAAAGCAGTGTGTCAGGTTCAGATTATCAGACTCCCACTACATGTAAACCCTCCACTTCTATGAAGGTGGGTAAAAGTCAAATGTACCCTCTTGTGGAGACCCTGGAACTTGTCCTAATCTCAGGCTCTACAGTTGACTTTAATGTCCCATTCTGTTTTCTATTTCAGATACTCCAGCCATAGCGCTTCTAGTAAGAGTGTGGTGACCCTCAGTTTTCCAATTACAAAATGTGCTCTATGGGATCACACTCCAACAGGATCAACAGTCAATGTTCATTTAGCGTATTATAGGTAAGAAGCAAAATTCTCAAAGTATTTTTTGCCTCATGAAAAAAATTATAATCTGCCTTTTCACACCCTGGTGACCCTTAGTCAATTTGGAAATCCAAAGTTTAGAATTTATGGCACAACCTATCTGAGGTGGAGGATCATCTGAGGACAAACATTGACTAACCAGGGGAAATAGACTTGGATGGACAACCACTAGTAAAATTGCTTTTCACCTCTTGACTACCGGGCCATTCGAACTGTTCCATACCGAGGCCTTTTTTGGTATTATTGTGCAGCCACGTGCATCCTCATGAACAACCGTTTTCTAATCATGTGAATTATTAGAAGTGTGTCCTCTGTTCCATTTCAGGAATGTTGAAATTCACGTCGAGAAAAAGGTGCTGCAGTTAGCCCAGAGATATGCTGATGATTCTGGAAGCAACCGATACCATTGTCTGCTTACTGGCTCCGTCCTCTCTGAAATAGGTATGCGCATAAAAACTTCCTAATTCAGTTATTGTTAAGAGAGTCTGTCAGAATAAAATGAAACATGTATAAAACAGAATATCTTTTAAGAATTTTTCCTGAATCAAGATCATTTTCAGTGCAAATTAGATTTATTACTTTCTGATAAATCCAATTTGAAGAAAACTGTTTCCTCTGACTCCAAAGTTGTTAACCTAAATATGAATGTACCATCTTTTTAAACTTCAGATGGAGAAGGTGTAAAGTTATTGCTTGATCGGTTCGACCCAGGCCGAGATAATGCGGGGTTCAGTCCAAGTGCTATGGTACCTGGTGACATCAGCATTCCTTGCATTGTAAGTATGTTTGGTGTTGAATCAGTGAAGTTTGGTCTTGCCACTCTAATAACTCTAATGTCCAAATCAGATTGTACTCAAACATAATGACACTGGTATAGTCAGTCGTTCTTGACATATTGTAAGATTTTTGTTGGATACCCATTTTGTGCCAAGTTGAGCTTAGACAGTGGCATCAGAAATGAAAAAAGCGTGAGGATACAAGGGCAATGTAGGTCAATAAGACGGATATTAAGAGCAGGGCTTCGTACTTGTACGTAATTTGCGTATTTTATACGTAGACAGAATTGGTTTCTACGCTCTACATCACCTTACCTTGATTTGGTGATGTATTGGACTGCTGCCAATTTCTCATTCATGCACATATATTCTTTATCAACATAGTTGTCCTATTTTTTTCCCTGGTGGCTAGATCTTTTTATGCTTGTTATTTAGATGCAGAAGAAAGATGCGAACTCAACCAGTCAAGCGTCTGTATCCGATTACATTACAGTACTCAAGGTGAGACCTTGTCACTGTGTCAGTGCATTGCAATGAAATACGACTGTATGTTAGACTGAAGAAATGATAACTGTTTCGTTGGATACCGAGAAAGGAGAATCAGCTGAATGGATTATGTTCAATCAAAGCATCAAATTGAGAGGGATGTTGCAAGTGACTAGTGGTGATGTCCTGTTTAGAGTTATGATGAAGACTTCTGCTAAGTTGAGCATGTGTAGATGTTGGGGTATTAAAGCAGAGTGTCATTAGGTTATATCTTAAATAAAACTTTCCTCCACTTTCAGATGCTTGAACAGCGATGTGGTACAAATGACAAAGTGGAGCTGATAAACTTCTTCATTCTGAAGTGCCTCAGCAAATACGCTGCCAGTGGAAGCGACATATCTTTGGCGATGGAGTTTGACTTCATCACCCTGGCGACCAGCTTGAAGGCAACTCCTATCAGCTCTGTTCCAATAATGCCCACTGCTCTGTCAAAGAATCTGATGGGGCCAATGAATATGAGTAATTTACAAGGAGAGCCAAAGATGGGGTAAGTGTGTGTTCTCTTTGAAATAGCAGAAATAGGAATTTCTGTTTCTCTCTTTGGACACCATAACTAACTGAGAGAATAACAAACCAATGTATTTTTGTCAAGTTATGCTCTTCCAACTCCATTGAGGGTGATTGCACCGCACCTCCTATTACAATGATGGTTGATCTGAATGTTTTCTATATGTTGTCTCTTACGATATTTCAGTTACCTTACCATGGACCATACCCGTAAATTACTGCTGATCTTACAGTCTGATCCGAAGGTTCAAACCCTTCCACTCGTGGGAATGTAAGTAGCCGGCATCTCAAATATTCCTTTCTCAGTGATGTGACAACACTTCACCCCGACCACGACCCCTACCAAAAGGAGCAGGATAGCTTTCCATGGAGATGTGAGCAGATCAAAATATCCCTAAATTTCAGCAGTAAAACTACATGTATTTCAACTTATATTTCACAAATGTACTACAAAGTAAGAATATATTATGTTAATATTTTCAGCTGGGTGACTGGTGTGCGGTATGTGTATGACCCGTACGTCTGGTGCAGCTGTCTCCGATACCTTCATAACAATAGCATACAGGAAAGGTAAAATTATCTCTTAGCTCGAGTATCTAATTTGAAACGGCAACTTGCATTTCTCTGTATAAGAAAACTTATCGCACTTAGTGCAGAGAAAACAGCTATATTTTGCTCTACGTTGTGTGTTTTTCCTAATGCTTCCTCTTCTTCTTCAGAGTGTGTGCTGCCCCAGAAGCATTCCTTGTTGCCCTCTTCTCGCCACTCCACTCGAAGCCCGAGTTCTACGAATGTTTGACGGAAGACAAGACGTCTCGCCTCAAGTTTGAGCTCAACACTTGCCTGGAATCTGTGGAATTGACGCAGGTATGTTGAAGAATATAAAGCCTCATTGAGAACTCTGGCCACGTTTGAATTTCAAAAATCACCAGTTTTTGTCAATGTGATTCATGCCATGACCATGTGTGTTTGAACATACTTCTCTTTGGTTTCAGTCTGTCCAGTATCGACCGGACGATTGTCTCGTTTTCGATCTTCAGAAGGTAGATAATGGTGCGAAGATGCAGGCATTTACTTCAGCAACAGAGGCGCTCAAACAAGCTATGTGAGTACCAGATTCTGTGGCGTTGTACAGAACAAAAATTGTTTGATGGTGAAAGAATAAATTGTCTTGATCATGTTAATAGACCGGCATGCCATCCCACAACTCTTGGTTGGTGAGTCTGACACCGTTAACCAGTGTGCTTGCAGCCTATTTTGAAATCATCTACCTAGTCTTGTTTTCTTAATGCTCTTGACAATATTTGTTCCATGTTTCAGCCCCGAGAAGGACAAACCACAGAAACCACTGACTGAAATCTCAGTGAATATCGATGACTTGATGCCACGCTCATCGCCTTCACCTCATCAGACCAAGGTCAGTGTTTATGAGATTTAATAATGTTCATTTCCTGCCATGCAGGATATTCTGCAGAAGTACCTTAGAACCTTATAAACATGATCAAGGGTCTCGGTGAGATCAACATTCCCCCTGCTGTAATGGAACCTCATCAAAGACAGTGTTGCACAAAGAGAGATTCTGTGGTGTTCAGTACAATTTCCATTCATCCCAAGGCAGTCTTATGAGGACAAAGGTGTATCGTAATCATGTTCAAATAATCAGCTCCCTAACCAGTTCCATTTGAATTGCAGGCGCCCGTTATCCAGCCCCAGGTGCCTGAGGTATCCTTACTGTTTGATGACGAGGGAGTCAAGAGCCAGCCACCAAGGATGCCGCTGGGATATTCAGTCTTCAAGCAAAGGAATGATGAAAACAGTCCAGTCCTTAACGAATCCAATGCTCATCGGAATAAGTCCGCCTTGCAAAGTCAATCTTCCAGCGTTCGTGCACCTCTGAAAACGCTCAATCGGGATATTAACTCAAAAGCTAAAATGTCGCAGAGCTCGAGATTGAATCGGGAGAATGTTTCTGTGGAAAAAACCTCAACACATGACTATTCTCGAAGGATATCCCTTGAATCAAAAAGTGAACAGGAGGAGAATACAGACACTGGTAGCCCTGGCGGTTATTTTGGAGTTAGTTCAAGTGGGCCCTTCCCTGGTTCAGCTAAAGGTCCAAGTAGTCATGGCATGCGTATGCGGAGCCCGAACATGGCACCTGCGGCAAGTCAGTCTGGTCAGTACGGGATGCGTTATACGTCGCCACCGTATATGGGACCAAGAGCCCCTTACTCAGATCAGTATTATCATCCTGGGATGCAGTTGCATCCTGGCAGCACAGGATCACCCCCTGGAATGTATCCAATGCCTCCACGTGGTGGATACCCAGTTAGGGGACAAATGCCCCGACATCCTTATGGAGGCTACATGCCAAGACCTTATCCTGGGCAGTATGCTCCTCGAGGTCCACCGGTCACGGGTCCAGGACCGTACTACCCCCAATCCCAGGGAAACAGGTACCCAGTGCCACCATATCGGCCTGCACAGTATCGATCATCACCACCTCAACCAATGAACACTTTCACATCTACCTCGGACACAATGGTACCTCCACCTCGAAACGTTGCTCAAGAATTCAACCCCAGTCCATCAACAAACATGCCGTCATTTCAGCCCGTGTCATCCCACATTGTCTCCTCTGTTACAACAGCTTTGCAAACGGCCAGTTCGAATATCTCCAGTGGAGTTGCAGCAACAAATGGCAACTCTTGCTCCATCCAGACAAGTCATGCAAGTCCATCCAGAGATAGCCAACCTCATGGTGCGATTCCTCCTCTGACACCATCAGCAGGGGAGCCAAGCCTGCCCTTGTCAAGCCCGGGTTCTATTACCACGAACATGGCACAGGAGAAGCCAGACAACGGCCATGAAGTGAATGGTGTGGCAGTCACACCAGAGGTATACAAGCTCCTCAAGCAGCAAGACACACAGCTCAAACTACTGCAGGCGCAGCTGCAGAAACTCTTGGCCAATCAGGAACCAAAGGAGCAAGAAGTTGAGAAACCCTCGGTCGACAGCAGTGCTGACTCTTATCAATCCATCATGAAGAAGTTCCAGTCGACGCCATCTAAGAAGAGTTGCAGTATCGCGACAAACACTAGTTTGTTCTTCTCCGGGCCTGCCTCTCCTCAGCGGAGTCGCCTTGGGAATCGGGACGTGGCAGACGTCAAGGTGACAGACTCCTGCAAAGGGAAACGGCTGTCCCTTGGAAGTGAAACGATCGTCGCCGAACACCAGCCTAATTCGTTGGGAGGCACCACTGATGAAGATGATGATGAGACGACAAATGGTACCGAGACGACGAATAATAATTCGTTTACGTTCAGCATGCAGATGATGACTCTTCAAGATGGTACAATGGAGAGCTCCATGTCAGATATGATCGTCGACTTACCCTGCTATGAGTAAGTATAATAGCTTTACCAGCAGTTGGTTGATAAAAATGGTGCAGAGGAAAAACTAAGGTCCCAGCAATGTTTGACTAGGATCTGGACTTGATCTAAACTCCCCCCTCCCACTTCTCCAACTTTGCCAAATCATTGATATTCTGTATGACAATGTCTTTCTCTCTGCAGTACTGGTTCTGGAGGTGATGACCCTGACAGTCAAGACATAAGGAGCGTCAGTATGTACAGCCACCAGGATTCTCCACCAGTATGTATTTCTTAGTAAATGAATCTTCATACAGTAGTTGGAAATAACGAATGTGGAGGCAAGCTTTTCCAAATGCTGCTCCATCACGCTGGAACGATTGGCCAAGTAACATTAAGGCAGCTAATACAGTGAACCAGTTTACAGCACTTCACAAGTCATGGCTATTTAAAGTCTATCCCAGGAGTGAGGAGAACAGCGCTTTGACTCAAAGTTTGATGAGGGCAACCTGGAACGGGTTTTTGATTGTGAATATTGATGAATGTTGCAGGTGATGCCTTGTGAGATGGGAGACGAACAGCTGGTTCCTGGAAAGGAAGATAACTCGCGCGAATATTATGAAAATTTGATCGTAAGTAGAGTGTGCTCTTCTCAACTGTTTTGATATGCTTGACATCTACACATGTGCATATTGAGTCGCATTTCAAGAAGAAATTCGATGTCTGCCCCAAAATAACTTTGACACTTCTTCAAATCTGGCAACATTAGGATGACCCTCTTGGTTTGTAAGACTTTCGTTTTCATTTTCAAAAAGGGTGTCATGATTTCTTGTTTCTAATTCTAGGGTAACATCCATGACTTACTCAACAAGATTCCTGCCAGCAGTCACCAAGGCAGCGTTCAGAGTTCAGTTAACTCTTCACTTGTCGACCAGGAACCAGTCCGAGATGTTGCTATGGCAACATTGGAACACTTGAAAAAGATCGGAATCTATAACGAAAAGGATGAAAATGATTCTTACGGGTAAGAAGACATCTCATTTTTGACAAATAAGGTTTTTAAATTTTGTTTTCCTGTGAAGTGATGACATCTGCTTCATGAAGGATCTCATCCTGATGAGTTTACTCCAAAGTATTCGTACTGTCTGACCACAGGAAAGCCATTTTTGACATGTTCAAAATTTGAAATTTCAGTATTAAGTCTTGTTTAGGGAAAGCTTTACCGGCATTGTAATTTTGCGGACTAAAAACCTCTTTGGGTTGTGTATGAAAGACCTTCTTTGGAAAAAAAGTCAATTTCTGGGAGCCACTTGGCAGAAAGTGAAAGATGACGAAGATTTCTCTCCTAATTGACATTCTTTGATCATTCTATTTCTTCCTTCAGCGTCAACAAGACCCTGATCAACGTAGAAGCTGCCGTCCTTCATAAGATTAACTATGTCTCTATGATGTTTGACGACAACAGCGATACTGACGTCTCCATGGAAGTCAACGCGCTCGCCATGAAGTACCTCAGTGATGACCAGCTCTCCCAGATGGCCAAGTTATCAACCACTTCCCGCGCCCGTCGAGCAGCACGATCATCTCAGAATATCCTGCAGCGTGTCATGCATAACAAGGCCGCCGACCAATCATCGAATGTCACACTTTATGGCATGGCAGCTAATAACATGTCATTTGCTACCAAGAAATATATGGAACGCTATGGACTTCTTGATGGTGGTAAATCGGGTACAAATGCCAGTTTGTGTCTTGATGGAGTTGACGCTGATGACACATGCGCTAATATGTCTGTGCTAAACCAGGAGTATCTACGTGTGCCGCCGCAGGCATGGCACAATATGAGCTTAGATGAAGAGCCATCCAAATTGGAAGCATCTGATCATGCTGAATCGAGATCTAGCCCCCTTTTTGCTGAAAAGGACGATAAGTTCAGTGCTCCCCATCCAAACATTGTCCCCTCAAGCACCGCTGATCATGCCCCAGTATTTATCGATCGATTTGTTCCCGTCACAAACCAAAATAATGACTTTGACCAATGCGACAGTTTAATGTCTCGTGGCCAAGCTTCATCGTTCAGCTCTGAATGCTCAAGTTATTGCGGAGATTCCTGCACTTCTGGTGAATTCTGTCCTGGCTGTGTCATACCACGGCCCCGCTCCGATACCTTGCCTCTGGGATCACCACGGAGAGTAGAAAAGGGAAGACGGAGATCGGAAGGAGAGCCTCTCCATGATTCCTGTCCAGATTTCACCAGAACCAAACCTTTGGATAGTTCACGCTCCATGACAAGATCCCCTGCTGCAAATCCTGATTGCCATGAGCAATATGCCAATACCACGGCCGATAGCGCTTCCACAACTGATCACGAGGTGAGGAAAATCTTAGAAAAGCCGATCGGAAGTTTTGAAACTGATACAGTTTTCTCAGTGGAGGAAAGCCAAGCTGCTGTTACCGCGGAGGATGACGGTTTTAGAGTATTTGACCGCCCAGCTCGAGAAATGAAGCGGGAACCGCTGCCACAGCAAGCTGACCTCAGGGTAATGAGCTACAGCTTAAGAGAGGAGTCTGTCTGTGAAACTATTCTAGACATACAGAGACTGAAACAACTGCCCAAGTTGCTTTAGTGTGTTCAACCTGATGAGTTATAAAAATGACCTGGGTCGTGAGTGTTGCCACTGTTGGTCCAAAGGTTGTTGTAATGCAGTGAGAACAGACGGTACTGCATGTAAGGTTGGTGTTCTGTAGATATGGACTGGCATGAATCAATATGTATTTGATATCGCAGGGGTAGCATAGGGACAATAGATATGTAAGTTCTTTATAGTGTTCAGTAGATTTCTAGAAACTTGAACTTGAAAAATTAATGACAGGAGTGCTGTGGTTTTAATAACTTGATAAATTTTGCTGTTGATCAGATGTGTCTGTTTTATATTCTTGTACATGTACTTAAAATGCTACATTTCAGTATTTCAAAGAATTGGACCTGCCAAAAATTGTACTTAATATATTGTATAAACTAAGCATTGGTCCTAAAACAATATTAGTTTTTGTTTTGGATGGGGGATAATGGTGAGCAAAGGACATCATACGAATTGAGTGAATGTAATTTGGTTGCCTTGAATCAGGGGTTTCTGTGTTTGCACTTTCTAACATCCCGTCTTCTTGGTGGAAATGCCTCTACAGCTGTTGTCTTAAAGGAACAGATCTCTGAATGCTTGTGATGTAAATATCGAAATAATATTGTTATTGTTTTTATTTAGCCATTGTAAATATTATGTGTACATATTTGGTAGAAAGGTTTGTTGTAGAAACATTACAATGACACCCCGAAGAATCAGTTTTCCACCTTGCCAAGAAGCATGGCTTGGCTCCTTACATACCAAGTAGGCCTACCCATGGGGAAAAAGTATGTCATACAAGAAAAACTTGGAAAAGTGGGTCCCTGGAGTTATTTGATTTGATAATTTGGTGCTTCAAGTTGGATTATATTGAACAATACCTTCTACCCAATTGATTATTTGAAGTCCAAAATCTCCCAGAGCTGGCATGCTATTACGATTCTCGGCAAGTTAGGAAACTGAATCTCCAGGGGTGGCGGATGTATTATCATGACTGCCATTGTCTCTGCATGAACAACTTCCAGTAGGACACCAGCAAAACTGGCTGCTGCTACGAAGTCCAGTGTGTCACAAGGATGTTGCTTTGTTTTGACAGAGACATGAAGTTAGTTTTGACGCATACTTTTCACGAATATTAATTGCACCGTCGGTTGGGATGCCGATACCCTATTGGCATCGACCTTGTTATGAAACGTGTCGTCTGAAACTTGGCATGAAAGAGTTGTATTTTGTGATTCAATTTGTATTTAAACGTTTGCACTTTACTTAGACATTCCATGACCGGTATCAAGGATCGAAGAATATTTCTGTAGCACACATGCCAAAAATGGGGCACACGGAGCTTCTAATGCACATGTCAATTATCACATTAGGTAAATCTGGAAAGTTTCTGACGAAGGATTCAGTGTTTCAGCTAGAAAGTTGAAAAAGGCAAGGTGCAGCACCCTGCTTTAAATGTAAATGTTGGACAATAATGGTAAATTAAGAAAAGGCTGGGTGCCATGATGTCCTGCTAAAACACTAGGATTATTATTCTTCAGCGGTTTAAAAGTTACTTTCAGATGAGACTATTTGTGCCATGGTTGATTTCATCTTTAACTTTATGTGGACAAATTAAAGGGTTAATCTAACCAATGCTAATGAAATGAGATGAGATTCCATTTGGAGAACACCATGCCTACTTCGTGAAGTCCTTTCCCATTAAGATCAAAGCTACAGCAGGTTTAGTTGTCTCTGTTGTCAGACCACCCTATTATCTGTCCAGTATATCAGTCTCAAATTGAACAAAGAGACAGGTCAACAAAAAACATGCTTTCATTCCAATTGAGGACAAATTCTTCAAACAAGTCAAACAAAGGTCAGTTTGGTCCTTTTTTAAGTCACTCCTTTAGGAGTGGGCATGGTGTTTTCCAGATATTTATGTAAATGCTTTGCTGGATCAAAGGACCAAGATGCGGTGCGTCTGCAAACACTGGAGAATCAGCAACTGAATGATTGAGTTTTTAACTTGCAAGCCCAATAGCCTTTGATGTAGCATTGTTTAAAGTACAGTAATAGTGAGAACACTTAGAGATGTCTTCCTCAGCATGGAACAGCATGGACTACTCGGCTATCACTGTAGTTTAAATGATGCCACGTATCTTCGAACACCTGATTGTGGCATGTATCAGGAGGCCAGTGATGCGACTTTAGTCAGTGGATAGCCTCTTGTTTCAGGTGTATATTGGGATTGGAGGTAAGACTTGGCCAATCATTTACTGATCCTCCGGTTGACAAAGGTATATTATCAGAGAGAGAGATATTATGATTTCTGAACCAAATCTGGCATTTGATTCAGTTTGATTGAGGTGAAAGCCTCGCAGTCTTTTAGAAAGGATGTTCTGTAAAGTAGGAATAAAGTAATATTCCTTGATATTTCTTCTTCGTTTTTATTTTATTTTTGGATTGCATGGTAGAGCCTCTCTATATTACGGAAACTGCCCTACCTTCCCCTAACGAAGACGCAAAACAACCCCTGTGAGTCGAGATAACAATGGTTGTTCTTGGTGATTGTCACCTGGAATGTCCAACCTCCAGATTGCTCCTAACGACCACAGTCTAGAGCCACAAATAACTTAACTGTGGCATGGCAGTTTTAACGAAATCCAAGTTTGCTGGTGCATTTGAAGTTGTCTCTTCAGTGCCTTGACTTATTCTGACATTGTATGTCTGATAGATTGTGACTAATGAAGGACTTCAGTACCTGAACTTCTTGTAACATTGTGTGTTGTCTGACAGATTGTGACTTTCACTGCGAGGGACTTCAGTGTCCAGCCTTCCTGCAAACAATGTATTGGATGTCATAGATTGTGACTTCAATGTGAAGGTCTTCAGTACCTGGACTTCTTGTAACAACAGTGTGTGTTGTCTGATAGATTGTGACTTTCACTGTGAGGGACTTCAGTGTCCAGCCTTCCTGCAAACAATGTATTGGATGTCATATATTGTGACTTTCACTGTGAGGGACTTCAGTGTCCAGCCTTCCTGCAAACAATGTATTGGATGTCATATATTGTGACTTTCACTGTGAGGGACTTCAGTGTCCAGCCTTCCTGCAAACAATGAATTGGATGTCATATATTGTGACTTTCACTGTGAGGGACTTCAGTGTCCAGCCTTCCTGCAAACAATGAATTGGATGTCATAGATTTTGACTTCAATGTGAAGGTCTTCAGTGCCTTGATTTCTTATAATGTGTATGTTGTGAGTTTGAATTGTGACTTCGTCATATGGGCTTCATTGTCTGGACTTATTGTTTATGTTGTCTATGATTGTGACTAGTTTGATGTCATGAAAATAAACATTGGATAGGTCATATATTGTGGCTTCAGTTTTGTAATGTAACAATATCATTTTGGATTACTCATAGATTGTGACTAAATTGTCTTCACTTCTCTTCTAGTAAATATGAATGTTGGATGTCCTAGATTGTGACTTCTCCTTGAGGAGAATAGAATATGTGATGTTTGTTGGGATGCTGAATGCATGATAGTGGTTACGGACATAAAAAATCATATAAACCAATACAAGCTTTAAAAAAACAAAACGTTATCGGGCTCAGCCGGGAATTGAACCCGGGACCTCCCGCACCCAAAGCGGGAATCATGCCTCTAGACCACTGAGCCGATCTGAAAGACGACACATTTTCATAAAATTTAAACCATTGCGCGTACAATTGTTTAGTCGTTGAATACTTTTTCGATCGTTTTGACCATGCAAATGTCTCATTCGGTGACATAATGAACGTTTATTTCATGCTAGGGTGCTGTTATTGATATATTTTCTTGAAATATGTGGAAAAGTGGCATTTTTTGTCGCTAATTGCCAATCATGACGTCAGAAGAACATTATCCCAAAATGCAATGCGGCCAAGAGCTCAGTGCATTGATGTCCGCCATTCGGAGACGAGTGTTGGTCGCTTGGCTGACAGAATTCCATCCTCTGGAAGCCTTCCTGCGGCCTAAATGCAGTATTCTCCGGAAGAAATCAAAGACAGACTTCTCAGGGCTTTGGATAAGGATAATAATGTAAGATTGGAGCGTTATTTTCGAAGTAATTGCTGATTATTTCGGAGGATCAGCGTGGAAAAACGCCGCCAGTCATTTTTTGCAGGTGCCAGTCTGAAAATACTTCGAAATAAGATAAATCCGAGGAAGTTTTCAGTCAATCTTTGTATTCCAATGATAAATAAAAGTTAAAGAAATAACTTAACTCATATTTAGGTGTTAGGGAGGAGGAGAAATAGGTTAACTGGGGGTTGGTGAGGAGGGCCAGCGCACCCCCGGCTTTGGTTAGAAACGGGCGCCCACTGCGCCTGCGCAGACTGCTAGCCAGTGCATTTGTATGCAACATGTACACTGTATAATTTGTAGTGTATGAATGTACATGCATGCATTATCGACATCGGGAGAAAATGCTCTCGTGTAAATATTACTCATATTATTCCTAAATTTGTCTGGGAGTTAATGTGAATAAGGGTTTTTGTGAAATGATGACTTAAAGGTCAATAGTGAGTATATAGACAAGTCCAGGAGACTTTTCTATTTGTGTTAATTCTATCAACTTCCATGCTTCAATTACATGCAAAGAGGGTCAACCTATTTTCATATCATGACATCCTGATTGATAAAATGCCCCAGAGCACTGGCAGCTCAGAGGGAATTATAGCTGGCTGTCCAGAACCTGCAACAAGGACTGTCAGCTTTACAGTGATCGGGATAAATGAAGACCGATGACGGCGTTCGTCGTCAGAACTTGGCTGTCGGAAGACTAAGACTTGACTTTAAACACAGAAGTACCAGTGGTGGCAATGCAGTAAATAGGGAATCTGAAAATAGGGTCCAACATTGCACAGTAAAGAACAAGGGCACAGACCTCCCTTCCAGGCCTACGTTTTGGCCCAAACTTTGAGTATTCCTCATCTCTGCATAACCCACACAGTGACTAACAACATTGATAAAAACTACAAATACCTTTGTCTTTTATATTATTGTCAACTTGTTTTTCTAATTTGTCAGGTTGTTGACATGGTTGCCGTGTTGGATATCATCTCATATCTGGAAGAGCATACAATTACAAAGGAAGCACTTGAAGTGAGTATTGCATCCTCCAAGTCAAGCTGAGCCATTCTCTTTCTCAACCACCAGAGGTACTCCGTCCGTAACCTCCCCTCGGGTTATGATGAGCTGGAATGGTTTCAAGACGATACAGGAAAACTGAGCGCACAGGGAAAGGGTCCCCTAAAATTGAACAGAAGTATTCTTTTTGCATTTCAGACCTAGAAGTTTGTCACCACAGATGATATCAATGCCTTTAGAACACAAAAAGTGAATTATGATGTCATAACTTAATAACTCCTTTTCTGCTTGACTGTTTTCAGCAAACTAGACTTGGTAGATACGTTAATGAACTTCGCAAGAAAACCAAAAATGAGGATCTGGCCAAACGAGCAAAGAAACTGGTACGGAACTGGCAGAAACTCATCACTGTGCCATCTGAAGGACCTGTTAATGGAGAACGGGTAGCAACACCACGACCTGCACCGTCACTTGTGGAGGGCGTGAAACGACAGGAACTAAGGGGCAATATCTCACCTGCCCTGTCTGCCAGTAGACCAACAACGCCATATTCCAAGTCCAATACACCGCCGAACAATCTTGTCAGTCAACCTGGTACACCATCAAGTGTGAATTCCAGTCAGTCTCACACCCCACTCTCATCTACGTATAGACTTGGTTATAATCATGTTCGTAGCAAACCCGCGAGTCCAGCTTTATCTGCCATCAAATCCAACATGGTATCTAAGTCCACACCACCATCCTCACCAGCTCTCAAACCTAGCAACAATGACGCAAGTCGCAACTGTACACCACAAACTTTAGATAAAACAAATGCCGCCAATAAGAAAAGAAGGCGTGATGATAGTGTGGATTTAGGTAATATTAAGAAAGTGAAAAGTGTGCCTAACAGTTTGAACAATGAGAGTAAAGTCGGCAATAATTCGAAAGATTTTACACCTGATTGGATCTTGGAGCGAGAAAGTGTGCTTAATGGTTCAAAAGAACCAAGGAATCGTCTTAAAGTTGATGTGCAACTTGCTAAGACTTCACTGCAAAGTGCCACAAAACCTGCATTTGGGAGCAATGTTACAAACTTGCCCTTACGACCCTCCGTTGGTAGTACAAAATCAGAATCGGAGAGTTCCTTTTTAACGGGGGAGAAAACTGCTCGGACACCTAAAGTAAAAACCACAGCTCAACTTATAGCTGACCTGCAGGCCAAGAGTAGTTCCAATATATCTAGTGTCACAATGAATAAAATCACAACCAATCAGATACAGAAGGAACCAGACATTGAACACGTCTCTATCGTTCCTGCTGGAGCTAAGCCTCGTCCGCGGCGGAAACCGGGCACAACCGTTGTGCCACCTACTGCGTCCGAAAGTGCTCTGATCCAGACAAAAGCCGAAATGGTGCACAAGTTCCTGCAGACGGCGGTGGCGCCACCACGACAGGGTAGTGTAGAATCTGAGTCTCCAAGTCCTGTGATGGGGAAACATGTGTCTTTACGGACGACCTCTCCAACATTTTCAGATCTCCAGTCTCAGTCTGACACATACCCTCCCCTTGACCAGACTGCTGATAGTGTGAGTGAACAGTTACCTAGTGATGAAAGTAAGCTTGACGATTCCAGTATAAAAAAACGGCCCCCAAAGGTGATCATAGATCCGTATACGTTATTACCGCCAATTGAATTGGATAAAATCATCTGGGATGACGATGAGTATGAGGTGCCGGAAAAACAAGAAGCCACAGAAGAGGCTGTAACGAAAATGCTGAATGAGGAATGCCCTGGTCTCAATGGTTGTTATGACCGTGTAGGGTCCTGGCGAACTTGGGCACAGATGTACACTGCTCCAACCATGGACAACGAAACTCTTCATATTCTCCCTTATGTTGATATCGGCGACTGAATGTTTGGTTTCCAAATTTTGTTTCTGTACATTTCACCTTTATAGTGATATACATGTACACCAATTGTGAATGTCCACCAATACAATCCACATCTGCCTGCTCCGTGATATGCATTCCATCTTCATGATTTCATCTTGTTTATGGGAGAAACTTTGATCCTGTTGCATTTCTTTTGTCTCCAGCATACTGTCAACTGGGGAATATTCTTACCTTGTTTTTAGATCTGGGGACCAGCTAATTCGTGACCAGAATTTGTGAAAAAAGATTCCCCCAGTAAAGCGCCCATAAAGTTTCTAAAATTGTTCATGGGTGCAGAATTGCTTTGAAAACAATTCAAATTGACATTCAGTGGCCTGTTGTTGGTGTGTATACTGGTAACAGCGGTCAGTCAACTTTTATTGGTATCACTGTTTGCACTGCAGTAACGGAGAAGAATACAGGTCTACTACTTCGTGTCTTGGGTGTCCAAGGAAGTTCACCTCCATTGTCGACCCTCACCTTGACCTCTTGAGGTCACAGGTGCAAACCAAGAACTTTAAAGTGTAGTTATTGCATCGTGTGACCTTAAAAATATTTGCTTCCCAATTTTGGTTTTCCTGCAACTTTACTCTGCCATGGCTTGGAGAGGTGGGAGATGCTCAGAGAGGTTGCAGCTGATTCCAGTACTCAGTCTCTTGTGCATAGCATTTAGTTATCAAAACCAGTTAATCTGAACTGTATATTTGAGCCTGGACCTTCAATGCAGTGTGACTGTGTACGTACATCTGTATAATATATTTTGAGATTCAGATTTGTGTACAATTTATTCAATAGTTGATGGATTTTAAAAAGTAGCGACAAAAAGTATTTGCCGCTTCTGTACCTATGTATTATTCATGCATGTTCAGTTATTGCAAAGGGACCTTCCCATTAAACTGATCAGCTCATTAGTTAGTGATGAATGCACTGTTGATGCAACTAGACATTAGAAGTGCACAGGTATTTACATATAAAACCTAAAATCTATGCCATGGCTGTGCTGAGAGGATGTCAAACCACGAATGTTTGGATTACTGAACCATGTTACATATTGTCCTCCTCTGTACATATCAAATATGAGTCATATTTAACTTCTGTTTATTTACAGTCTGCCAAATTCTGACATCGAATGAGTATTAACGGCCTACCCAATTTTGGAAAATTAGTTGTCAGTTGGTATTCTTAAAAATTCATTCATTTTACAATTAATGGAGCCTTGTTGTTTATTTCAGTATATTTGTATTGCATTCTGTTAGTGTTAACCTTGTACTATTGAATGTGGACAAGTCACATAAAGTGTTCTCTAATGTGCAGCCACGCTGGTTCTTACTGGAAACAATACGTAGTGATATTGGACTATTGTACTTATGTAAGTGCTTCTTCCATGGTCAAAATGTGGTATCCTGCTTTCACTAGCAACAAAACGATTGATCCACTGCAAGTTTTCTCATATGTCAAAATGACGCATGGTCCAGCATACAAAACCGGAAAGTGTGATCTTGATCTTAATTCAAGCAATCTCAGAAATATTTCCATGATGCAGAAATCTATATTAAAGAATGGTATTGTGCTACCAGAGGTGTATTTTTCTATGCAAATAGGCCTAAAAGAGTGTGCACTTCTTGGACTTTATGTTGTGTTTTGTGAAGCACTACTTTCTCCGCTACATGTCAAGTGTTAAGTGACCATTTTGTATACTACTGTTGCTATAGTTAGGCGAGGTGGTACAGTTATAGCCTGTGTGTACATTAATATGTACTGTCAGCGGTTCTTTACACTGTATAGGCTATAACTGTGCCACTATCACCGCGCTTGCCCATGGTGCATCCAGATCTGAGGGATGTGGGTGTTGCAATTTTAGGTGCACAACATAAATTGGTGTCTCATGCAGTTGAAACTTTTATCCCAGATATCTGACCAGGACCAGATACCTCAAATGTTCATTACTGCGCTGGTTGCGGCAAAAATGATTTTTGTGCCTCGTTAGTGACTGTTTGACAGCTGAGTACATTTGATAACTCAAGGTTGGACATCTAATATTGGTGGGCAGTCTTAAAGGTGAACTGACAGTTGTAACTATTCTTGAGTTGATATGATGGTCGGTGTTAAACACGTGGCCCAGAATGACAACACTTGATCGAACATGCTGCGTATGATGTTACCATTCCCAGGTGACAGATGTTGCACCGGGCGTACTATGAATTACAATTTCCTCATTTTTCACAGTGTGACTTCGGGTTATAATGGTTATTACTATTATATCAACCTAACAGTGGTTTATGGCTAAAGGCTTGTATCTTCTGTGAATTAACCCATTTTTTTCCCTGAGAATGGATTTGTAAGTAACATGAAATGAATTCTCGAATCCTTTTACAATTGCGAATGGTCACTTGTGTCACAATGTTTTTTCCTGGTTATCACAATTCTCTCTCTTGCTTCATGTCAGAATTTAATTTTGTCTTTGTCTTAGTTTTACAAATTTTGTTAGAGATGTTTTGGTATTATTTGTGAGTGATTTTTCTACAGTTCCTCTTTAATTCTGTAACTCAGAATATTACTATGCAGTCTTTTTCATGACTGTGCTAGAAGTTTTTTCAGCCAATGTGCTCAGATATAAAGTAACTGTTTTGGTGCCATTAACCCTCTTGCCACTGAACGTTCGGTAGTGAGAGGGTTTAGCCTTTTGAGGTGTGCCTGTTACAGGTAAAATAGCCCCCCCCCCCCCTAAACAGGCTCAATTGCATCAATGCAGTATCATCAAATTTCACATCATTATCGCTATTTAATTTTGCAGATGAAATAAAAAATCAAATGGCTTATAAATAATTCTGAGTTGCAGTATTGTGTGTGATGTTTGTTGAGCTGTGGATGAGGTAGATGGTTTTTCACTACCGTGATTGTCAGAAAAAATATGTATATATTTTACCCTCATAAAGTGGCAGACCTTGGAGAATCAGTTTCCCAATTGGCTGAAAATCAGGCAAGGTTCCCAAGTAAACCGACTGTTGTCGTATTGTCCTGATAACTAGATGGGCCAAGCTATTCAAGTCCATACCTTTTTGGGCAGTTTTAATTGTGATGCACACAATCTCCCAGGCACATGAGGTCCTTCCGAGGGCAGATCACAGTGACACAGGGCCGAACTGCTTGGCAATTTGGGCAACTCATTCTCCAGAGTGGTGTGTCTCAGTGTATATTCAAATAGAGAGCAAAATATTCACCTTGCACTGTGTACATTGTAAATATGGTGTGATAAAGGGGGGGGGCTACAGGGTTGGGTCAAATGGTGGTCTCCTGGTGACTGATTTGTACACTTCGGGAAATTAGTTGGCTTGACTTGGGGATAACCTCTCTTTAATGGTTTCATTGACATGGAGTGGTTGGGCAACCTATCTTCAGAACGTTGATCCACTGACTCTCCCCTTAGTAGGAGTAACACCAGATTGATGCGACACTCATGATTGATCGAAGGCTCAGCATGTCATGATGTAGGCAGTTAGTGTGTGGGTTGATGCACTATTCCAACCTATTTTTGAAACTTGTGGGACAGAATGACGTCTTGTATTAAATATTGCTATCGAGATTTTCTATAGAAAAGGAAAGCTGAATCTGAACGTTATAAATATTTGAAAAAATAAATGACATAATATAATGCAAATACAAATTATCGTTTCATATTTGTTCTTTTGCTTCATCAACAATAAGGACTTGACACAAACATCTTGATTGAGTTCTATGCAGGGCACTCAGGGACGGGCTCTATCCTTCCTATTGGCATGGTCACATTGTAGGTTCAGTATGTTTCAAAACATGAACGGTTGAGGATTGCTCCACAGTGATCTTTGCTATTGAGCTCGTTCATTGGTCTGCTTTGAGACGGATTATCAGGTGTGGATCTGCTGCCCTTGGTTCTGGGTGTAACAGCATTTGTTATCGTGCCAGGTCTGGTTGTGACAGTATCTGCAATCTCGTCAGGTCTTGTTGTGCCAGCATTTCCTGTCTCTCAGGTCCGATTGTGACAGCATATGCTGTATTATTAGGTCTGGTTGTGGCAGCATGTTATGGTATGGTTGTTGCAGTATCTGCTGCCTCTTCAGGCCTGGTGTTCTGATTTCATGCAGTCCCTTTATGGAAATCAGTTATTCACCATGTGAAAATGAGACACATTTTTCCTGAGGGTGGAGACACGGCCCACCCAGTAGAAACATGGTGCCCTATGTTGGGAGAGTACACATCTAGATCAGACAAAGTACACATAGCGCAACTCCTCAGCACGGCAATCATCAGCCATTTTGTGAGAGTCGGTTGTACAACCAGGACAAGTCATGACCAAAAGTCCAGTGGCTCAAGACGTACGGCCACTGCACATAAAGACAAAGATACAATCAAGGTCACTCAAAGACCAGATTCTGCAGCCACTTTATATGGGAGCACTCACTCCACCCTACCATGCACCCAGTGAGAAAGGATGTATCGGGTGGCATCAATCATTATTACAGGCACATACATGGTAGCATGGTAGTGGAGGAAGGCTAACCATACCAGCGGAGGAAGGCTAACCATACCAGCGGAGGAAGGCTAACCATACCAGCAGAGGAAGGCTAACCATACCAGTTATTGAACACCAGGGCCACTTGTATGCTCCTCCCCATGCATGACCAATAGATGAAGTGAAAGAAACAGAAATTGGGCCGTATAAAATATAATTTAATATTACATCAGAAATTCATACTATGTGCTGAGAAGGATTTTAAAACTCTTTACACACAGGCTGAATAAAAAAAAGGCTTAACGATGTACCTACAAAGGGTAACAAAACTATTTGGTGCCATCTTACAAGAGAAAATCAGCTGATTGTGAATACAATACACATGAAGACAATATGAAGAAGTAATGGACACTTTGCCGTAAAGCGAATAACAACACAGTGGAGAGTTTCTTCAATATAAAAACATGACTGACTAGTGATCCTCATATATAAACTCTTGACAACAGTGATTGCACATGTACCAATGACCTTAAGTCCCCAGGGCAGGGAAAGTGGGGTTGCGAAATAGCAGGATTGTTACCTACTTAGAATATATGAACTTACATTTAAAGAGGTCTGTCAATATCATGAGAGACACATACCCGAATCACATATATTCACAATATTTATAAAGTATAACACATTACAAACACTCAAAGAACAACCTTCCGGCATTACAAACATGTATGGCCTATATCACAGAAGCTATGTGTATCAGTTCTCTCACTGTTCAACATAATGATGACATACATGTAGTTCCACCAAAAAATATCACATGTTGGCATATTTTGTATACAAAGCAGGACTAATTTAAAAGTGCATGTACAGCTGTACATGCAACGCAAAATCTATGCTATATTAAGACAGGGCAGCTACTTGATCATAAACGTAACATTACATGCCGAAAAGTACTTCTACACTCCCTGATGATAAACCTGAAAATCAGTGTCTTTATACCAATATAATCCTAGAAGCACATTATGCACCCATTCGAAAATGCCAAAGTCTTACATGTTTCCAGAATCACATTTTTAGCCAGGAGCTGAGTTATGTGAAGTATTCTGTGTTAATGACAAGGCAACTGATAATCTTGGATGTCGATCCAATTCAAGGTTTGTCATTGACATCATTAACAAGTATCGTCCATGTATCAGGAATCATTCTCTTCCATTTCTTCAAACATCAAGTGATGTTGATGTTGTGACTTGGGTCTCCAGATACCAACCAACATATCACTGCCTGCCGTCGCCAACACACTGTTCTGCCAACTTATCTGAAGAAAGAACATATCAATTTAAGATTCAGTCATAGTACAGAACAGTATTTCTAGCAAGGCACCATAATGCTCAAGTGTCTCCCAACCTCACCTGTATCAAATCAAACAACTTGGCCTTCCTGGGCAAAGAAATAACTGGAATTGTTTTACTAACCTTAGCTACTTCAGCGTCATGTGATTTGATAGTATGGATGTTTCCTGGATTCAAGCATGGTTCCATGATGCGTACTGTCCTATCTGTAGAGCAGCTCATGATTGATCCATAGTTATACAGCACACCTGTCAGTTTACCAACATGGCCAGGATCATAAGTCTGAAAATAAGAAGTTAGAAAAATATCAAACAGTGCAAATGTCAAAATTCCCTATTGACAGCGGATTCTGTTTAGTGCTTTATTGACCTGGGCCTGTCTTGAATTGTCACTATTATCAGTCTAATCTGCGTCAGGTTTGCAAAGTAAATGTTGATGTTCGTACCTTGATTAAGTCAAACTTGACATCAGAAGCATCAACAAGGTGAAGACGTCCTATTTTATCACCGATGAATAACTGGTTCATGTTGTAATCCATGCACATTGGGAAGTGTTCAAACTGTGGAGGAAAGGACATGAGAATTAAATAGAGTAGCATGGCAGTAACGTGGTACAATGTTTAGACACAAGTCTATCAAAGGATCCATCAGTTAAATTAGGAAAACATCTTGCCTATTTGGACTGGAAAGAGCGGGCCTTATATGTAACTGGGGCCTATACATCTACGTCACTTGAGCTCGTGCACTATGTAAGCTGCCAAATCTTGGGCCAGTTTTCAACTGGCCCAAGTCATCTTGGGGATACCATGCCTAACTCAACTGCTGGACATAGAGGCATCTGGGATAGAAATACTTACATGTAAAGTTTTCAGCAGTATTTCCGCCCTCCTATCATAAATGCAAACCGTTTTATCCTCACTACCACTGATGATGTAGTTATCGTCAGCTTCTATCGAGAGTACCGGCATCCTGTGATGGCGTATCCGCGAGACTATGGTCGCAACCCGCGGGTCGATCACACTGATGTATTTATCATAGCTACCGGCGACGAGCACATCTTTGGTATATTTCGTAGCCAAGACTGCCGACTTACACCTAGAAGAGATTCAAAGTGTGACTATTCAGTTGAAGTTCACCCTTTCACATTAAATTTTTCATGATCAAACATTTGAAATTATTTCAAATATTTGCTGCTCGATGTTTTAAACATATATTAAATGTCTTGTTTGCCGTCATCAATCTCCAACAAGCTTACACCATAAGCCTAAATTGCATATGTGCAGTGATTTGCAAGACAAAACTTCAGTTCAGAGCTATCCCTTTTGGTCCACCAACTGAAAATTTGCAATCAATCCATATTCACAAAACCACAAACCATTAGGCGCCAATCACAACGTTACTCACTTGACAGATCTGATCTCAGTAACGCCTGCTCCAAGGTCCCAGAACTTGATATAAGTATCCCAGGAAGCAGTAGCCATGATGTGGTTATGGGAAGTTATCGACCAAATCCAACCCTAAGAAAGGAATTAGTAAAGAATCAACAATATTGTGACTTCACCAAGCCACTGAAATGATTCCACAATTCAATATTGTGACATGGGAAAGTGCTCTGTGCTGTGACAAACAATTTCAACAGATAATACTTACATTGTGAGCATTCATCTTAGATACAATTCGGGCATCTTTTTTCGAGCTTGGCTCATTCACATCAATTTTGTCTAAGTCCCACAAGTTGAGGTATTTGTCTCTGGAGCCACTCGCCAAGAGGCTACCACCCTGAAATCATCAACATGAAATCATTTAGAACATCCTCTGTAGCAAAATTGCTCCTGAAAGCTAACTATTGATTTCAAACTGGCCTTTCCGTATCAGCGAGTGGAAACATTCACATCATCTTTAAATTGTTTTCTAAACGAAAGAAAGATAGTCCCACAAGAAACATCACTTAATTGACTATGTTAATTATGTTCAGTCATATAAACTGATTCAGGATATTACATTTAAAGGCTCAAATAAGTTCACCTTACACTCATCAAATGGACAGCATCAACTGGAGCAGATATCCCATCACTCAGCATAAAGTGGTCCATCGTTTGATCGGGATTTGACCAGAGCCACAATTGTTCTTCTCGCATCACACACGCCTTCTTCCAATTGAAATTTTCCACTGAAAAGATGTCAATATCACTATACATGTAGGCTACAGTCCCTTTTGACCGAATCTTCTTTCTGCCCTTTCTAATTTTTTGGTCAAAGTTCCCAATATAAAGTTCAGTTAAATTTTTGCACATCCTGTTGAGATGATGAACGGTTGCAACTCCTTCCTCAGGATCCACTGCAAAGGTATAAAGGTAGCACTGCCTCACACTTCGCAAAAAATCCTTTTACTCACCTGGAACAACAGGATACCTCTTCACACCCTGCTTTGACGTTCTGATTTTCCAAGTGGCGTCATCAGACAAGAGATCATGGAACTGTCGACATACTCTGGTCAGCGTACCAAGCACAAACTTGGCGGGCAGGTAGGAGCATATTTTAAGGAATATTTCCGGAAGCAGGAGTACAGGTAATATAGACTTTCCATCAGCATCCTGATCACTGAGGCAGCGCTTTAGTGAAATTTCATTAGGTCGGTTTTGATGTTTGGGACTCAGATGAAACGTTGGTGAAAGGATTCCACCATCCTTTGTTACGGATTTGTCTCCATCTTTTTCATCTTGATCACAGATATTTGACCTCAGTTCATTCCCAACACAGTCCTGCATGGCATTTTGATTACGGTCACTACTGAGTACATCATCACAGGTAGGTGAGGACGGTTCATGATCATCCTCCATGTTCATCGGTACAAATCCACTGTCACAGAGCTGACCGTCAACCAACAGACCACTCTCTGGCTCAGTAGAATCCTTCTTGTCCCTTGAATAAAACATAGAAAATCTTATATTATAACGTGTATTACTACATTATTATAACATTACAATCACATATTAGTAGGCCTACATTGTAGTAAAATACCACCACCTGTCCTTACTTTAACATCTTAAAATGAAATAACACGAATCCTTCCCTTGAATGAAACGACCCTTTGATGCAGTCAGCAGTAAGATTGAGATGGCCGTGCAGCAGCAGACGAAGTCGAACTCCAACTCACAAAAGTGCTCTGCTAGCAGTCAAAGCGAGATATGGACGACTATTCCATTGACATACAAGTGGTACATATCTAATCTCAGTGACATTTCACAACATCAACGCTAAAAACGGACCTTAGTCAGTGTAATGACTGTTTTTGTGAAGAAATATTGCACAATTTTAGACAGTGGCCACCATTATGAAAATCGAAACGTCAAGGTCCATAACAAATTATTTCATTGGCTGATAGAATAACACAAAATATGCAGGTTTTATTCTTTTTATGCACAATCTGCTGTATAAAATGTTTGCTTTTGTTAATCACGACAATCTAAAACATACACTTTGTCATTCTGTATCACAAAATTTGAACAGAAAGAAGAAATACGCTCGAGTTTTATCTTTATTCAGCCAATTTCACCGAAAATGAATGAAAACTTTTGTCCAATGAAAACAGGTTTTACATATGAGCAAAATTTCCAATTTCCAAAATATGTGTATGAGAATTTTTATTTTCAATTATCCATGAGAAAACAACAACGTCTTCATGTTTTTCATAGTGTATGATTAACCATGTTTGTTAATTACACTTGTTCTCACCATTTCTCAAATATTTTACGCCCTCTAGCCGCCGTTTCGGTCACGGAGAGCAATCCAAAATGGCGTGGCAGCCGAATGAAGATGGACTTCGACAGATTTTACAGCTTCTCAGGGAGTCCCAATCACCTGATACAGCCACGCAAAGAGAAGTACAACAAGTATCCTTTGTATACATGACAATAAAACCAAAATCAATCGTTTTCCTCCCATCCTAATAGCAGCAAACCCCTCGATATTCGACCCCACGTTGCCGGTTTTCGTGCATCATTTGCATGCATCAATGCATGTAAAATGTGTTGTGTACAAAATGCACTGCAGTGTACATTGTAGTACTGGCTGTGTCCATTTGTTGTGATATTTTGGTAAAAAATCAAAACTGGTTTCATAATTGTGACCCACCACGACAAAATGAGTTGTTCTGAGCGATATGCGACTAATGTTCTGGGAACGAGTTTACAATCCCCGATCACACCCCAAAAAAAGGTCATCGGTTGACTAACGAAGCACCACTGTTCAATGGATTTATAGTTGAATGCGATCAAACTACGTCATTTCCGATCGGGGGTCGTAAATTTTAACCATGTTCTGTCATGGCGGGTCGCAATTGACCTCATCATTCTGTACACTGTCCGTGTTGCCTACTGCTTTGCACTTGGCGCGAGACATGTCGTCATTCATAATTTGTTGAATCATGAATGAATATGACGTGATATTTTGTGAGGATTCCAGTTCAGGTTGCGATTTCCTATTTGTTGGTGTTTATTGTCTTTGCAAAAACCATCCATTAGACTGAGTGGGCCATCACGCATTTCTAAGCGTAGGCCTACTGCACGTTATGCTCACAAACAGTTGGGTGTTTTCATTTGAAAGGTGTATTTTATATTGTTACCACTACGCCAGAAAGATGTCCTCTGGATCTGTAATTCTAGTATGTTGAATTCCTTAATTCAGTATTTTAGAAACTAGAAGAACTCAACAAATTTCCAGACTTCAACAACTATTTGATTTTCGTGTTAACTAAATTAGAGACAGAAGGTAAGTTCCAGAAATCAATAATCTTTTTTTGGTGGCTAATAGCCAATTGGGCAGTGTTTGAGAAATATCTGTTCGATGAAAAAAGTGCAACTTGTGGAAAATATATAGTGGGAAAGCTGTGCCCCTCAGAAAAAGTGTGATGAAATTTCACATTTTGTGAACACTGAAAGACAGTCCAAAATTCGTTATTGAAGCATACTTTGGTGATTTTCACTGTTATCATTTCCACTGGGGTAATGGCCTCACACTAATTGTTTGCTCATCAGCAACCACCTTAATGAGCCCCAGATGAGGTGTGGCACAAACAAGGTTAGCCACTGACGGACCTTCGATAGTAAACATGATTAGACTAATGGCAAGTCCGAGCAGTCTTATTACTGCCAGATATACGGCGGCTGATGGATCAAACTTGTTATTCTGACCAGGCCCTGGCTGACTTCTGATTCGGGTTGTTGGCATGGTCGGTGAAATTTATGCTACCGTCACTTTACTCAAAAATGGTTGGAACTGTCTCGTGGTGAAGTATTATTGTGGACACGATTCTTTAACACCGACTTGATTGGGTGATTTGTTACTTTTCCACTCTCACTCTGTGTCACTCTACAAACGTCCCCTCATTTGTCTATCTTGATCACTGCGAGATGAGAAATCTTGATCAAATGTCATATCTCTGCGGTCGGGCGAAATTTGTCTGATGAGCACTGCTGGTGAATTCATTATCCTATGCCTTCGGGCGCACTCCCTGCCTGATATCTGATTCTGACTTAATGGAGAATGATGGCTTGTGTAGTGATGAGATTCTTTCGAGTTGTGAAAGATAAACTCTTAATACAATATGTTGCTTTGATTGGGACGTGCTCATCTGGCACCTGTCAATCTAATTCATGTTCTTCATGGCAATCATGCATATAGTGATGTTTGTCGATGGAACAGCAGGCTGTGTGAAGGGGGCAGGAATGAGAGAATCTTTGTCCTTTGACATGTTACAATATCTGAAAAAGGTAGGATGTGTTCAGAATCAAAGACATGAAGACAATTGGTCTTTGCTAAGAAATCATCTCCATAGTTACTAGTAAAAGCTTCTCAATAGTCTGAAGTCATGCTCGGCCAAAATTTTCTCTGTCACTTATAAGTAAAGAATTTACCCTTCCAGCATCCCAGCGTAGGTGAACGCAAATACCTCGTCGCCATGGAAACTGTATTTTCATCTTGTTAATAGTTTGAGCCATTTCTGAGATCAATGGCCGTTGCCGTGGATCTCATCGATCTGTCTCCGAAAGAAAATACGAACCTTACGCTTACAGCAAAGTCGGTGCGAGTTCAGTTCACCTGGTCTGGCGCTCTTTGAGTTATGAAACATGTAGTACAGGGTGGCTGGGTACCTAAGGAACAATCCCTTGGATTGTGATGGATGCTTTCAAAAACTATCTGGGCGATTTTCCTGAAACTTGCATTGATGACATCATGGCCTAAGAAAAGGTAAAACAATAGATTGACCTTGACCTAATTTAAAAAAGCTATTTCTTGCTGTACATGTTAGTCATGTAAACTCCATAACGAAGGAGAAATAATGCTAGATTTAGCATTTTAAAATCAGACGTGACAGTCAGCTCATGCTCATGCTACAGTTTCACTGACTATTCTCCGTGTTCATTCATTGCCAATGTAGAAAAACAAAAATTTGAGGATAATTTATAACACAGTGGCACTGGTAGATAGAAATTGGCTTTTCCGTACCATGGTTTTCACAAAAAGGGTGCATCGTTGCTCTGCCTTGAGGATGAGGCATGCCAACACAGCACCAAAAACACCATGGCAACCTGTTGTCGATAGATTCCTCGTTGATCACAGCTGCTGGTTGTGCCTTGCCGTCGCCTTTGAATGTTTAAGAGTCACCTGGGCCTGACAAGTAATCTGATCGGCACTCTTGTGAACCTGCTGATGTGCGTAGGACAATTTCGATGTCGATAGTTTTTGAGGAACGTTTTTTATTCATGAGAATAGAACATGCCGTCATATTTGGGTAAAAACATGTTTAGAATTGCTGTGTTGAAAAAAGTGTCATTGTTGTGCCCAGGAAGTCCTGATGAGATCCTTGCAGTCTGATTTTTACCAAGCTGAAGAACAGAAATATCATTGGGCCTAAAAACTTTTTATAAGGCAACCTTTGTTATGACTGTGTTGTGAATAAAGATACAGGTCTTGATTTTTGATATAATCATCATTCAAAGCACAAATGTGCCAGTGGAAAAAGTCAGATTTCATCAATACTGGATGTACATGTGACCTTCGCTTGAACTAGCTAACAGTGGAGCTTGCCCCTTATAAAAGGTTCAATACACAAATAAAATTGTGCGGCAATCAATAAAACCAGTTTTGTGGAAAAATCAATTTGAAATCAGTGCTGAATGCATGTATTGTTGTAAGTTTATTGAGGCATGATCTGAAACAATACAGTGTACACGCAATGTACTTGTTGTGTGATGTATGGTGAGGATTCAATGAGAGTGGATTCATTGAATGCATACTGAATAACATGATGACGGTGTATTGATTTTTAGCTTAGATTGAATGAAAACGAAAGTAATATTTGATGATGATTGTTTCTGATCTCCTTAATTTCCATTGTAAAACGAGCGTTATGTCTACTTGTGCTGATATTATTATTTTGTTCAGTCTGAACCATTGCGATTTAGAAAGTGCTTGGAGGCAATTTCAGATGTTAGACTGAAGGACTGTCATCAGCGACTCCTATATCTGAACGCCTCAATCAATTTCAGATGTTAGACTGAAGGACTGTCAGCAGCGACTCCTATATCTGAACGCCTCAATCAATTTCAGATGTTAGACTGAAGGACTGTCAGCAGCGACTCCTATATCTAAACGCCTCAATCAATTTCAGATGTTAGACTGAAGGACTGTCATCAGCGACTCCTATATCTGAACGCCTCAATCAATTTCAGATGTTAGACTGAAGGACTGTCAGCAGCGACTCCTATATCTGAACGCCTCAATCATATTGTTTACCTCCTCTGTCTTTCCAGATGAACCTACGAGATCCCTCAGTGGTTTGATTTTGAAAAATAACGTCAGAGCTCATTATGAAAAATTCCCGAGCGAAGTGACAGAATTCATCAAAGCAGAATGCCTGACGAGTATAGGGGACAAGTCACCGCTGATCAGGGCTACAATCGGTATCCTCATTACAACGATTGTGTCCAAGGGCGAGCTTCACAACTGGCCAGATCTTCTACCACGATTATGTCAACATCTCGACTCGGAAGATTACAACGTCTGCGAGGTAAGACAAAAACATCATGATAGATTTTTGTGACTTTTGTTGGAAGATGTTGCTCATGCCGTCTATATTCTTCTAGAAGGTCTAGGATGCATCTCTGGGAGAATGTTTACTTCATGTCCACTGTAACCTTACTTACTCTTAACATCACCACTACAACCAGTTGACTTGTCTACATCCCTTTCTCCATTCCATCAACGTTCATGTAATTCAACCCTGCTTACAAATCAATGGTTTGTCTTGTGGAAATTACATTGGATGACGATCAATTGGTTCGGCATGTAAGCAAGCAAGATCCCAGCTGACCAACTTGCTTAGCCGTAGCCATCAGAATGTCTGATGATGGTGGCAATGGGGTGGTGAGTGCTTTAGAACAGATTGGTCCCTGTGGTGATATGAACGTGAAGTAGGTGTATACTATCAGCTTTTGAAGCTTTTGAATGGCCTAGCCTAAGCTGTTTGGTCAAGGCCGATGAAAACACATAAGTAGAAATACACTTTTTGACAGGATTTCACTTTGGTTTTCATCGTATCTGCCTTCTGTCTTTGATCATGTTGTATATTTTGGTCAGCTGTCCGAAAACATGATACATCTCGTGAATTGAACTTAATGGCCCATTCCCAGTATACTTTTAGTGTCATTTAGGCTTGTCAGAAGTGATCAAGTTATGTTTAGCATGTTATGTCATTATTAGCAATAGAATAAATTGCTCATTACCTTTTCAGCATCATTCAGAAACAGTTTTCCCTTGTGTGGTTGAAAGCAATATCTCTGTCTTGTTTTCATTTGCAATCAGAGTGTGTCTATCTACCCTCCCTCGCTTCTAGCTGTCTTCACTGTAATTTGATTTGGCAGCTAACTCGACTGCGGGGCAAAAGTACAGGCTCGTGAATAAATGATCATATTGATGGTGGTGTTATAAACTTATATGGCTGCCTAATTGTTCAGTCGGGTAGCCGTAAATCGGGAAGTCTTTCGCAAAGATCAATACACTGGTATACACTGTTTGCATTTTTTAAATGTATTGTAACCACATTTTGACTTTGAAGAGAAGGGTGGGCGGTGTAGAAATGGAATGGATTTGTGTCTTTAAACAGCACCTGCAGGGATCATTGTTTGCCAAACCTCAGCTCTGCAGCAAGTGCCACGTCAAGTGTTACATTAAGATTTTGTCATGCTTTGTAATTTTTTGCTGCCCAGTGTGTTGGCCAACCAGCATGGCGGCAATAAGCACCCATTCTTGTAAATTAGGTGGATTTTGATCTTGTACTTGTAACAAGTAAGGCAGATGTCGTAACAAAGCCTACACTCCCAACAATTGCCTTGTTGAATGATTCTCCCTATTGTTGTCTGTAACTTGATCATGTATTCCCGAGCTAATCCCATTGGATTTCCTTGCAAGGATGCCATCAAAGAACTTATCCTTATTGATTTACAAAAGTATAGGGAACTGTCAGAAATATTATAGCTTAGCTTCTGACATCCGAGAGACAATGACTTGAGAAGACTGATGATGCAGACAGTCTTCTCTTGTTGCAGTCTTTCTAATCTTTACCATTGGATAAAAAACAGTGCAAAGTAACTGTCTCATAATCTGCACTTACTTGTCGAGAAGTAGGTGTCTTACTGCACCTGTATGGACTCCATCACAAACAGAACTTGTCTCACATGCATTTTGTGTCTTTTCCACAAGGCTGAAGGTTCCTTTCAAAAGGGCACAGCATTTTTTTGAAAAGGGCACTTTTGCCAGTTTCTAAGAGAAAACATGCTTCAAATGGAAATCTGTGATTGTGAAGAAGTTTCCTCTGTGAAGGAAGAAGTTTCAAAGGCACCAATGCAAATGAGGATGGCACAAAGGTATCTGCTTGTTTGAATTTGAACCCTGCTGCCATGAAGTGCTGGAGAGAACGGTTGTCCGGGAAAAATAGCTTGTAACCCCTTCAGGTTTGAGTTGGATGAAGAGTCTATGTGACGTGGTGTTTCAAATCATGCTTGAGTTGCCTGATCAGATGCTAAACCATTGATGCATGAGATGCGTATGATGTGTATGATGTTGACAATTAAATTGGCTGTAGGTAATGGCTTGGAATGGATTATGATTGTTGGGTGTGGCCCACACTGCATTAGTGGCATGTGGGATTTGAAGGTTCAAATATCGTGTCTGTAATACTTTGAACGTTATTCTGCTTTCTATATGACATGATGCTTGCCTTGTTGAGCATCTCTTAAATCAAGTGAACTTGCCTGTAGCTATGATAAATAGACTACATATTATCATCGGTTTCAAGCACCCTGCAAATGAGGGATGTTGTCACTGCGACCTACAATCAAGTTGGAATAATTTGTTCTTATGTCCGCAATGACGCCTTTGCCAGTGAGGTACATTGATAACCCAAATCGTAATCCCCAACTTCCCTTGCAATCCAGCAAGCCTCTTGAGATATGCTTTAGGTATTGTGTGGAGCTTGCAGACTTTAGCTGATTGGAGACGCTCTATAATGCTGTTTCTGCCTCTCCCTACCCTGCCTGGTATTAGACAGAAATCGATCGAGGAGTGAAGCTGGTGTTGGATTGTAAATGTCAAAATGTCATGAATTGACAGCCAAAATGACTGAGAAAGGTCAATTTTACGACATTTTGTAAACGTAATCTTCTGTTAGGTTTAGGGTAATGGATGCTTTGACATGTAGTTGTGATGTGACGTTTATCAAAACTTAGCAATTTGGAAGGCTTGGAATAAGAAATTGCTTTTGATTTCATCAGATGATTGAGATTGTTCCATTTTGAACATGTCTTTTACTAGTTCAAGTGGACTTTTTTGTTATCCTTTGCTTAGCCTTTGAAAACCTTTTGATGTGTGTGCACTATGTCTGATTGTCACTCAACAGGAACCTGTTTCTGTATTCTGTTGTGGTATCATGTGGAGCCAATGGTAGATGGGGTATAAGCATGTGGCAAGTGTGGGAAAAGTAGCGTGCTGGCACATCAGAAGGAGTCCCCACATCTGATGCTGTTCTGGTGTTGAAAATTTAAATTGTAATAGATTTCTGCACCTTCCTGCACTATAAACCCAACAGTGCCAATGTGTATTCTTGTGTCAATATTTGACTCTTTAAGTTATAGCATGGTCTAATCACATGCTATTTGTTCATCTTTGCTAGTTTAACATGGTCTATCGCATGCCCTTTGTTCATCCATATGAATTTGAGGTTTGAAAATGGCATGTGTACTTTTTGAATAAGATAACATTGTTAATCTCATGTGTCTTACATCCAACATAACAATGATCAGCATAATCTGTGCAATTTAGCAAATGCATTTTCCAGGCAGATGTATTGAATTATGCAGGTTTTGTTGTGGTGTTCTGAATAGAACTTTCTTATAGCTGCGAGGACAGTGTGAACTTGCCTTGAGTCAAAGTGGACCATCTATGGAGCTAGTTCTACTGGGTCTAGTCCGGATACATCTCAACCATTTCATATGATTATGAATGCAAGAAGGCACACAGAGAAATATGAAATATGCAAATGTATTGTAAATTGGGCTGAGGGTCTTACATGTAACATGTATCTGCATTATTCCCTCAAAATCACTTAAAAATTTCTTGTTTGCAATTTAATGAGATGGATGATTTAAAACATTCCTTTGGTGTAATTACAATGGTGAATGCCACTTATGGCAAGACTAATTATGGTTTGACTGTTTTCTTAGCGTTCAATTTCCATTACACTTGGCTAATGTGCTTGCATTAATCAATATCAAACGTTATGAAGTCTGTTACGCAGTTGTGGGCTTTCATTTAATATGAAAGAGATGAGGTAATGAAATAATGGGTTTGAAGCGCATCTCAAATTAGTTCATAGCTTCAAGTAGGCTATATCGCTAAACCTTCTGGATAGAGCAGTGCGCAATGATGGCAATAGAGATGACATCATTACAACAAAGCTGGTGTTAGGGATGTCTAAATTCACGTTTTGAACCCTGGTGGCGCACCTTGTTGTCATAGCAACAATAGCTACCAGAGGTGACAAGTGGCTCCGTCCGCCTAGGCGTCGTCTTCACCTTTGTTGCCAATGTCAGCAGGGTCAAGGTCACTCATTGACATACTACACAGCCTCCAATCTGATGGTGGATGACCGATTATCTATACCAACATGGCAGTCCTATAGCAATCAAAATCTTATTTCTTTTGATCGTTCTGGCTGGCAAATGTTCCCATGTCTTTCAAATCCGATGATCAGTGATGTGCCAACAATGCAGAGTTGATGAAAGCATAATTTACAAGTGGGATGAACTGATATTATGAGCATTGAGCCAGCAGCCAGCCAATATGATACCTTGCCAAGTGGATAGCAGTAAATCTCTTCACCTTGTTTATGATTACCTTCAACTATGCTCCATCTCATATATCCAATATTTCAACTTGATCTGTAAGAGATTTTTTAGACGTTTGTATGTGGCTTACCTTTATTAACTCCTTCAACTTTCAAGGCAAGAGTACCATTGCAATTCATGTCGTAATGTCATAACGGCAAGCTACTTGGAATAACTGCTTCCCTGCCGATCAGATCATTGGCACGACAACTCAACGCGACAGTACTCATGATGTGAAAACTACATCTGGTTGTAATTGAGATGATTCACTACATAAGAAATCAGATTGACTGGCGTGGGTTGCCAATGAAAGTAAATCTGGTTAAGATACCCCACATGCCCCCGCTACAGGATCTAAGTCTGTAGTTGGTGGATACAACCAGATCTCGAACTCGGAGTATAAAAACCACATCATTGACTTGTACAAATAGGTTTATTGATTGTGGTAATGAGGTGGGGAGGCTTGCTAATGTTGTGTTATGGATTTGATGCCCTGTATGATGAAGTATGGATCCTGTATTGAGTCTAGACCATGAAGCATCGATATCACGGCCCTGTGTTTGAACTACGCACCCTGTTTTAGAGCTTCTCTCTTCAGTTTCATTGTGACGAGATGATATGAATATGATGACATCTTATCTATTCCATGTGTTATTACTGAACTGAATAACTCATAGAGTTTGAAGACTAGCTTTAAGTTTAATCTGCAGATGGTTGGCTCAGCGTTGGCCAATATTATTCATGTCATAACTCACCGAATAATCTGGAAATCACTGTTCTAAAGAAATATTTGACAAATAATGTCAAATCTACAATTGACTTTATTTTGTGTTGAACGTAATTCGGAGTTCTTTGATGCCCACTTTCATTGAAAAAGTCAGCTAATCTCCTGTGTGGGGAATTTATCTTCATCAAAAACTGTTTGATTGAATGAGACGCCTGCCTCCAGTCCAACCCTACCAACCACCATAATGTATGTCCCATGTAGCTCACATTGAACGAGGGTTTTTGTACCGTTCTTCTTAAGCCGGGTCGATTCATCCGTATAAAACGATGTTGATTGTTAATTCAGCGTGGAGGCAATCAATAAACTTGCTTTTTGCACATTCGTGATAACGACATTTGGTATTTAGTTCCCGATATAGAAATCTGCATCTGACAGTCATTCACCGCAAGGAGTTCTTTCCATTGATTTCTTCTTCATGAATACTCTTGTGAAGGTGCATAGTTTTAAAAATAGAGAGCTGAAGTGCTGTGCAAACCAGTGATTTTAGTCACTGCTACATGCAATCATAATCGTTGCAGTGTGTAACAAGGGATATTCACATTGCAATTGCACCTTGAACGAGTGACCTTTGTCACTGAGACATGTGATGAAAATCACTAGTCTGTGTCAACTAGGTCACAAACACTGTAGATGATGATATTGGCATCAGACAAAATCGGTTTGTAGAAGAATAGAAAACTTGGTGCGGGATATTGATCTAAAATTACAGTCAAAAAGTCAGCATGGGGGAAGGAAGGTAGAAACGAGATATGTTCTTGCAAGTCCAAGTACAGGTCTACCATGATTACTAGCAGTTCAAATATGCAAAGCTATAATCTGCATCCATCTTATGGTGCTAAACCCAAGTCAACTCCATAAAGGACGTAGAGTAAATATGTTCTACATGCTTGGCTTGCCTAAGAAGGCTATTTGTTTGATGCCGAGCTACAGCGTGGCCTTTCTTTACAATTGGGAGTAATCTCGATTTGACATTTGCTGTTGCGGCACAATGTCTCTTGGCATTAATGGACATGATATTTGTTGAGACGTGGATGGGCTGACTTTGCCCTTTAGAGCAGACAATTTGATGTTTAGGCAACTGGTTCAAGAACTTTTAGATCGTCTTATGATAGTCTCTATTGCTTCTATGCACGCTGTCACCTGAAACTTTGCATGATTGTACTCCTCTGCAAGTAAGAACTAATTCATGCCCATTTTCTTTCCAGCAAAACATGTACATCTGTGTTAATGACATACTCAAAGATAGGCTGTTGTAATAACTTGTATAATGTTGGCGGTTTACAGAAATGTTGCAACATTGGCCATTCAGTCCCTTTTGAATGTATTACCATCAAAATACTAATCAATTGTGCTGCTTTGTTTACTTGCAGGGAGCGTTTGGTGCCCTACAGAAGATCTGCGAGGACTCGTATGAAGCGCTAGACTCCGATGCTCTCAACCGCCCACTCAACCATCTCATCCCAAAGTTCTTACAATTCTTCAAACATAGTAGTCCGAAAATCAGGTAAGGTTCGTCTCGAAGGTTTTTAAAGGCAATTTAGATAAAAGATTGAAAGAAATTCTTCTTGAACGTTGTTTTGAAATTAAATCAAGCTGTTTATAGTCATAGTGAGTCATTTTCTTTCCTCTCCTTTCAGGTCACATGCGATCGCGTGTGTCAACCAGTTCATCATCAGCAGAACACAGGCGTTGATGCTCTACATTGACACATTCATTGAGGTGAGACATGCTCATTTCAGATCTGACTATAAAGATTCTACATTCCAGTACCATTGCTTGTCCCAATGTCTAAATGTGATACCAGTCCAGTTGTATCAAGTTGCCATTCAATTATCCACATAAAGCATCCTATCCCCTCCCCCCTCTAAGATAGCTGCAATCAATCAATACCATAGTGTTGTAATTAGATGCATCTTATAGTCCCATTTCTTCTCCCCCCAACTCATCTCATGTTTCAATCTAATCAGCCCAACACTAATGCGTCTTCCTCGGCAGTGCCCCAGTAAACACATCCTCATTACACGACCAACGTTTTTTTCAAGTGTCTCACTGGATGAAATCCAACACACTTGACAATTCGACACTCATCGGCATGCAACATCAGCCGAACTAACACGAGATCCTATTAGCTAAACAAACATGTAGCGATAGCTCAGTCGACCTGCTCTGATGAGATCGTGTAGGAGGTGTTGACCACAGGCAACCGATTGCTTTGATAACAAAGCTGGGTTTTCAATGCGATGGTGGCGACATTTTGTCCTATTGCACATCCGTCATATGAAATATTTGCTTTAACCAGTAGAAGGCAATGTGCTGTGCAGGAAATGATTCAATCATCTTTGCAAACTTGGCATAAAATAGTCAATACTGAATTTGGAATTGCAGTCTGGTGGAAAAGGGTTAGCAAATCACCTGTTGAAGTGGTCTTGGGCTTGTTCATAGTGAGTGGCTCGCTACTGGGTTTGGTGAACTGATTCTTCAGATTACAGAATGCTTCAGAGAGAGCCTTTTCGTGAAATCTTTGCGAATAAGTTGACGAGGCATCTCAAAGGAGTCGTAGCTGACTTGATGGGCTGCCACATTCATAAAATATTCACTCTGTTATGTTGATGGTGCATCTAGTTCGACTTGTACGTGAATGCCAGTATGGCTCTTTGAGTGGGGTGGCGGGGTCTTTGAGATACTGGCTGTGACTTGGAGGAATGCCGGATATGCCAGAGGGTGATATTGGCATGCTTCTTTGCATTTGCAAAAACCTGTGTGGCACAACGCTCAAATGAACTGGTTGCCATTTCACAGAATTTTCCCTAAATTACAAAAATCCATCAATCAGTAGTGGCAATGGCTGCAGTGGCCTGACATTTATTCATGCTGTGACAGCAGTGATATTTGTTATCCGAGATATTTCACGATGTCATGGTATAGACTAGAAAAGGGGATTTGTGTTTCAGTAGTGTAAAATGGCCAACACCGACCAGTGTTGTGGGCCCCAAACGTAACGTAATCTTACGAGAAATCCCATCTTTACGTTAGCAAGCCATCGATCAATATACTTGGTATATGTAAAGAGTCTGTCAGACTCGTGTGTGTGCACGGATCATATAAAGACCCCTAGGGTTGTATTGATTCCTGTCTTCATTCTGTAATACATCTTTAACGGATGGTTTGGTGAATCGCGTGGACATGCTACCCTAATTGTTAATATTCTTGCTCATCGGAATCCATAAACATCATTATGAAATAGTGGGATAGAAGTTCAGAAGAGGCTGGTTACAATGTTGTCATTCCCAGCCCAGGGGCTGTGTTTTGATTGCATTCGCTACAGATATGATTCACCTGATAGAGCATTGCTTATCTTGCATTAGTTAGCCTTCTGTTTGAGGCTGGAGGGTATTGATGGAATGCGACATATCTTAGAGGGGCCATGGTCGGGATAGAGAAAGATAGCAGATCTACCCTCATAAATAACCACGTCGGCCAAACGATCTCAAAACTTGTTGAAATAAGGAGTTAAAAATAGATTTAATGCTTTTCTTGTCGGCTGAGACAAAGTGCCTTCAAGGCATTTTAATGATTTTCTGGTCTGTTTGATTAAATCAACAAAGCTGTTGTCATGGAGCGACAGTTTTTTGTCCCATTTCAAAAAAAGTTGTAATTTCACAATTTTTTTCATTATTACCTACTCATGTGATAGCGATGTTAAAAAGGTCTCTGTGAAATGTCTGATGGAAACCTATATCGGCTTAATGGTTTGTGTAACATGGGTCAATACTGTCATGAAAATAGCTCCAGTACGAGTTGTCGCTTGCGCAGAAAACTTACGTATTTGCAAAAGTCTGTTTTGTTGGAGCTTATGATTGATGTTTTCTTTCCTCTTTCTCTTCAGAACTTATTTGCACTAGTCTACGACGAGGACCCAGAGGTTCGCAAGAACGTATGCCGGGCGCTCGTCATGCTGATCGATGTCCGTATGGACCGACTCATACCACACATCAACAACATCATCGAGGTAAGTCGACACACCTGAGCAGCGGCAATGGTACACTTCATTGCCGGCAACCACTGTTGAAATAGGGAGAGAAAAACATAAAATTCCAAAATCTAACTTGATAAATGATGCCTTGCAGAATGATGACACTTTACAAAGAATGAAGGATCTCATCCTAATGAGTTTACTCCTTTTGTATTCGTACTGTCTGACAGCAAGTGTAGATACAGCTCTCTTCTGCCACAGGAGTTTCCATAAAACAGGTTACCGTGGGAGTGTTGTGTCAGTTTTGGTTGGTGCTGCCGTACTGGCTGTCATTCCTGTGCCTTGTACGGGCCGTAACATTTAATTCTCTTGTCGTTTCAGTACATGTTACTCAGAACCCAGGATGAAGATGAAGGTGTGGCATTGGAGGCGTGTGAGTTCTGGGTGGCTCTGGCCGACCAGCCCATCTGTACAGAGGTTCTCCCCCCTCACAAGGAAGCCCTCATCCCTGTGCTCGTACAGGGGATGAAGTATTCAGAAATTGACATCATATTACTGAAGGTAAGCTATGAGACTACCTGATCTTCCATCCTCAGAAAACCAGGTTTGAGTTAAATGATACACATCTTAGACAGCCTTTGCAATAAGTTCCTTTTCGAGGTTTTGCACTGTTGGGCTCTGGCTTTGGAATGATTAGTAATATTTCACCTCATTTGACTTATCGAATGATAATTTACATCATTATGACCTTAGCCAGCTGAATATCCATGATTTCTTATTCTTTCTGCTGCAACATTGGAAAGGAAAACTGTCTAAGTTAGAGCCTGGAATGATTTGCTGTCGAGGTTTCCTCTTGATGCAAATGCAGCTGCTGATGTTTAAAAACATTTGAATGATTTCCCAAAACTGATTTCTTCCCATTTCACGATCCTCTTGTTTGCTTTTCTAGGGCGACGTAGAGGAAGATGAATCCGTACCTGACAGGGAATCGGACATCAAACCTCGCTTCCATAAATCCAAGACTCACAGTCAGAAGAGACAAGGAGATGTAAGTACACTCTAAATAACTAAAACCTTGTAGGTGTCCAACAACATGGTCAGACCCTGTGGCATGATGACATTTCTGCTCAGAAGGATCATAACCTTTTGATGAAGTCTTCTATTGTATTCGTACTGTCTGACCACAATCATACACCATTGTTGCTGAACTTCAAAGCAGTCACATCAAAAACATTCTCTATGGTGTTGCTAACGTTACAAAAGAACTTGTTGACATGTTGAGTTGGCACGTCACCTGGGATTAATCTGGGTTTTTTCAGCATCATTGTCACTGGTCATTCTAAGCGTATTTTTTGATGCTGTCTAAGGCTGGCATAGTTCCAAGTTTTGTTTTGAACTCAAAGCCTGGAGTGGCAGAGAGGAAGGAATAAACTAAAGGCCTTCAAAATAATGCCAGGTTATCTGGACGTCTAGCTAATTCTTGTACATCAACTTTCAGGGCGACTCTGATAATGACGATGATGACGGCCTCGATGATGATGAGACGTTATCAGACTGGAATCTTAGTAAGTTCTCGGCACACTCAAGTTTACGCCTGGTTTTATCACCTAGATATTGCAGTGCTCTTCACCTCCCATTTTGACATTAGTCACTTGGTTAAAAACTTCACCTCTGCCTTCCACCCAGTCAGAAGTACTGAAATATGCCGCCAAACCTTTGAAACGTTTCTTGTGAACAAGGGAATGATGTTTAAATTGTTCTATCGATGAGAGTTCTGCTCGATGAATATCAGTATTCGTACACTGACCCTTGTTCCTTGAAGCTATAAATAACGCTACCTTATCCAAGCAGTCCAAGACGAGTCCCGAGTCTAAGCGTACATGGCAGTCGCAGGGTATATACAAGCTGATTGAGGCCGCTGCAGAAAATTCAAAGCCTGTATAAATGTTCTCCTCCTGTCTTTTACAGGGAAGTGTTCAGCGGCAGCCCTCGATGTCCTTGCCAACGTGTTCCATGAGGAACTCCTCCCGGTGTTGCTGCCCATCTTGAAGGATCGTCTCTTCCACAATCTGTGGGAAATCAGGGAATCTGGCATCCTCGTCCTTGGAGCCATAGCAGAAGGTACAATCATTTGATGGCTTCTCTCGTATCTGATGTTGCTGTTGCCAGCTTGCCATGGGTGATGCTGGTCTCTGCAGTTTTCTGTTGTCGCCAATTCTGGCCGTTTAGTGGGTGTAGGCTTGCATTTCCCTGCAGAGTGATGACATTCTCTTTCATGAAGAATCTACTTCTCATGAGTTTATCCCAAAGTATTCGTACTGTCTGACTGCAGGAAAGATATTTTGTTTTAGATCGGCACCATTACTATGATCCTTTTGTGACACTTACAGGATGCGTTCTAATCCTAATTATTTGCTTGTTTGTCATTTCAGGTTGTATGAATGGGATGGTTCCCCATCTCCCCGAGCTCATTCCCTACCTTATCAATTGTCTCTCTGATAAAAAGGCACTTGTACGATCGATCACATGTTGGACGTTGAGTCGTTACGCCCACTGGGTCGTCGGACAGCCCCATGATCAGTATCTCGAGAAGCTTATGACAGAGGTGAGCATGATTAAGTTTTCCCATCAAAATTGTTGTTTTCATATGGATTCTCATGATAGCCACTGTCCGTGGTGTGTGCGGTATTCTGTCCATTTGTATGCTAATCATTCCTGACTTTTTCTTCAGCTTTTGAAGAGAGTCCTTGACACCAACAAGCGAGTCCAGGAGGCCGCCTGCTCAGCGTTTGCCACCTTAGAAGAAGAAGCGTGCACCGAACTTGTTCCCTATCTTTCATTCATCCTCGAAACACTTGTATTTGCTTTCCAGAAATATCAGGTACGTGTAAGGTGACCCCAGAATTGACTCGTTCAATGTGAGAGCGAAGCAGACGTCAGCACTTATCCTCACTTTTAGCAGATCATATATTTGAAGAAAAATTTTATCATAATGATAACAAGGGAATGATGTTTAAATTGTTCTATCGATGAGAGTTCTACTCGATGAATATCAGTATTCATACACTGACCCTTGTTCCCAAATGGGAGACTATAGGCAGAGGCTGGAGCCAATTTAGGTTCACTATTCATGTTTGTCTTGCACGAATTGGTTACCTTGATTCCACCAGTGATGCCCCCTACCTCCTGCTTGTAATCCCCTTTCAACTTAGTAGTTGTTTGAAGACAATTCTGTCTCTTTTGGATGGAGCTTGTTGAGTATAAATAACCCGATTTGACTTGTTTTCCAGCATAAGAACTTGCTCATCCTCTATGATGCCATAGGAACACTGGCAGACTCTGTGGGCCATCATTTAAATGAACCGGTAAGTGCAATAATCATCCAGTCAATTAACCTTACTGAGGAATCCTTGGCCTCTTCTATGATCTCTGAGGTGGTTTACCCATAAAAGTATTTACATGACGATTGAATTGGAGCACATAGGGGCACTTGTGGTTAGGAGAAAGAAAATTGTGTGCTGACCATCAATTGTTGTCTTGGTTCAGTATCTGAGGACCACCATGCGTCTGCACAAACTTCTGCCTATGAGGGTCACTCTTGAGAGTTAATCGTCTCTCTCAAGTGTCACATTTGGTGCCATTTATCAAAACACAGATGATGAAGACTGAACTCTCTCTTACTGAATTGTTCTTGAAGAGAATCGTAATTTCTGATGTGTTTCAGTTGAGTTTTTCCTTGGTTGATATTTTCACTGATAAAAAGCGACAAGAAATATCTTTGTGGGATAGCGTCATTGACCATTTTGTTTCGGCTTTCAGGAATACATCAGTATGTTGATGCCGCCACTCATTCGCAAGTGGAACGTGTTGAAAGATGAAGATAAGGACCTGTTTCCATTGTTAGAGGTAAGCATTGATGAAACCAGTTCAGCTGAAGTTATGTTGGATAATAACGTGAAGTCATTTTCAATAGATAAGGCACAAGTTATCATGATTAGCACAGTCAGTGGTTTCCATAAGCTCTGCCTCAACTTCGTGCATTGATGCTATCGTATCGGTTTGAAAATGTGATGAGACCGAGGCTCTGCTTGCACAAGACAGCCCAGATAGTGCAGATAGTGGCTGAATACTGCTAACTCTGCTTCCAAATGTCTGTATCTTAACGATGATGACACCATATTTATATGACCCATTTCTGTTTCAGTGCTTGTCTAGCGTTGCTACAGCGTTACAGTCAGGCTTTCTACCATACTCAGAGCCGGTGTTTAGACGATGCGTGTCATTAGTAGAACAGACCCTTAGTCAGAATTATGTAAGTGATAACTATGTGAGTATGTAACTGATTGAGGTTTTTAGCTTTTAGAGATCTTTTTATTAAACAAATAGGTTTTAGCGACTTTGGAGATAAGTTGTAGCAAGTACAATGTAGAAGCACGTGTGATGAACATTCGAACTCTCTCTTACTGACATCCTTTGAAGATAGCTTCGTTCTGATGTGCTGCAATCCCTTGTGACCAAATATTCTCTATTGACAACCAGGTTTACTTCGACCTTGCTATTAGTATGTGGTCAGTCATGAAAAGAGGTGTTCTGTTTTGGATAAAAGGCCCGTAAGGTCTTTGTCAGAATCGATTTCATGGTCCAAAAGTTTGTTGCTCCTGTGGTTAGTTTATGTTCTACCTTGATTCTTCATGGGTGATTCCATCATTGTGCTATTGTTTTCAGGCAAATCAAAGAAACCCAGAGCAGTTTGAGGCCCCTGATAAGGACTTCATGATCGTCGCCCTGGACCTACTCAGTGGCCTGGCCGAGGGCTTAGAACACCATATAGAATCACTTGTGTCGAAAAGTAACATTCTCAAGCTGTTATTTCAATGTATGCAGGTAAGTCTGTTTAGAAATGGGATTTGATTGACAGATGATTTTTAACAGACGTTTCATAAGTATATCGCCATATGCATGTATGATGTCTTCGACATGGTCAGGCAACACCAATTGGCCGCACGCATGCCTGGTACGCAATGACAATGTTGATTTCGAACGGTATCCAACATTGATTGCTGGTACCAACAAAGTCTGCAGCCAAATCGCTGCTAACCTTCTGGTTGCTGACAATAGCCACTGTTCAGTTTGGCACTAGATTGTTCAAAGTGTTCCTTGATGTTGAAACTTATGACTTACGTGGCCTGGGAATGATGATATCCTTCGGAGGTTTTACTGAGGGGACAACATTGTCCTTAATGACAGGATCTGTATTCGTACACTGACCTAAGGCCAAGTCAACACTTTATCTAACATTGATTTGAATTCTTCCTAAAATGACCTTTATTGACGGCAAACCCTTTCTTCTTGTAGGACCCTATGCCAGAAGTTCGACAGAGCTCATTTGCCCTCCTTGGTGATCTGACTAAGGCTTGTTTCCAGCATGTGTTGCCATTCATTGGTGAGTCAAACTCTAGTGAATTCACCTCTTTCTAAATGTTCTTGTCTCATTGGACAAGATTAGGATGGTGTAGATTGGATGGTTTATAGACACGTTCTTCACTTGACCATATCGGCTGCCAATATGTCCAGCCACAGATCACAGGCACCCCTCAGCCAACCTAAACTCATCAACACAGTATTTAAATTTCACCTGCTATAGTTCCCTTCAATGTCTTTTCAGGTGACTTCATGCCGATCCTCGGTGCCAATCTAAACCCCGAGTTCATCTCGGTGTGTAACAACGCCACCTGGGCGATAGGAGAGATATCGATCCAGATGGGTACGTCGCCGGCAGACGTCAGCTTTTGCTTCTGTTTCTGAGATGCTTCTCCAGAAATTCTTCCTGAGGGGTAGAACCTCGCTTCTAGTTTAGTTCTAGAATTTGCACTAGAAAATCAGAATGTCTGACTTGGGCATTTAGGCCGCCTCTCATTCGCATTGGAATTTCTGGAGTGGGCTCCATGTTGCATGGAAAAGCATGATGTTAGTCCACAAGTGGATGTTGTCAGTTTGAAGTAAATAATAACAAATCTGGGTTGTATTAGTTTGAGTTTTGGCGGTATTTATCATGGTTCTGCCGAGCACTTTTATAAAACATATAGCAGCACACCAAGAATTTAGACAAATTAGCAGCACATGAAATCAGGATGAACTATGGTCCACATCAAAATTAGGTGTCCGCCTGTCGTACTTGCTTTCCTAATTTCCCATCAAATCTTCCCTGTATGCCTATTGGCCATTTCTGCTGAAATTGGTTCCTGGATTTACCTGCTAAAATAAGATTCATGGTAACACGCAAAAGATTGTTCTTTGTGTTGCCACGGTCATGTTATCGAAATCGAAAACCATTTAAAAATCTAAACTTGTACCACCGTTCTGTTCGATCTTTGTTTGACATGAGATATTTTGAAAACGGTACACTTTCTCTGATAGAAAGATGCTCAAGACTGCCCTGCCAGGCTGGCAATTTGTAGTGCGTGTGATGAATATTCGAACTCTCTCTTACTGACTGCCCTTTGAAGATGGCTTCGTTCTGATGTGCTACGCTCAACACAGGAGATCTGCCCGAAGATCACTGGCTCAACTCTGTCTAATGAACATTCTCAATGTTATTGGCTATTTCTCCAATGACCCCAAGTTGACTGGAGGGGAAGATTGGTTGTATGTGTTTTGGACAAAGGCCCGTGTAAGATTTGATGGGAAATCTAGGAAACGCTTGGTTTTAAGCGGCCCCCTTGTTTTGCCATGGACCGTAAATATTATGCTTTTGTTTCAGAATTACACAAAGAAAAGGTTAGCGGGACGAATACCCCAGGTCTGTTTGGCTTTCGTTCTTTAAGCATAGCTTCTGAGACGTCGCACCTACAACTTGTCAGAGAAACACCCCGAGTCTTTAAAATTGGAGTGGAGATCTTTCAATCTGTGTCGGCTGACCTCATGCTCACAGAATCATTTGACAGATTAACTTCTCCGTCTTGAGTGCACTCCCTAGGAATCGCTATCCACTTTTGTGGCCATGGGTCATTTTTACTGCGGCCAGCTCTGCTTTTGCTTTTTATTTTTGGTGATGCCTGTACATTGTGAAAATGAGGGTTTCCTGCATGAACAATGTATTAACACGAACCAATGGCAGTGTAGGAATGCGGCATGTCTTCTTGTCTGCCCTAACTGTACATGTATGGTATGTTTTCATCTTATTGCTGCAATCAGCTGTTTGCCTGGCCCAATAGACCGCTTGCCAATAAATCTGATTATGCCTTGATATCAAACAAGAGAAGATTTGCCTAGGAAGTGTGCTCATTTCAATTTTATTTTATATCTTTCATTTACAAAACTGTCTTTATCTGCTCCGACTTTCCGTTCATGCCTGAATAAGAAAGAGTTTTCCTTGGTTCAAAACAGAGAGGTTGCACACCATCTCTGACTCGACTTTACCAAGAGGACTTCAGCAATGGTGGCCTGTGTTGACAGTCACAGAACAAGTGACTGTCCTGAGATTAACCAAGGGAATGGAAGTGTACCATCGTATTGGGCTTGGCTGCCTGAGCATCCATGCAATATTGCAGATGCCAAAATATAAAGAACATGGTGAATAATTGTACATCAGTGTATTTTATTTGAGGGTGCATGAACGTTGCATGGTCGTTCTTTGTCGAGGGGGAAAATCAAAAAAGCTTTTTCCGATTTGCTGTTGTTGATAACTCTATTGATAATGTTTGTTGGAATGTTCAATTGGTACAGTAACACACCCTTTGACCACTTGGTTAGTCAAGAAGTTCTGAAAGTCATACGTAGACCTACGTCCCTGTCAGTCACAGTTGACTTGTCAAAACGTAGACATACGTCGATGGCAGTCGAATAGTTTACCTTCCCCTAGACAAGTTGGATTCCTCTTCTATACTGTCGTCAATTAGCTTCTTAGAGTAGTTTGCTTCCTGTCTTGTCTGCTACTAACAGCTAGATTAATTGCCAGATATTCCCTGTTCCGGGACACCTGTTATATCACGGTGCCAAGATTTCAGCTGATTCTTGTGTGTAGAATCAACAGTTAGATTGTCTGTAATGATGTTAGAGAAAAATGTCTTAGAACATTTGCATTGCCGGTTATGCTGGTAAGAAAAACCACCGACCTACGTAGATGTTAGAGCCATGTGAATGGAAGTATTAAACAAACTTATGATTTGTCAAATTTTGACAGCTCTGCAAAACGTACGCCTGCTTGCTGTGCCATCTATAGGGAATTAGTCAAAATGTAGTTTCCCATTTACATGAGAGGTAGGTGTGAGTGTTTGGATGTGGTAGCATGTAGCCATCCTGAAAGAACACTTGGATCTCAACTTCTCTTGATGTGATGGCTGGTGACGTTATGTTCCTATTTCTAGGTGCCGACATGCGCCCTTATATTCCATTGGTTCTTACACATCTGATTGAGATCATCAATCGACCGAACACACCCAAGACGCTCCTAGAGAATACCGGTAAGTATACGGTCATTGATCGTTAAAAAAGCTGATTTAAATGTCAAACATGATTTTTGTCAAAAATCTGTAACTTTGGGCTGTTAGGTTGTGCTTGCAATTCATGTGATTGTCTGTTGCAAAATTTTATTTCTGAAAAAGGGACATCCCCAATATATCATTGGTTTGGCCTTGTCAAATGCTTGTTCATGCTTTGAAGTTGTCAAGAAATGGTGCCACTATCTGTGTCCCAATTAAACCGGGGAAGTGCTACACTCTCACATGATGTATGGCTGGGAACTGAACAAAACACACTAGAGTAGATACCACTGTGGTGTAGTTCTTCTTGATGAGTGCTATCTCTGAAACCTACCAAAGGACTCAACCTGACCAAATCATGTGAATGAAGGCCCTCTAATGCCCATAGTTCCAGTCATAGTTGTAATTGACTCGATCTTTTTTTCACTTTACGTTTTGAGAACTGTGGACCTAGCACTTTTCCGTAACATATATAGTTAACTCTCAGTAGACATGTTAGGCTATGGACAAGCCATTTAAACACTCCATTCACTCGTCCACAGTTTTCTTATTGATATGCCCGGAATTTAAGTTCAACGCTGAAATTTCATTTTGAATGTCGCCATCATTTAGCAAAGCTTGATTTTCAATAGTCTTAGGCTCTGTTTCTCACACGATACTCTCGTAACTCACTTCAGTAGCCTACAGTCAGCTTTAGAAGTAAATGTCCACATCATTTTGGGCAGTTGTGTGAAAACTACTGGTCGGAATTCTTCAAAGTTTGGATTTCATTCAGTCCACTTTTGGGACCCTGGTCTGTATTCTCAAAATTGTCCCAAAATTATTATAGACTTCAGAAAACATAACTTTGAAGAGATTTTATCGTTAGTTTTTACACAATGGCCAAAGAGAATGTGGCCATTTACTTCTGACAATGCCTGTAGTTATTTTCAACTCTTCTACCTTGTTGTCTACACTCTTTACTTTCTTCACTCACTTGTCTGTAGAGATACATTTTTTCATCATTTCTCTTCACATTCATGTTTTTTATTTGCATGCTTTTTGCACGTATGTTTTGCTAAAGATTTATGGGCCATAGTTATCGAAATCAACATTTAACATAAATTGAAATAGTTCCACTGTCAATTGAAAGAGGGCAGTGGATGTCAAACGTTGTAAAAAATATATCCATGATCAAAAAAATTTATGGAAATTGGTACTTAAATCAATGTCAAAATGGATTTCTTGTAGATTTTTTTGCTGATGCGGCACTTCCAACAAAAACATCTTATGACAAATTTACATGTCCCTTTCACTATAAATCTCGGCAACTAAATAAACATCTGATTCCACGAAGCAGTTTACCATCAGAGTTTTGCTGCTTTCCATGCTCCATGCCCTGTGGTCAGTTGCCATTGCCGAGCCAATAACTTGCATCATGATTATTCCGATGCCTGTGGAAGCCTTGTCACAGTTGTGTATAAACTAAACTGAAGTTCTGCATTTTGAAAATCTCGATGTTTTCTTCTTATTTTGCACTAAATTAGTCTCTTGTAATGTTAGTCGTACTGTAGTTGCACTTTTACACATCTTCACCGTTTGAAATTATTCAATTTTGTGCACATTTTGGCAGTACTTTATTGCCTCACTTTAACATCTCTTTCTTCAGTCTTCTCCCCTCTATTTGCACAGTGCGATGACCCCCTGTTTCGTGCTCGTATTCAGTGCATTCTTCACTGTCTTTGATGCCCGTGTTTTCATCTCACACTGAGTCAGAGTTGTATTGTATTCACCGCGCAGCTTTGCACCATGTCTTGTGGCCAAGTGTAACAAATGATTGGAGTAAAGTTGACTGGATGCATTTGAATTTTTAACATGCTGTAACGGGTTTGTCGAAAATGTGAATAAAAAGTGGAGAGCAAACACATGGTGGGTGAACCAAGACCATTACATGGAGTCAGTTCAGTGGCAATTGTTTTGCCGTCCATGGCCATGTATTTGCCATTTAATAATGATGATGATGATGATGATGATGACGTCATCTGCACCTCGTCTAAACCTGACTTTCTCTGCAGAATATTCCTGAGAAGCTCGGTGGTGAGGAAAGAGTTGTCAAGTTTGTTAATAGGTCATGGTGCCACTTCTACATGGGTCCATCGTGACTTGAGTCACTCGTTCATTCTGGCAAGTGGACCTCATTATTTGATATCATCATTTGATCATCAAGCATCTGATAACATCTTAATACTCCAGAGTTTCTTACATTTGGCTGTAAACTATGTCATTCGCATAAAGTCTATTACGATAATGTCACATTGTTTTGATTTCTACGTAGCTTACTGTGATAAACTACACATAATACCAACAATATCTAAAATACATGTGAAGCGTAGTCCCGTTATAGTCAACTTTATAGGAAATTTAGGATTTAGAACCTTAACACAAGATCTGCCTTAACCTATGATAGTTGCCAAACCGAAGTTCATTGATTAATTTACCATTAAACTACATGTAAGATCCACCACAAAGGTCCTTCAACACTTTTAAAATATAGGTGGCGTTTTTACAGCACACGAAGTTCTCCATCAATAAGTTGTGTTGCAGTGTGCTTGTCCGTAGATTATAGTACACTGTTGTCTAATGTGGAGAGGTTACGATGTTTTTGCACTTGGGTTATAGATCTGAAACTATAGGTATAGTGGAGTACAGAGAACATGAAACTGCTGCTGGTCCTTGAGGGTCAAAGTCTTTTCAAGCTCTAATGCCGGCATTACTACACAGCAGGCTTAGTCGAGCTGAAACAGATGGAATTATATGGAGATGTATTAGAGTTGAACTTAATTGGTGTTTAGGAAACGGCACTGAAATGTCCAAAGAACAGAGCAAGCAAACCAGTAATTTTGACCTGCAAAAGTGCAAATGTTTTTGACTGGTGATTTGTTGGGGTAACACTTATTCTAATTGCATGAGGTGAGAAAGTTTGTAACATTTGCTGAAACTGTAGCATTGTATTAGAAATGTGTACTAGGTGTACCCTGCATGACGTCTCAGAACGTTCTAATAGCCCGGTTGAAGGTCTTGCCATGATGACTTTATCTATCGAGTTTGTCAAATGTGTATACAGGCATTGGATTAAACCAACGTATAGTTTTAAAGAGGAAGTTGTCATACTGTTTTTGATACACCATTTTGGTCAGGTCTTGTTGCGGCGAAACCCTTGATGACTTGGCAAGTTCTGAGTTGATCGTCATCTTGGGCATTACTAGCTCCATACTGGGAAAACCTTAGGCCTGGTCAACAAGTATGGATTATACTTGATGTGGTGGCCTCCAACACATACATGTACCTCCTTCCCAACGTCTCACTCAGAATCATGTTTAACACTGTGTCTTGGTTTTCTTCAATAGCCTGTATACACCCTGCGTGCATTTTCATGTTTCTCTGTAGAATTAAAGAGTGTAGATGACTTGGTTGTTGAACAGAACTGATCGCTCCACAGTACCATCATAACTGTATATTCATATATGAATAAATATCTATTTTCACAAGGCTGGTTGCTGTCCTTACCCCTGTGATATATTTAGATTAATATGCTGCAAATGTGTGGGAAATCAGTCAGGTCATGGACTGTAATCATAATTTTTCATTTTATTCAACATCTGATTCAACACTGGGTTCAATCTATGTAAGCTTTTTTGGTGAGGAGAAATTACTGGGTAGGGGGATGTTCACAAAGTTTTTTAGTTTCAAATTGAATTGAATTCATTATTTGTGGTCTGTTGTTAATGGAAAAGTGATTAAAGAGGAGGCTTGCATTTCAATGCATCGGCCTTTCTCTTCTGCTACTGTAGCTTATCATGGGACAATTGAGAAGTGAATGAGCTTATCAAAAAAGAATGTTGGAACAGCGAGGCCGTCCAAAACCAACTTTTCTGGGAGTTTTATGATGAAATAGTCGCGTTGTCCATGTTGTTCTGGTAAGGACCGCAAGCAGCCTTCACTTGACATTGATATTTTGAATGATATTTGATTTGCCTGTATGTTTATGTTGATTCGTTGTCTTTCTCTGTTTTCTTCCCATTTATATTTGCTCCCCGTCTCGTCTCTTGTTACCATGGTACCCGTTAGCGATAACAATTGGTCGCCTTGGTTTAGTATGTCCACAAGAAGTCGCCCCTCTGTTGCAACAGTTTATACGGCAATGGTGTGTAGACGTTTTTTATTTTTCAATTTTTACAATTTGATTTATGCAATACTTGTACTTGACGTAGCAAATGATGTCTGAAAGAGAAGGAGATTAAGTTTGTTCTCAGACTCCTTGTTGTAGTTCTATTGTGTGCATATGAGTAAGTTATTTGTGTTACGCTTCTTGTGACCTGGATGAACAGACGTCTTTTTTTCGGGGGTCTACCCCTGTCTAACACTTTATTTAGTTTGATTGGCGGATTGCACACTAATGTCATATTAATGGACACCTGAAGTGGAACTTGATCTGTTCACTGTAGTCTCTTAGCTATCCCACCGTGGTCTGTTTATCTGTAAGTGGCATGAGCAAGACTTGTTCTTTCTCCACGACCTCCTGACGATCGTGTAGACGAAGCATAAACGCCATCCATGCACACACTAATTATTAGCTGTGAGTCTTGGTATTGTTTGAGACATAAATGTGCTTTCAAGAGTTCTTCCATACTCTGTCAGTTGAGTGATTCAAACCGACAAGGCATTTTACAAGTTGTCGCACAGTTTTAGTCACTCGACCGTCTGGATTTTAGGAGAACTCTGCTGTTAACTGTTTATAATATGTCTTTGTTTACATTTCGAGGTCGTCTGCTTGACGTTGTTATGTTTTTCCTTTTGCCAGGTGCACATCTCTGCGCAATATCAGAGACAACGAAGAGAAGGACTCCGCGTTTCGTGGGGTCTGTCACATGATCAGTTTCAACCCTGGCGGAGTCGCGCAAGACTTCATCTTCTTCTGTGATGCTGTTGCATCATGGGTAAATCCAAAAGACGACCTTAAGCAAATGTTCTTCAAGGTAAGAGTATTTTCAAGAAATTGATTTGACAGGTTTCATCACTGAAATGAGTGGAAGTATGATCCAGTGGCAGTGGTTAATTTGATCAGACGCATAATTTGAACAGCTTTGGTTTGAAACCAGCTACCATAGGTAACATGTTGATTTCCAATAGACAGCAGACATCCCTGTGTGTGACTGACTTTCATTTTGACTTTGCAATTTTTGCAGATCTTGCATGGCTTCAAGAGCCACTATGGCGAGGAGTACTGGGGTCGATTTGCCGAGCAGTTTCCTTTACCACTGAAGGAGCGCTTGGCGGCCACCTATGGCGTGTGAGGGATCCAACCACAATGTAAGTCAATGAGGTAGATCAGACTATAGATAGATCGAACGTCGTGGGTTTGAAGGCAGGGACAGATCACATCGCTTGTGACCTTGGCAAAGTAGTTACTTCAATACCAAGTTCTTCAAATGAGCAGCGTTAAACAAAGCTTTGTTGCGTCTTTCTTGATTGTAACATTGTCATTCTTGTTTGTTTGTTTTTCAGCACCAGGGGAATCAGGGTCAAGGGACTTGCCATCATAGAGCCACAGGGCCACCCAGGGACAGCGACCACCAACCAGGGGAGGGGGGACACCCTCTTGCATCGATGCTCATCGGTTATCGAACTATCATCATTGCAGGATACTATTGGACACCCGGGAGGTCAATAGGTCAATCAGGTCATCATAGCGGGTGGGACCATGGGCAGGGTTAGGTCATACTGGGCTGCCGGGCTGGGCAGGGAGGGAGATGATTGGAGGAAACCAGATCGCCACGATTATGTGCGAGATGGCTGGGACATCGGGCAGGTTTGTGCGGGTATACAACCCCAGGGTCAAATGATTTAAACCCAACCTTATGAACTGCTGTTTACTGGCGTATTAGTTTGGTTCAGGTTCGATTCAATGACACTGGGGGTTCTGGGATACTGGGAGATTACATCATCGGGAAACATCGAGATTTACTGGGTTACTATGGAGTTAAAGGGAAACTAACTGGCGTCATTCGGGAAGTTATTCCAAGATTAAGAAACTGGGTGTACATACCTTAAGATTTTTGGCAACATCAACAGTTTAGAAGTAGGTGATATCGTACTTTGAGGTTAATTTCTAACGTGGTGGATTTGCAGATATAGTGTTATTATTGTACCTAGGATGTCCAGTTGTCGCGGTTGTGTGGCTTTTATCTAAATTTCATTATTAGCTTGTGCTGATTGTATGTTGGACTTTGACATTATATTTAGATTCCTGTCCTCTTATGCTAGAAAGATGTGCTCTTACAACAGTCATACTCGTAAGTCAATCATCCTGACTCATAGGGATTTGTATCACCTCATATTTCACCAGCTTAGAACCCCTGGTTATGATTATCAGTTAAGGTTAAAGGCATTGGCCTATTCGTATGGTAGTGTGAGTCCACTACGTGCTACTTTCCTCCTGTTCGTTGCTTGAACATGTCTCGCATCCACTGCACAGCCTCGACAACTGGATATGACCAATGTTAACATGTTCACCCTACTTAGTAAGCACACCAATGTTAAGCGATCGGAAAGCCAAGTTTGCAGAGAAGTCACACGTAACACATGAATTTAGAACAAAGAAGTTCCTACCCAAGTGTAGGCTACAAAGGTGCCATTGTCACTCCTTTCGTCGAAGGAGACTCATAAAATGTAGCCAAGTGACTTCTCTGTAAACTCAGCCTGAGATCTTTTTTTCTGAAGCAAAGAAATTGTAGCATGGTCAGATGTGTTTCTTGCTTGTATCGTACCGTCATGTAACCTAGGAATGCCCAAATAAGGCTCTGCTTTGCATAATTCTCCAAAGAAATGTCGCGTGAGAAAAATCGAGGCCTCTGGTCGAGGTGAGCCAATGACTGAAGTCAACAGTTAGTCGTTACAATAATTAGTCAGATGATCTCATAACTGGTTCGAGTGTGATTCAGTTTTGTCGGAGTTGTGTGATCAGTTAGAGACAGAATCTGTTGAAATCTTGCGGATAAGAACTGAGGAAGATTTCACTTCAAGAAGTGGGAGAAATAATGTGAGTGAACTTCCATGGAGTTAGTATGGTTGAAGTGAGATGTCTTGGAAAGATCAATCCATGGAAGGATGATGTCAGTTGTCTGACTGATAGACATGAATGGTAATGAGGCATTCCGCTATCATTTGAGAAGTAATCAATGTAATTAACTAATTAGTCATGCATAATAGAATTCGTAGTGAAGAGTACCATTCAACCGGTCAAGGTCAGAAGGTATTGCCTGGCAACTCATTTGGGTCTCCATGGTAACAATTGCCTTGAATGGCCGCATTCGACCTTGACCTCATGGTGTTTACTTGTTCTTCATGCCATACATCACTATCCTTTTATTTCATGTAATGTTTTATCATAACAATGTGTTCAATTTACTTCATTTCACACGTCTTTGATTTCTCAACTTTTGTTCTACCAATTCCTCGTGCATGGAATTTTATATAGAAAAAATGCCTACTGTCTCGGTGACCTACATCAGATAACAGTAATGCCCGGAATTCTTTGTACGTTGATTTGGTCGTTTTGAAATTCACAAGATGTTGGAAGCCTATTTTTAGTCTTAGCTGACTCTGATTAATGTATGCACCAGTCCTATGTATCATTTCCCATAACATGTAACTGCATTAAGCTCATACACTTCTCTCATTGGAAAAACTATTAGAGAGAGAAAAACAGGTGACCAACCCCGATTGACAGCTAAGAATACTTTCTAGATTTGATTGGTATTAGTTCGGGCACCTGCTGGCAGGTGGCAGGATGGTGCAACAGGAACTTAGTCCTCTGGTGTAATGCTGACCGCAAAGGATCAAATTATTCACGCGGTTTTCTGAATATACTAGTTCAGGGCCTTGAGCTTGAATGTATTGACCGACATGTAAGACCTGCATCAGTATGTTTATGAAATATGGCAAAAGATTTTATCGTTTTCGGCTGGCATTGGTAAACTTTTTGAGCGTTAACCCTTCATTGAACGAGTTGGTGTTATCAGGAACATCCAATGAATACTGTTGCTGGCATTGAGCCCATCACTGAACCGAGGCTTGCCTTTGAAAAGCCACATCTCTGAAGTGTCAAACAAAACATTGGCCGTAATAAAATTTCAACTTTCTTAGAACTAAGATAATATTTGGACTAAAGAATTGTGACGTTCCTTATGACGCATACCCAAGTTAAAACCTGTTTGGATACCGATTCACTTGGAATTGGAGTGTTGTGGAAACCATTGTGTTCTCGCCAAAATCATTTTACTTTACGGGTAACTTCTTATGCACTTGTCGTCTAATGTCGGACAATCTGTTTTAGAGAGAATTACGCTTGTAATTGCGTGTTGTATTAACGGAAGTATTGTCAAAATTTGCAATGGTAGGATGTAGTTTGATGAAGCTTGTGAGACCCTTGTGAAGCATCCTTGTGATTTAATGAAACAGTGAAAGTGAATCCATTATTTAAACTCGTGCAGAGTGCGATTTTTGAATAATGAGAAAACCATCAAATCTTCCAAATTTGTCTCGTATAAAATCTGTGCTTGAAAAAAATGGATAACGTCTTGCTCAAACATGACCTCATTTGGTGTTACGATCGCACCATTTGAAACTACTAGTAAAGCTCCCCTATTTATTGTGATAGGTGTATATACGTCTATATTAGCCTTTAAAGTGTACCCCAACTGACATGCCCATAATAGTCACTTGTTCTTACTCCGACTTGGGAAAGATTTCAATCTATGCCAATGTTTCGCCACAGGAATATTTTATCAGTGTATTATTTTTGTCACAAAAGTCTGAAGTTGTGTTGGAAGTAACTTCACCAGTTTGATGAGGTGCCAGATTTTGTATTCTTGAGTTGTGTTTTTCCTGTGTCGTGTCCAGCGGCTGTACCACTTCCCCTAATCATTATCTTGCTTTATTACTGGTTACGTTTTAGTGTTATTGAAAGCGGGTTTTTCAGGTCGTTTTTTCTTAGATTTTTGTCGTCGTAGAGACATTATGCTGTGGCAACGTCTCTTCACCAAGACGGTGGGACAAACATGTTTTATTTTCAGAACAACCATGCAATGCACTGTCCTCTTGGCATGACAAAAGAACACTTTTTACCCAAGTTTGCCACAGTTGAGGGATTATGTCTCTTACAGCAGAAGAAAATGTGACTTGTCATGTTTGATCTCAAAAAAAATTTGGCTCTGCAGCCTGGCAATTTCTCTAACATACTTTGAATATCACTTTTTGCCTTTGACTAGCTGACTCATCTGTGACAAGCTAAAGTTGGACTTGCTTCATGGCTGTTCGAAATTAATGTGCTCTATTAACTCTGTAGGCCTAGATGCATTTCGCAAGTTGCTAGATAAAATGTACGAGAAGGTTTTTTCAAAGACAATGCAACTTATATTTTTTCTGAACTTTCATGTGTTTTTTTTATTTGAAAGTTCAGATATATTTTTAATGACGATGACAATTTCATGTTATGTGGCAGGCATAACAAGAATATTTAAAACCCTGTCGTGATTTTTTATTGGATGAATATGTTCTTATTATGTGACAGTCATAGTGGATGATCCTGTCGGGTTGGTAGTTTTAAGTGTGCGTGCAATCCTGGGAGGTTTTTCTGGGGTGAATATTTTGTTCCTGTTTTAAGGGGATTAGATAAATCTGTACTTAGAATGTCGCTATACATAATTGTTTTTATGGTTTTATGATAGTGATAAGTGAGAAATTTATTGGGCCAATTATGTGATGTGTGAATTGGTGGGGCATGGGCCAAAAATGTGAATGAGACGTGTGTTTGGGTGGGGATTAAACTTGTGTGACTGGGTGGGACTTATCGTCTATATATTTTTATACGTGGGTTTATTTTTTATTGCATTTACTGGTTGTTTTTATTGTTTATTATGTATGTAATTTATTGAGTTTGAAATGTGATAGGCCCTGTGGCTATAAGTAAACCTCATCATGAACTCCCCATAACAGTGGTACAGCCGGCACCATCCCACACCTCGCGTGTTGTGCTTCGTTCGTTCATTTCTAGAAAGTATTCTTGAGTTCGTTGTGTTCATGAACATGTCTTTAGTTCAATCTATACTTTGTCTGCTGTCAACAGTTCCTGTGGAATGTGTTCACCTTGTGTTTTGGTTTGGCGGGGACGAAGCATCTTGAGTGAAAGGACAGATTGTCCTATTGTCTTTAGAACAAAGAGACCACTACTTACTGGTCAGAGCTAGAATCGATGACATGACATTTGTCACTCTTGGTAACAAAGATATTGAAAGTGTTGACTGGCTACTACAGTTGGACACTGAGGTAGAATCCTGCTAAGTTAATATCGCTCTTTGATAAGCAGTACAGAGAGGAACAGTTAGGTGCTACTTGCCCTGTGTTACCTGCTACTGCCCATAGATGAACAGGGTGGAAGAAACTGCAGAATGATCAGATGTTCCAACTGACCAACCCACGGTGCATTGTCCTACGTCTCATATTTGTTTTTCAATCATGTCACTTATTGAAGTGGTAGTCCTTGTATTTTCATTGATATTGTTGATACCATGTTCTCTGGCCCCCTAACACACTGAAGGATAGGCCACGGTAATAGGGTGTTCACATCTGTAATGGTTGCAACCAGATACAACAGTACATAAGGTTGCACAAACAAGAACTCTTGGCATGTCCTCCGTGTGTTGGTGGGGTTTTCGGCCTTTAATTAGTGTAGGTTTCTTTCATCAGAAGGGCCTGTTGTTCAAAGCTTTTAAGTACGTGGTTAGCCAGAGACAGGCTCTTGATAACTCTGATATGGTCTTCATTGTTGTCCACAAGTTATCAAGAATATGCTCACGCTAATAGTGAACCACCCTTTGAAAAGCTGGCCTGCGCAGATCTACCATCAATATAGAGATGCCCTTTGATCATTCTGTAATTGTGACATCTCTTCCCTCACACCGACCAGTGTTTATGGCAGACCTGAGGTTTCTCTAAGATGAAGAGGCAGGGATTCACCATTGTGTTTTACTGCAGTGAGGTTGTGGTAGAGCTGTTGTAAGGTTACATTGGATACAGGCGATCACAGCCGGTCGACCTTGGTGTACCAGCTGGTTTAAGTAGCGCCCTGCAGTGGTTCAACTACTGATATATTGCTCTGACGACTCACAGACATGGGTTCATTGTAGGCCACAATGGTGCATTCCGCTCCTGTTGGTGGAGACTCTTTGCCTGTATTGGTGGTAGGTTTGTGAATGACCCATGTTTAGTCATATACTGTAGCTCTGCTAACATTCAACTAGACTTCCTCTTGTGTCAAATATTAATGGGCTGTCAATAAAACATGCATGCAAAAACAGTCTTTGTTTCTTCCCTCAGAAAAATGAATTGCCTGTTCTAGTGTGTCCTGAGAAAAGGGATGTGACTATCATAAGGACAACTCTGAGAAATAGATTGTGACCTCCTTTATAGTCTTGTACCCTCCCTTTGTCCCATTGTCCGTGAGGACAGATCCGAGGAATAGATTGAGACTGACATGATGAGGACATGTCTAGAGAACAGACTGTCCACTGTCCTTCAGTCTTGTACCCTCCCTTTGTCCCATTGTTTGTGAGGACAGGTCTGAGGAACAGGTTGTGACTGACAGGATGAGGACATGTCTAGGGAACATACTGTGGCCTACTGTCCACTGTCCTTCAGGCGGACAGGTCTGAGGAATAGGTTGTGACTGACAGGATAACAGGCTCAACCTCAGCACTGAGACAACTCATGGGATGTACCTGGGAGAGCATTCAGCAGGCCCCTTCTGCCTCTGGTAGAGATTCTATCTCACTGTACATGCTCTTGGAGACAGGCTCAACCTCACCATTGAGACAACTCATGGGTTGCACCTGGGACAGCATTCAGCAGGACCCTTCTGCCTCTGGTAGAGATTCTGTCTCACTGTATGCGCTCTTGGAGACAGGCTCAACCTCACCATTGAGACAACTCATGGGTTGTACCTGGGACAGCATTCAGCAGGACCCTTCTGCCTCTGGTAGAGATTCTGTCTCACTGTACATGCTCTTGGAGACAGGCTCAACCTCACCATTGAGACAACTCATGGGTTGTACCTGGGACAGCATTCAGCAGGACCCTTCTGCCTCTGGTAGAGATTCTATCTCACTGTACATGCTCTTGGAGACAGGCTCAACCTCACCATTGAGACAACTCATGGGTTGTACCTGGGACAGCATTCAGCAGGACCCTTCTGCCTCTGGTAGAGATTCTGTCTCACTGTATGCGCTCTTGGAGACAGGCTCAACCTCACCATTGAGACAACTCATGGGTTGTACCTGGGACAGCATTCAGCAGGACCCTTCTGCCTCTGGTAGAGATTCTGTCTCACTGTACATGCTCTTGGAGACAGGCTCAACCTCACCATTGAGACAACTCATGGGTTGTACCTGGGACAGCATTCACCAGGACCTTCAAATAGGTTGAGACTGAGGGAATGAGGTCTCGTCCGAGGAATAGACTGTGACCTCCTTCACACCTCAAAAATCTCCCTCTCTACCAGTGTTCACGAGGACAGATCAGAGGAATGAATGTGACCGACAGAGTGAATGTGAAGACGTCTGACAATTAGGTCGAGACTGACAGATTGAGGACACATCGGAGATATAAATTGTGACCTTGCTGTCCTTCACAGTCCTGTCCTCTCCCTCCTCCACAAACCCAGAGTATATGTCGATACGTCCGAGGAATAGGTTGTGACCGATGAAACTCTACCAACACTCACCAGGGCAAAGACTGCTGAAGAGGTAACTATGCAAGACTTCAGCTTTGAATCATCCTAGTGAATCAGAATGATCTTGATTTGGAAACAAACTGATGAAAACACAAATGTACAACAAATATGCTTATTTTATTGCCTAATTAAGTAAATAGATTCTATCACGATCACAAAGATCACAGGCTTAGTGGAGGAATGCTGGGGCAGTATTCAGGCTGATAGAGATACACTGTCACATTTATACATATTGGATAAGTCCTCGATGTGGAGCACATGTGAAGATATGTGGGAGCACATGTCAATTAAAGATATGTGAGGATATGTTGGAGCACATGTCAGCATGTCTGCAAGGAGGCTGATATGGACACAGATCTTTCCATTTTGGACTAAACACAAGGTCTTTAAACAGCAACCAAAGAGAAGAATTTTAGCATCTGAGAAAAACATTTTAAACGTTTGGCACTAGCAAAAGAGGCGAACAACTGAATATATACTTTGTCAACGTGCCGGTTGAGAGGGACATATACAATAGGCCTTTTTACACTTAATACATGTAGGTGATGAGTAACTCAACCAGCTCAAACTTATTGACACAACCAAGGTTATAGGCTCTATTCATTGTTAAATATTTCAAAATTGAACTTGAATTTGAAGATCTCCAATTATGTACATAAGAACTGAATATAAATTTTTAAAATTACACACTGACATACATATACTATAAATGCCAATTTTCAGTGTGTTTGCATGCAGAATAACTGCACTATGGCAAAGTTTATTTCTCATTAAATGAGCAACAAAAAGATACAATAAGCACCAACAGCATTGGCCTTTAACTCCAGATTGAATCGTTTGCTAATTGGAAGCTAACAGATGATGGTATAAACAGAACTATACAATAAGCCAACTGACACTGCTGACAATGGACAAAGGATATCTCCTGAAGGGTTGACCATAGGCACCATCATTCTGACTAGAACTTGGAATCCTAAACCAGTTAGACCTAGGGTAGGAGTCTGTTCTCTGGAAAATAAAACTGACTCCCACCCTTCAAATTGACATTCACTTCGTTTTGAAAGAGTTCTAATTGCTTTAGGATTTCAAGTTCTAGCCAAAATTATTGTGCCTATTGTCTAGCCTTCATCGAGCATAACGCCACAGAAACAGGACTCTGAGGTCTTTAGGGCTGACTTGACCCATATCCATGAAACATTATTAGGTCTTTTACAATAAGAGTACATAAATATAAGAATACAGTCACTAAATAACAAGAAATAGTGATCCATTATTCTAGGTGAAAGACAGCAGTCTCCTTATACATGGAGAGTTTCTTGGAATTGGTTTAACACAATGAAATAATTGAAATCATTTGTTCATGTTAAATTGCCATCTGTCTTCCTTTACTGACACTATCACATGCATGCCACATATCAGGCCTTTGAATTCTGAGAGAACAGACTTACATGCGAACCCAAGATAGATTTTCAGTGTACATGTATTAAACTTTACCCAAGTAGACTTGAGTTTCAGAAAGGTCAGTTTCAGAAAGAAGAAAATCTGCCGTTTTGCTGTCATCTGATGAAATCAAGCCATGTGGTTCTCGTCCACTTCCGACAGGTCCATGGTAAGAGATTCTCCGAAGCGTTCGTAACTTGTTGTCACACGGAGTTTGAGCGTCGACTTCCTCCTGAAGGTGGACTTGAAGTTCTTCTTTACTCGTTGGATGAATGAGCTGGAAGGTGAGAATTGGGGAATGATTGCAATAGAAAGGCAGTTAGAGACTCTGATTGGGTATTGATACAATATTTACAGTGCGGAGTGAAGAAACTATCCCAGTACTAATTGCAGTCATATTCTAAACTCATATTTCTGGCAATCTAAGTACAAGTACTTGACAATGTTGCCTTCTCAAAGAATTTTATGTGCAAACTCTACTGATACAAATGTATAATTGAACCTAATCAAATGTCCAAAGCATTGCATACATGTATGTCTGGTACATGTTATTGAAGCAACTTTAATCAGCAAGCAATTCAGTAAAAAACGTATCACATAACTTCTCCATAGGCAAAGAAAGAGCCATCACCAGAGGATTTAAGAGGAAGGAATAATGTTGGATTTGATTTTTCAATTCTCAAAAATTTCTATCTAATTTCTGTGGATATATTCTCCCTATGTGCTGTGTAGAGAATGAGTTCCGAGCTGACCGCAAAGCAGAAAGGTAATGAGGTATCATCCTTCACCATCAGATAACACATGAACATTGGCTATGATGATACGGTCGACAAGATCTGTGTTGATTTTCCAGCTTAAGAACAGGGTGACCCAAAGAAGTTTCCATAAGTTTATGATAGTAGGACATTTGTTGGACTACCCAGCACCCTGGCCCTGTATTGTGAGTATATTGAAGAAAAAGAGAAGGGTTTTATGGAGGTGAAAAGAGGAGTCAGCCATAGCTGCCAGCCAGTTTTATCAGATGGCACTTCTAAATAGGTCTAAAGCAGAGAGCTGAAACTTCAAACATTGGCTCCAGGTAGCTACACCCTTTACCCTATCACCCATACAAAGCCAGAAGGTTTCAATTCATAAAATCTTACCAAACAGAGATAAATATGCAGTTAAAGGGACTACCATGTCAAGAGAGTTCATGACTATTATAGCAAGGGGCCGAAATGGTAAGCTTCCTGTTCAGGTGCTGTGGTTGGCTAATTGCTGCTACCACCTTGATCAGGTTCCTGTAATGCCAGGATTGTATACGCATTCAAAGAGCAACACTGTTCAGGTGCTGTGGTCGGCTAATTGCTGCTACCACCTTGATCAGGTTCCCTGTAATGCCAGGACTGTATACGCATTCAAAGAGCAACAGTGTTCAGGTGCTGTGGTCGGCTAATTGCTGCTACCACCTTGATCAGGTTCCCTGTAATGCCAGGACTGTATACGCATTCAAAAAGCAACACTGTTTAGGTGCTGTGATCGGCTAATTGCTGCTACCACCTTGATCTGGTTCCCTGTAATGCCAGGACTGTATACGCATTCAAAGAGCAACAGTGTTCAGGTGCTGTGGTCGGCTAATTGCTGCTACCACCTTGATCAGGTTCCTGTAATGCCAGGATTGTATACGCATTCAAAGAGCAACACTGTTCAGGTGCTGTGGTCGGCTAATTGCTGCTACCACCTTGATCAGGTTCCCTGTAATGCCAGGACTGTATACGCATTCAAAGAGCAACACTGTTCAGGTGCTGTGGTCGGCTAATTGCTGCTACCACCTTGATCAGGTTCCCTGTAATGCCAGGACTGTATACGCATTCAAAGAGCAACACTGTTCAGGTGCTGTGGTCGGCTAATTGCTGCTACCACCTTGATCAGGTTCCCTGTAATGCCAGGACTGTATACGCATTCAAAGAGCAACAGTGTTCAGGTGGTAGCTACTTTAATAACACTGGTTGACAGGTTGTCCCTTTAACAACACTTGAGTCGATGAATAAAAAACCTGTGGGTGAAAGTTACTGGGTTAGTGTGGTTTATAGACATCCTTCAACGCTGCAGTCAATTAGAGTTGCGAAGCCCATTTGGTACCAAAGTTACTGTCCTAAATAGAGAGGGTGTCCTGGTAACACAGGTGACCGCTCGGGGAGGTTCAATTCCAACTTTGTTTCCTCCCAAGCTTCAGAATGCTCTGCCGTAACGCTATCAGAAACTTCGAGACTTCTACTCACCCCTGGCTAAGATCAGATGATATTTGTTCAAGACTACGATTTTTCGTCTCCGGTACGAATGAGAATATGAAGACGACTGCAATTGCACAGATTCCACTGTAGAGAATGAACGTCCATGATACACCCATCACATCTGAATGCGGAGAATGAGAAATTACAAATTGGCACACTTCAACCTGTTTCTGAAGGGCTGCTGCATCTTTGGCAGAAGAAAATAAAACTTTTGCCAGTTTTGTGACTTTTTATTATGTAAAAATGGAATTTTTATGAAAGCAACTTTAAGACAGCAAAGAGGAAATTTCAAGAGAACATTGTTTCCAAGTGCAGTTTGTGAGTAAATATAATAACTTACCCATGAGATCAAGGAATGTAAAGGAGACAAGGAGATTTGTCGCCCAATTTAGCACCGTTGCCATGGAGATTGCTCGACCTCTGATGGAGGCTGGGAAGATCTCGCTCAACAAAAGCCACACAACTGAAAAAAAAGAACATGACTAACATGAACTTCAAGGGTTAATAACTCCAGATTCTTTTCTCGCGCAGTAGTGAAATTTTGTCCAACTGTTGATCAGGTGTTTCTGTGCTCATTCTTAAAATCTAGCGCAGAAAGCTTTGTTAGTCTTTATTTGACAGCTAATTGAAGAAAACTTGTCAAAAACTGCAATGTCCAAAATGGTCACCGATATGTTGCAGACAGGTGTCCTAGGTGTTGTATTATTGTTGTTTTAAACTTTCTGAGACCATGAGATGATGACTCCTTTGTGACTTTAATGCAGCAACACCCTATAATGTCAAGATGAACAAGGTGTTGATGTGTAACATAAAATGTTCTAAATTCATGACCGTCTGATTCATACCTGGTCCAAAACTAAAGGCATAAGCACTGACAAACACCATCAGGGCACCGAAGGAGATCCACTTGCTGATCAAAGGCGCGTCATCTAAACCTGACGAAGTTGTATTTGGAGACATGGTCGTATTAAAACTTGCCTCCGTTGTCTTAACAGAACTGTTACTCCAAGGTGTCGATGAGCTTTCATTTGAGTAAAAGTCAAACAAATTGGGATTTGGATCTAGGTCTCGTTTTTGAACATTTGGCAGAATGTTGGCATGAGTGAGAGAACTGAACTGAACTGATTTCTTGTTGTTGTCGGTACAATATACACCAACAGGTGGCGCTGTGTTCATGGCCATGATGACAACGCCTAGTATTAGTATTGATACACCCATCATCGATGCTCCCACGATGAGGAAGCGACGTCTGCCTGCGCGGTCGACGCAGAGAAGGGCAAGAACGGTGGAAAGAACCTGAAAAAGAAGGAACAAGACATAAAATACTACATACTGTAGCCACTTTTATATACCCGGTAGCACTTTACTCTAACCAGGTTATATCTCAAAGCACTTTACCCTTTTTTAAAAGCTTGATCAGCAAAGGAATATTGATACCTATGAAATGAATCAATGAAAAAATCATTGAATACGCTTATGCGAACAGACGTGCTTAAAGGTGCAACTGACCACAAAAACATATTAAAGAGGCAAACACTGCAATTGAAACTGGCCTCACCTTGATGAAGCCCAGGCCGACGGTCACTAATGTGGCAGCTGAATCACTCTTGAATCCTACTGATTGGAAGATGGTCGGTGCGAAGTATAAAACATTGGGTTGACCGGTCACCTGTAATTTAGAAAATAATCGAATGGCAGATCATATTACATATCTTTAGGTAAACACCATTAGAAGGCTGACTAGTCGACATCTTGGACATGGACACATTCCCTGTGATCTTGGGCAGGTTACTTTTCTTGAATCGTCATTTCCTTTGAATGATGGGTGAAAGAGATTCCTAGTACCTTGTGTCTCACCCAGAGCCACATTTTGAACGCTATCCAAGTGAAACATCGCCTCCTCCTCCCTAACCAAAGATGGATTCTCTTCCCCAATAATCCCAATTGGAGCCTACCCGTAGGGGCCTGCATCAAATTTTCATAAGAGCAAATGGTCGTACAATGATTGTCTTACTTCCTTGACAAAGACCACAATGGTTGAACCTGGTCAGAGTTGATCAGTGCCAATAGAATTGTGCAGTGAATGGTGAATGATAAATGTGTTGGTCTGACCATTGGAGTAGGAGTCGCATTATAACACTGCCTTACCTGCTGTAGGAAGACACATCCTGCACCAATGAACATACGTCCTCTCATGTTCTCAACAGAACTGAATAAATCACAGAATTTATGATCCTGAAAAGAAACAAGAGAATATTTGTCAACTCAAAACTGCAGCGATATGCTCTACTGTAACTGCAGAATTTTCGCAGCGTTGCAAAAATTACGGAAATTTATTTTTTGGCAGATTGTGAAATTTCCTTTAGTTTTTCCAGCAAGCCTTTCTTAATAGAGGTTTGTAAAGCTGGTATCATCATCATAATTGGCTTAGCACTGTGACTGATGTTATACCCAGTGCTCAAGTATAGAATGAGGAGTTTGAGGGAAATACCGTCTGGGTGTAGTCAATAACGTACCGTCTCAATCTGAATGGCTATTTTGATATTATGCAGCTCAGATTCAACGTGTGGCGTCCCTCGTAACAACTTGAGTACCTTCTCTGCCTCCTCCTCCTTTTTCTTGATCATGAGAAAGCGTGGACTCGGCGGAAGGAAGAACATGCCCACACCCTGAACCACTGCTGGCAACATTGAAATGCCAAACATATACCGCCTGGAAAATAGAAAATAATCAGTGATGATGATCCACATACAAACATTATTTTTGCGAGTCTAACGTTTTTTCGATTTCACAATCTTTAGGGCATGAAAATGCTCAAATTAGTTGGTTTTATTTTTGGACAGTGCATCCATTTGCAACAATAAATGGCAGAAAAATCTGAAAAGAATGTTTTTGCAAATATACAGGGCTGACAATAGAAATGGGTTAACAGTATTCAGCTACTGCCATTATTAAAGCGTTTGATATCCTGGGGCAAATCATAGGTCATTTTGATCGTAAAACCCTATATTGTAGAGTTACATAACTTTGCATGGGGAATATTTGGCCAATTTTTTATGCATACTCACCAACCATTTTCCATTGTAATGAACAGAAAATTGACTAGATATGCTAGGAGCAGGCCTACTGTGATCCCAAGCTCATTTAGGCTGACCAGAAGACCTCGCCGTCTCTGAAAGCACAACAAAAAACCTCTTCTCTTTTTAAAGCTATACCCAACATTATTCTGGATGAATCAGACACAGGTCATAAACTCAGACATCTGGAATACTCTACACCTGTAAATAGTTGCTATCTCTTTTACAGACATTCTATAGGTTCATTATTGCTCATTCCTTTCTTAATAACTTGCCAGTAATTTGTAGGGAGTAACACATTTGAGTTAAACACCTCCCTTCTTTCAGTAGCAAATATCTCAACTGCAAATATTGAAATTGCTTACCGCTGGAGCAATCTCTGATATGTAGATACATTCCCCTATGGCTGAGAGGGAAACAGCAAAACCAACAACAAGCCTGCCAAAAACCTGCAAAAAGTAACAGTTATTTTTTGGTGAAATGGACTCGCCATGGTCATGCTTTTGTCTTTGATGTTGAGACCTGTGAAAGTAGGTCAAAACAATCCAGATGAAATGTGATGTCCCCTACACCAGGGAGAACTACCAAATATTTTATCCATCAGCATGTATGAATATACGGTACACATGAGTAACAACACCACATTAACACCTGCTACTCTCCCTTTATTAGACAGACATAATCACTCACCAAAACATAATAAGTAGGAGCGGCTGCGAGGATTATGGCACCAATAACAAACATGCCCGAGTTGAACACCAAAGCCAGACGTCGGCCCCATTTGTCAATAATGAAACCTGAAACAGGAGACAGAAATAAAAAACCTCAATAGAGCTTTGCCGGTAGAAGCTCATGGAACTGCAAAAACTGCAGATACGGCATCAATTCGAGACACTCCCCCTATGGTGGGCACAGATGTTTTATGGTCACATAACTAACTGGTAAGTGGGATAAACCTTACAGACACAGACCTACCTCCACATAACGAGCCTATCACAGCACCAAATAACATGGACCCTACAACCATGGACTGCTCGAGACATGACAGGTGAAATCTGGGCGTTAGTTGTAAGAGTGCCCCAGATATTATGCCTGAAAAGAGGTTTGCGGGTTAGAGTGTACCAGATATTTTGCCTGAAAGAAATTTGCATGTTAGAGTGCAATAGAAATTGTATATGAGAGGAGTTTCGGTGTTAGAGTGCATCGGATATTATACATTAAAAGGTCCGACATTAAACAAAACCAAACGACTTAGACCTGAAATGTTGTTAATCCACTGATATCTCAACCTCAACCTTCATTTTAGAAAGCCTGCCAAAATGATATAAGAACAATATATCTCTCATAAATGGACTTCAGACATAGGATCAAACAATAGGTATACATGTACTTATAAAACAATGACAAGTTTTACAATGAATGCACAAAACCATACCTATGTCATATCCGAACAGAATACCACCAGCCGCAGCCATCACAGATGCGCCCACCACATACTTTGTCGTCTTTTGCTGTTCTGGCCATGGCCGCGGCAACGTCTCTAAACTATCGGGACTTTTCTGGTCAAGTTCGATAGTGGCTCGCCCGCCTTCATTAGCATTTTCAGAGTAGATGGCAGGTCGCTGCTCATTATTCAGTAGCTCAGCTGGAACAAGAAAGCAGCCAAATTACACTTAAATATTTAATTTTAAAATCAATCAGCGTGGCAAGTTTGTCTTGTAAATGTGTGCCTGGACTTATATTTGGAACATTGTGGGTTAGATAGCAGACACTGGCTATTGATCTTGGGCAAGCCACTTTACCTGTTCTTTGCATGAGACATATAACCAAGAGTTGTAGTACCTAGTGTCTATGTCAGGGCAAGCCAAAGCCACCCATGTGGACAGTTGCAGAGGACAACTCCTCCCAGTCCGATAACAGAGTCACCATACCAAAACCAAACTGGTACCCAACGGTAGTGGCAGGCAAGAATAATCCTTCACTTACTAGTCTCCGACATGATCTCCAAATCATTAAATTCTCCTGGCATGTTGACAAAACAGCAGATGGGTCATTCGCAATCCACAGTCAGAAATTGAAAACGTGAAATCAACAATAGGTCAGTCTCAGACATACATCAGTAGTAAAAAATTTAAGTTAGAGGTCGAGATCAAGAAGCTAAGCTTATCCCACAGCGTCCTCCTTCAAAAGACAGAATGTGCATCCTACACCATCCCATTAGAGAGATGATGATGAATTGACCTCGACAGGTCAGGACAAACAACCCAAGCAGTGGTCAATGATAGATCCTCACTGACCAGCACACACTTAACTGAACAAATGAAGACATGCGTAACAACAATAACAAAGTTTACAATCCTCTTGGTAGCACGCTTCAAAAGCACCCGACTCAAGAACAAGAAATTCACTCCTGGTGCCGTGGCCACTGTACTGAAATAGCCAAGGGCTTAACCTGCCTATGTTAAGCATAGAAGTGAAAATCAATAAGCGATGGCCTATATTTAATGGAATGAACATATCCCCCATATGACTTATTGTGATCACAAACCCTAATCAATAACTGGAACGATAACAATGTGACTTCTCCTTCAGGACATCTGGGTTGTTACTGTCAACAGGATAAATAAATGCATTGCTTTTGACCTTGGGAGGTCATTTTTAAAACTTCTAGTTACCACTTCCTTCGAATAAGATGTACACTAAAGATTTCTTATGGCGCCGATGTAACAAACATCATCTGTAGTAAAAAGAGAAGAAAGCGACGATGGTGCATTTGAGCAGCCATTTTGGGCACCAATTCGTGGCCATGACCATGCTGATGTCGACACCCACATGATTGACCTTGTGTTCATTGACCTGTCCCAATTCAGGCCTATAGAGTAGAACCTCTCTATTAAGGACACCCTCGGGACAGACAAGTGCTGTCCGTAAAAGAGAGGTGTCCTGATTAGAGAGGTCAAATTGAATGGAAACAAACCAATTTGGGACCAAACCTACATGTAGTGTCCTTAATAGAGAGGTGTCCGCTAAGGAAGGTTCTACTATTCAAATAGGTTTTGGAATAAGCATACCGATACCATTACGGTTTATACCTTCATCAGTTATAGAATTCCTCGGAAGAGCAGTAAGAAAATATTTGAACCACTCACTCCCAAGATTTGAATCTGTCATACTTCTGCAAATCTGTTTAGGAATTTTTCAAGAGTCACGAGAATTTGTTATCAACATGTCTGCATATGCATCCGCCTGCATGGGTGAAGGCAGAACCAGAATTCAGTAGATGATTACGATTCCAAAGCATACCAGCTGCACTATTCATATTTGAACAGATTGTAAATAATGCTGTTGTGTGTATTTTAATAAATGAAGTAGGCCTACATCATCATCATCATCATCATCATCATCATCATCATCATCATTATGTCCCGCAGCTGTTAGACCATTGGGGCGACGCTGCATGCATGACTACTTGGCACCATAGGGATCGCTCCTCTGCAAGGCGGATCAGGTCCTCTGTTCTACGTCCTGTCCAATCTTTTATGTCATCCATCCAGATCCTCTTTTGGCGCCCTTGCTTTCGCTTTCCCTCAACTGTGCCCTGCAAGATCGTATTTGCCAGGGTTCCCTTGGCTCTGGTCACATGGCCAAACCATCTCAGTTTCCTCTTCTTGACAACTGTCAACAGGCTGTCGTGACGTCCAATGTGCTGGGTGACCAGCCCTCTGACTTGGATGTTGGTGGTGTGTGACGTGTAGTGGATGTCTAGTAGGCCTACGCCATTCATAAAAAAATTGCAATTTGCCATTGAAATAAAAATTTTCAAAATGTGTAAATACAATTTCAGCATTGCTGCCATGCAGACAGACAGATATACAAATACTTTGAAAACCACGTTTCAGCGAATTCATATGCACAATAACTCAACAACACTATGGCATTTATATGTATGACAAGTCGTTTTATAACTATTGCAGGGCTGCAAGTCATACTGTCAGCAAACAGATGACAAGCGTGATGAGCCTTTCTTAATTTATTCATTAGTGAAATTCCTTTACCCAAGCTGGTCTCTACATGCATCATGATCCATATGTCATGATGTATATATCAGACACTCTAGGGTATCCCAACTATTCAAAGCAAATTCCTCTTCGCATTATAAACTCCTTAATTGCTCAAGTTTTATAACTGTGGTTGTGGTCCAGAGGGGACATATGGTGACATCTGATAGACATCAACTTAAATATGTAGAGACACCATTTCAGATGTCTAAATTCAAATATCTCCAGTTGCTTGTGAAAAGGGCATAACAAAATGGCCAAGAAAAAGTATTTTTTGCAAACAGTCCATTTACACAAGTATCAGGGTTATCAAGAGCAACTAAATGACGTTGTGATGCCATTCCTCGCCTCCGCACAGCGCATTACAAATGCATCGATCTGCACAAAGACGACTCACTAGAGATTAAAAATATCAAATGATGAAATACCCACCAGAATCGGAGAAATATATTTCAATGTCTGTTTCATCCTCTTCTGATGCCGATGACATGGCCCCTCCGGCGACAGTCTTAAGATTCTTGTTTAATGACACAAAACCTCTCACATATCAAGATGTTGGTGTAGTCTGCACATCCTCCTAAAATAAAGTGGAGTGGTGACAAAACATTATGAGCACACTGTCGACTGTTTAGGGCAGAATGAATAGGCTCTAGTCTAGGTGTATCAATGCTTGCCATTTTGCCATACATAGTCAACTCAAAAGACTATCATGTTCGTGTTTTGCCTTCACATTTTCCTCTTGAAATAAGTTCAGGAATTTCTTAAATTACCTATCCCACAACTCCGACTGAACGCGTTAAGGGTTGACCATTATCACCATACCCATAGGCACCAGCATTTTGGCTAGAGTAGAACTTAACCGTACGAATACGAAGGGGTTAGCCTTGTAGAATGTCCATGAAGGGTTAAGGTAGAACATGTTAGGAGAGGGACGAACAATGACACACGTACACATTATTTACCTGTCGTAATTAATCACTTTACAAATGCCGCAAAGACTGTTTCGGTTAGTTTTGGGTGAGTTGAGTCAGAAAGAAACATGAAGCTGGCAAGATTTCGGGAAACCCCTGCGATGGATGACGTCACATGGGATTTCTTTCGGCGTTCAAGGCTTGCGGTTGTTTCGCCCCCAGTCGTTTCGCTCTAAATCACATCCTCCAAGCGTCGTCAACGGTGATCATTATTGCCAAGCTTGTCTCGCTCGACCTACTGACTATGTCATGTATGTGACAATTTCAGCGGGTGCGTGTAAATTGGACATTGGCCCGGCGCTCGGGAGATTGTCCAAACAAGAGGTGTCCTGAGCCCGCTCCTGGCTCCCCTGTCGCTGGCCATTCATAATATAGTGCGCAAATGAAACGTCCACAACAGGTCGCCAACAGGAGTGATGCCGGGAGAATTTGCACTGCATTTTAGGGTACTGTCAAGAAACTAAGTTCGGAATAAAGAAAAGCTGTGATCGGCAACGGTCGTCAGTACCATGTTTCCCCCCTAAAAAGGGGGAAAATTTCCACCCCAAGATGAGTGACTCGTGAAACTCTACAGGGTGGCCCAGAAAGGTTTTCCCTTGCACAATGGAATTCCATTGTGTATCCATTGTATGAGGGAAAATAATTCTGGGCCACCCTGTAGTACATGAACTTGTCACCTTGTTCAAAGACATCGGAGCGAAAGTGAAAAAAGAGGACATTTCTGTTTTCCACCGCAACGGGCCTGTGTAGTTTACCGTCGCTCTATATTGTTACCTGCAGAAGTGACTTTCGGCCAATGAGAGAGTAGTGCACCATGTGATCCCGTGCACCATATCTCTTCTGGATGCTCCTGAGATCAGGTTTTTGCTGATTACGTCAGAATGCTTCTGAATGAGCCCTCCCCTTCATCAGCTCGCCATGTTGCCAGAGAGTGTTCCAAGTCTTTGCTGAATGTGCCATGTCTCCTACCTCGTATACAAAATATCAAAATATCGAGAGGCGGAGTATATTGAAAACCTCTTGGGCCAGGATGCCTGAGAATTAACTGAATTACCCCTACTGAATTAACAGTTTCCACCTAAACAGCTGAAGTGAGAATTGTTTCCACCTGAGGGGATAATAGTTCACTTGAAAAGTCGGAGAAAAGTTCAAATCTTTCAGTATTTCTAAAAGAATGAATGATATTAATAGCCCCGTAAGCCACTTTTGAAAACCCTGAGAAGGAGGTTGATAATGTTAGTTTCCTTTTTCTGGGCCACCCTATATACAATTAATTGGTTCTATTTTCTTAAATTTGTATTCTTCCGCTAATTTAAGTTGAAAATATAGTTCGCCAGAAATAGTAAGGCAATCCTTTATATGTATCGTGGAAGTTAGACTATTAAATTGGATTTATATCTTATTTACAAACTTGAAGGCTGTTTTCACATTTTGGATAGATTTAGTTGGTATTTACAGAAATGTTGATATTGTATTCTCGGAGGCATACAGAATAGTCCAAAGAGTATTTCGGCTCATATCTTGCAGTACCCTTGCTGTTCCTCGTTACAGTATTGCCGGTGCAACGACTATTTTCTATTTGTTGCCACTAATCTGGCAAAATTTCGCCGATCAGCTTTAGTCGTTCCTGCGGGTGGGATCCTTCAGAACAGGTAAGATCAACTCAGTAATAAATGTCAAGTTGGGATGTATGTCCTACCGTCCTGAATGACCTGATACTCTTGCATGCTTCATACACATGATTGTGACACCACACAGTCCATGAATGATACACTACGTCTATGGACTACACCCCTCTACATACAAATTCAAATTCAAATACATGACATGCATGACATGATACATGATACATGATACATGAAATACATTCGACCTCTACTACCTAGCCTTGATCTGCTACGCTGTACATTGACGAGCCGATGTGCTACCTCGAATAAAGACAGGCAACTGGAGCAATGCCGATATTATATCATATGGCCCCTAGTGCACCCTCCTAATCTGGCCAATCAATGTGGTAAACATAACCTTAACATAGTGAGGGTGAGAAATGCGACAAAACCACAAACTGTTCTCTTGTTGTCATATTTCTCTTGATGAGCAAGAAAAATGTCTCGTATCCAAGTAAATTTGGCATCGATAGTGAAAGGTTACAATTTTTGTGCTCGCCACCTTCTGTGGAGACTGAGACTTAAGCAAGCCATAGCGGTTAAATATGGCCAGGGCTCTCAATAGGCCTTTTCGAAAAAGAAAATTCAGAGAATTTGGACAATGCCATAGTCACAGTGACTGTTTGTTCCAGGCGAAACACATTGACTGGTCAGTAACCAAACAAACTTCTTCCAAAAGGTCAATTACACTAATTACACACAGTTTCTGGTTGTGTGCCCACTTTTGGTTTTTGATTCCCCTGAGGCACTTTTATCTCGAGTCGTTTCTCATCTACAACTTTAAATTCTTTTCTCAAGGTTTGTCTTGTACAGCAAGATAAATTGAAACTCATAGAGGACTCCTGCCAGCAGAGGCCCGTTTTGGACTTCAACCAAGACCTACCGTGGGAGCCCAGCTGATATTTGCTAAAAGAACAAGTGTATCAACTGGCCATGTAAGTACCATGTTTTATAAAATTCGAAGGGGTCAGTGGAAGTACCACGCAAACAGTTTGGCCACGATATTATTTTTTTACATGCAAGCAACGCCCATTCATCAAGTTATCTTTTATTGCATTCGAAATCATGAATAGAGGACGGCTTATTTTCATTCTGTGGCATGTTTTTGTAAACCATCCACTATTTATCAAAATACTTCTCACTGTTTTCTTTCACTTTCAGACTACTGCGTATTTCGTAGCATTGGTTAGTTTCCCATTTTCCTTATCATTCCTTCATTAACTCGTTAAATCTCATTGCTATGGATTCCGTGCATATTGGCGACAGGATGATGGTCGATGTCATCAAGTCGGGAACGATCCTGCCAAAGGTCATGGCCAACGAGGCCAACACCAGGATGGAAGAGGTATGTGCATGTTGGTCTTTAAAATGCAAATTTCAGGGGCGTTCACAGTGAATTACCTTGATTCCCGAAAAAATATTTGATTGATTGGAAAAACCTAAAGAACTTTCTGATAATTTTTTTTAACAAATCACAAAAATTTAGCAACCATAGGTTCAACTCCTCCTTTCATATCCAGAAATCTTTTCAGGGGTGGTAAATGTTTGGGAGTGCACTTGTGTAGAATTTGGCAATCTCCATCATTCAACAGAGCATTTGTGCAATTTTGAAAAACTTGTCGGAAGCCCGGGTCATTTGTCTACATTAGATTAACATATGTTTTTGTTTTAGTCGAAAGACGATGCCTTCTACTATTGTGACATTGGTGACATGATCAAGAAACACCAGAACTGGCTCAAACTCCTACCCCGCGTTGAACCGTTTTACGGTAAGCTTGTCCTTGTCTTATGGCAATTCACTCAAATTGCAATTAAAGCAAATAAACAAGTTTCATTAATCATTAAGTTACATGGTGGTCTGAGGACGGGTGGCAGGAAGCTGTGAGGTGGCTGGCAAGGCCTATGCCTCCTTTACAATCCTCTTGATTGTCATTGTCAAGTCAGACCATAGGGAATCATCATGAATTTTGTTATCCACCCCTTCCTTGAGACTAACCAATGACCATTTTGGTGTGTTCAAGAGACCATGTTAGGTCTGAGGTCCACGTGCTTGGTGTGAGGTTGGTGCAGCCATGACAGAGTTGCGCAACCAATGTGCACCATACCTGGCTGATCTTTATCACTTGTTCCCTTGTAGCGGTCAAGTGCAATGATGATACTGCAGTGGTCCAGATCCTCGCCAACATCGGTACAAACTTTGACTGTGCTAGCAAGGTAAATCTTTGCAGCCTTCGATTTTTCACCGATATTTTTGTGGGGTCGTACATATAGCTAGAGGAGAAGGGGGCAAATGTCCCCTAGGGTCCGAAAGAACAGGTTTTTCATGCAGACATTGGCCGCTCTCCAGACAGGTGGCAAGTTTTGTGCCTATGCAATGTATGTTCCCTTCAGGAGGTGAACATACATATTGTGTACGGTTAGAGATGCTTCAAAGTCATTATCCTTCAATGTTTCTCCTTGTTTGTGTCTTTCTGTCTGAAATGATGGGAGAATTTAGTTTCATTGCAAGATGTTGTTCCCTGATATTTTTGGCTTACCTTGAATTTGTTCTACGTTTTAACAGGGTGAGATCAAGAAAGTTCTTGACCTCGGCGTGAGTCCTGATCGCATCATCTATGCAAACCCCTGCAAGCAACAGTCGCACATTCAATTTGCAGCCCGAAATGGTGTTGCCATGATGACCTTCGACAATATGGACGAACTCCACAAAGTCAAGAACTGCTATCCTAATGCAAAGTAAGTCACTTGTAAGAGAAGGTATGATATTTTACAAGCAGTTTAATAGAAGAACTGAAATATCTAAAAAGGTTTTGCCCGTCTCTGAGTCTGATCAAATCCACATTGATGTCAGAAGAGTTCTCCATTGCAGCATATGCTTTTTGTGTTTGGTGAGTTTGATTGTTAATGGTGGTTGTTGGTGATTTTTGTGTATACAGAAAAAACACCAAAGTATCTATTTTCGATTCTTCTCTTTTGCAGGCTTGTCCTTCGCATTCTGCCTGGAGAGTTCAAGTCGCAGTGCCAGCTCGGTTGTAAATTTGGATGTCATCCCAACCATGCTCTGAAACTTCTGAAGAAGGCCAAGGAGTTGGACCTTAACGTCATGGGCATCAGGTTAGTTAGCATTACAGGGGTGACTGAGGATCGAGTATAGAGATAAACTTCTCCAGAAGGCCAAGGTTTTAGACCTTGTAATGACCTGGTAACTTATCACTCTTTGTTTGTGATGGCTGCGAATTCTTTTATTTGGTGGTCATTAATTTCACAGAATGAAATACTTTAATCTCAGTCGAACCTATTCATTTGTTTCAGTTTCCACGTGGGCAGTGGTTGTATGGAACCAGAAGCGTTCCCCGCCGCTATCAGGCTGGCCAGGGAAGTGTTTGATACCGCTGTCAACCTCGGCTTCAGTATGGAAATGCTCGACATTGGAGGAGGATACCCGGGTGATAACCTTGGTCCAGTCTCATTCAAAGAGGTGAGTGATCGCTGTAAGGAGTGGCATCTGTCTGCTAAAGTTTATCATTTCAGTATGGGGAACATGCTGTGGTCCTGTGGTTCAGTTGACCTGCTAGCGGTCAAGATGTCCCTCAATCCAACCCCGAAGTCTGTGTGAGACTGTAGCCTAATCTCGTTGTCTAACTTGCCTTGCTGATTATGTTGGATCCAGGTGTATGGGTGCTGGTCAGAAATGCTGTGGTTCGACTGAAGAGTTTCAGTTCAGATTGGAGCTAAAGTGTAAAGTCAGGTTATAAGCACTTCCATTGTTGATAACGGACTATTTACAGATGACACTTAAGTAAACAAGTGTACCATATTATAACAAAACTTTTAAACATTTATTACATTTGCATACCGGTATTAAAACATTCTAATAATATTCTGAAATATGAAATAACAGGATGAGCCTGCCTTTTGTTAGCATATATTAGAGCCTATTAATGCAGGTTTGGGAATTTCCTGTTCAACTATATAATTATTCATTATAGACTAGATACCATCAGATGTAGTGGGTGATTACTTCACTTTCACATCTGCATTCAGTTTTTTTCATAATGGCTGCAGGCTGCATTATTAAATTTAATGTTGCTGTGGAAAGCAGACAAAACTGTCCAAATTGCTCCAGTTTCCACGTACCAGAATTTGGTGATGATTTCAATAAGCTGATGCAATTCTTGGGCCTGGATGCTAATACTTGGTAATAAAGCACATGCATGTGTGCTTGAATATAATACTAATAAAATCAATTGTTATTCTCCCCATCTCCATATCCATCTTCGCAGAACCGCGTCATTATAACATCCCCTCATCCTGAATCCCGGCTGTCAAGTCATTTCTAACCATTGTCTTGCCTCCAGATATGCGAGGGCATTAATACATCCCTTGACCAGTCCTTCCCGCCTGAAAGTGGTATCAGGATCATCGCCGAACCTGGTCGCTACTACATCGCCTCAGCCTGTACCCTGGCTGTGAATGTCATCTCCAAGAGGACTGTGTCCAGGGACAATCAAGACCTCAAGGACCCTGATGATGAAGGTATGCAAATTTGCTGAAGGAGTTGGTGATCTTATATCTTTTGGCCTTCGTGTTTGAATCAAACAGCAGCATGCATGAAAAAAAAAATGTATCCAGGCTTCGCTGTGTTTGGTCTGTCTTTATCCTCCACTTGCAAGGTTATCAACCAATGGGCGTTTCAATCATTTGTATGTGGCAAGGCATGATATGAATTGGCTGGCTATTATGATTAGAAGAGGATTAAATTGCAATACAAAGACAACTAATACCTTTGCTTTATATGTGGTGTTTAAATCTTCCAATTCAGATGCAGTCTGCAACTCTCTTCCACCCTCCAAGAATGAAGAGCCAGCGTTCATGTATTACGTGAATGATGGCGTGTACGGTTCCTTCAACTGTCTCATGTTTGACCACGCCTCCGTCACGCCCACCCTCATGAATGACAGGAGCTGCGAGCACGAATACTCGAGCAGCATCTGGGGTCCGACATGTGATGGCATCGATTGCATCAGCAACCATTCCCTGCTCCCGGAGCTTGAGGTCGGCGACTGGATCGTGTTTGAGAATATGGGGGCTTACACTATGGCTGCTGCTTCCTGTTTCAATGGCATGAGCAAGCCAACTGGCCACTATGTCATCAGAGAGGAAATGCTGTGAGTATCTTTCAAATAACCTGATGTTATTAGTTGACTATACGTTTTTATCTTACCTGCAAATAAAATCTCATCATTAATGTTACAGGGCTGCCATTGTTAACCCAACAGCCCTCTCTTTCTCTTCCTTATCTAAATCGTGACTTTGTTTATCACAGTTCAGCTCTAGCTTCCAATCAAAGTCGTGTGGGCCTCAAAATGAAAGTGGATCTCATTCAACCTTATGAGCTGGAGGGGGATTTTAAACAATTTTAGTCTCCCATATTTTATATTCTCATCCAGGAAATACCTTCCCGTTCTTCCGTACCCACATCATGTGACCAGCTGTCGTCAGGAGGAGACCAAGAAGACCCAGTATGGATCGCCGTCTGCTTTCAAGTATGGATCGCCATCCAAGGAGTTCTATTTCAAGGAGCTGCTTCCAGTTGGTGTAGGCATTGGGCATTAGCATGTTTCACCTTCAATATATATCCGTTAATGTGCTGTAATTTTCTGGTATTAGCAACAGTTTCTGGGCCTTGTTTTGCAGACCTGCACTATCTGCTAACAGTGGTTTGGTGGTCGTTAAACCACCATCATCTTAGCATGCCACCACCTTTGCTCCATAAGGCATAGCTGCCACTATGTCACCACTGAGTTATAGGGATTAAGGGCAGTTGAGTAACGGCCATTAAAACTTAGGGGTCACTAACAATTGAGTAACCGGGCCTAGGACTATTGTTAAGCACTAGAAAGTTGCACCACAGTCTTATTTAGAATTTTTTGTGTATTTTTTGCCTTGTTACGCTTGTAATTCTTTGATGATATTTGTGTGTATTTCTGTAATACATTCTTCAGCAAAACCATAGAGTGATATTTTCTTGGGCACTAGAACCCAAAGCCAATTCAAAGAGAATGTACCAAAGATCATGTTAACCCCTCTCCTTGCATTCAGTTTTTAATTGGGACCAACCATTTGGAAGATTGAATGAAAATTCACAACAAATATTTTCAAATTGTATACAGAAATGACTGCCTTTCTTGCTCACATCATTCAACTTTCAGTTCTGTCTCAAAGATACCTTGAAGCTCATGTGGTGTGTTCTCTCTCCTGTCTTTTGACATGCATGTATGATATTTGGTACTTTGCTTTTGAGCGATCAAAGACCTAAACCCACCGAACTTGCTTTAAAATAGATGACAGACTGATTTTTTAAACGGACAATATAGGTAGCAGCTAGGCAGGCAAGATAAAGTTATACGAAATCGCCAACAGGGGTCTCTCACATCTCACAGTACTTTGAAATGATTCATGCTTGTATGAGGAATATATATTTCGTGCTGAATCTGACATGACCTAGGGCCCTTTCTGTGTATATTAGTCGCCTGAAGATGGCCAGATTAGCCCCTCTGCTCCTGCCTATAGTTCCCTTTAAGTGTAACCTGTCGTGGTCTTGTTAGATGACATCACATCACTAGTTTGTTCTCCAAAACAAATTACGATATTTATTTTAAGTAATAGTGGTTATGAGGTATAACATCATACGTAATTGCTTTGTTTGTGCGTTGATGGTTATGGTTAAATATGTAAGTCAGTTATGCATTTATCATATCTTTTTTCCAAGCTACCAATTCTGTAAATTATTAAAGCTTTGCAAATTTTTTACTTTCACAGATTTCACGAATACATGTAGTCCAATGAAAATTAAAATTACCAAAAAAAAATTTTTTAAGTTCAAATTTTTTTTTCATTAATTTTTGTGAATGGCAAAAATATAAACATCAAACGTTTTAAGTCCGTAATAATCATTGCAGACCCTAAAAAGTGCAGATTGGTGGCCTGGGTACTGAGGCTTTATATTTGTGGTTTCTGGTTTTGGTCATCCTCTCTTCAGGTAATCAATCGGCTTTACCATCGGAGTCTTGCTGTATTCTTGTTTATCTTGTCAGTCATAAATATATTGCTAATCTATTAAGTCGTTGATGTTGAGTTGTCATTTCTGGTTTAAAAAGTCTTGTATTGTTTATCATGATTATTAAAATGGACTTTGCAAGGGAACTAAACCACTAGTCCTGTCTTCAGGAACCAGCCTTGTTGACAGGCACCCCTTCGTGTTGAATGCAGATATATTGTGACTGTGTAGGTCAGGTGTACTACATGGCCTCATGGTAGGCAAGGACTCCAGATGGACTCAGTCTGCAGACTACACTCAACTCGGAAAATCCACGGATGGCCCCAAATGTCCCACTGTTGACATGTGGATTTAGCAAGGCCCTCTACATACATTTCATCAACTCTCAATGGCAGACATGCTAACCTATGGCTGGATTATGATGTCGGGGCTCTTCTGGATTCTGTTTGGTGCAGTCATCTTGTATCCTGGCTTCAGTAGGACACCAGGGTATCAAGTAGATTAACTTTAATTTCCTGTCTAGTCTGCTTGTGTTGTCACAATTAGCTTGGCCAGGAAGACATTACTAACAACAACTGACCTCACCTGGACAGTATTTGAAGCATGCGTTGTCAATTGGGTGTCTGATTCTGACCAAGTGCAGAAATGGGACGTTTGACAATACTGACTCAAAAACAACCCCAGCAATGAGAGTGGATCAAATTTCTAGGTCACGATCATGTTATTGAAGGAGATAAAACACCACAACAATTTTCCAATGTAGGCCATATATACCACTGAAGTCGATCAGACTATGACAAGACAATTACACAGCTGTGGTTGGGTTGTGTCATCACTGTCAATTTGATCTTATCAATGAACCTCAATGGCACAGCCACATGCTGGCTAAGGCTGAAATGTCACTGCCATTTGTTGCCTCCGGTTGTGTAATCCAATCCATCAGACTTCTCATCCTCCACATAATGCATAATCACAAGATTGTGGAGGACGATATACGGCGAAACAATGTTGTCTCAGGTTGTGCTATTATTTACAGCCAAACTTCCTGATCCTGAAACAAGGTAAACTAACACCACTGCTGAGGACAAAAACCAAGTCGACTGTCCTCCGACAAGGACACACTGTACTTATTCAGAGTGTCTTCAAGACTGCAGTATGTTGTTTTCAACCAAAAACGCGCTGTACTGGATGAAGAGCTCCCTATTCAGGTTGTCTCAAAAGACAGCAGGCTGTCATCCAAGGACACGCTGGTCTGGATGAGAGCTCCCTATTCAGGGTGTCTCAAAAGACACCAGACTGTCGACAAGGACAAGCTTGTCTGGATGAAGAGCTCATTATTCAGGGTGTCTTCAAGACCCCAGTATGTTGTCTTCCACCAAGGACGCGCCGTACTGGATGAAGAGCTCTCTATTCAGGTTGTCTCAAAAGACACCAGACTGTCGACCAAGGACAAGCTTGTCTGGATGAAGAGCTCCGTACTCAGGGTGTCATCAAGACTGCAGTAAGTTGTCTTCATCCAAGGACGCTCTGCACTGGATGAGAGCTCTCTATTCAGGTTTTCTCTCTTCCCCCAAGGACGCGCTGCACTAGATGAAGAGCTCCCTATTCAGGGTGTCTCAAAGTACAGAATAATCTGTTCTCTGTATATGAGGGCGAAGTGTGGTAATGCATGTGTACATGTAAACCAAGACATGTAAACTATTCTATGACAAGGACAAGATGTACTTGGTGAAGAGCAACCTATCCAGGCAGCAAGAATCCGAAGCCCACTGGAGGCTTATAAGGGGTTGAATTGGTAGACCACTAGTAGTCTGTAACGTGCTGACTCATGAAGGCAATGGCCACTTTAGCACAACCTGTGGTACCTTATGGTAACAGGTTAGACCACTAGTGGCACCCGCTCGCTGACCAACTGTGGTTATGGCTCTCGTTCTCTTATTTGCCAGCGGAGCTCATTGATAATCAAGGAGGTCTGGCACAATCGGAGTCTAATTGTCTTCAGAACAAATGTGATTGTGCCTAAGTCTAACTGACTGTGATGGTACAACCTGTGACCACATTGGAGTCCAATACGGTCCTCAGCTATCACGGACGTGACGCGATTGTGGGATCAGAAGTTGGCTTAATCTGAGATCACATCACATCAGCAAATCACTGCCGACCGACAATGCCAGGTTGGAAGTGATGGCACACTGAGACAATATGCTGCACAACCAAGTGACACTAGGTCCTACCTTAACAGCATTTCACTTGAATATGTGACTCGCTCTACCAAAACTAGGCGCTTGTCGCATCTGAACTCGACAGGTTGATACGGACTTGTTGTTCATTTCCCTATTGTAGACCTTTTGTGAAATCTATTACAAACTGATTTGGTCACATTTCACAAAAGGTCTACAATAGGGAAATGAACAACAAGTCCGTATCAACCTGTGAAGTTCAGATGCGACAAGCGCCTAGTTTTGGTAGAGCGAGTCACAAATGTGAGGGGTGGTGTCATGTTGTAAGACATGGTTTGCGAGAGAATGGCTCCTGACTACACCTGTCTGAAAGACCAACAAAAAGAGATAATTTATTTCTACAATTATACTTTAATGATGATAATATCAGGTGGGTATAAGTGACATGGCATTGGCAGTAGTATTCCTATAATTCTATAACTATGATGAAGTGAAATAGAAATATTTCAGCAAGATCATGAACATTAATCTGCTAGATAGCGTCTAGACAGTATATACAATGATATGTTTCATGGTGACTTTAACAATAATGATTAGTCATTAGTACCAGCATTTTATCCAAAGTAATATTTATGTTATATTTGAAAAATTGAAACGATATACTTGACCCTGGAGAGGTCGCCAAGGTATATTTGAAAGTTGGACAAGGTCATGTTCTGGTCATTCATCCAATACAGGTGCAGCCTATTATTCATAAGCTGCAGGATACAAAAGGATATTACATCTACATGTACATCAATTTACTTTCAATGAATATAAATGTTACTTAATTATGTAAACAAGGCATATGTTTGAATACCAGAGTCAGTCGTATGCTGCACTTCTTGCAGTCTTTGTCATAAAGGGGAGTGTTGTGCTCAAGTTCAGGATGCACGGTGCTCTGCCATCAGCTGAGTGGGGTTCATTTCTAGAATGACTGATCATGTACAGAATGCTACTTGAAGCAGATCAGGAGGTATAGGGTAATGAATTCTGCTTCTAATGAACTGCTGATATCATTGATTTCAAGAAAAATTCTCAACATTTATCAGTTGTTTTTGTGAAAATTTGAAAAATGGCTGAATATACAACAAATGTCCTGGTTACACCGATAAACTTTAGTCTTAGGACAGTTATAATCTAGATCCTCAAACCAGACTTGATAATACAATTTGACCGAAATGCAAAGTAAACAGTAAGTGATAATAAATAGAGCTTTAAAGACCTTTAAAAGGTACATTAAAACAAAGCATTCAAAATGCGAGTACTGAAAGTTAAACATAACAGGCAACATAAATAAACACCAAATTTTATGACAATTCTCCAAGAATGAAGAAATTAGCGACAAGTAAAACTAATATTCAACTGATATACAGTGATTAATACTTCACCAAAGATGCAAATTTACAAAACCGCAAACTATAGTAGCAACAAAGTCTTTCTTGTTTCAGTATACATGCATGCCCTTTTATATAAATAGCTGGATAGGTCCATAAAAACCTAACCTTTACTTGAACCACATAAAAGAAATAAATATTATTTGTAACTATTTACAAAAGGAGTTGAAGTGAATATTTTGTACATATATGCAATATCACAGTTCATTTTAAAGAAACTCTTATGTTCGTCAATAAATTCCTCACTTATAACAACATTTCACTCTATGATATGACATTTAGGGGATAGGTATCTTAATCGTAATCATACTTTGGAATTCTATGATATGAAACCTTAGGGTAAAGTTTTCGCCTCTTGTGTAAATAAACGGTGACAGCGAGAAAGGCAACAAGTAACATTAAGCCGATGGCCATGACAAGATAGATGACACTCTTCGGTATGGTGCCTTGGTGGTATGGATGGGATGGGTAAAAGGGTTCACTATCAGATGAGTTCGTAATGGGATGGGTTGGCGCATCCGTCCCAGTCGCCGGGGTACTCGTCTCATTCCGCGGGGACATGTCCCCCATACATACATCATAACTAGCAATATCTAAGTGTTTCACAGCACACAGGTAAACTTTACGACAAACTCCCACACAACTTGTATCTTGCTTCGAAGAAATTCGGTTCCATGAGTACAACTTATGGAAAGATTCTAACCCAATGTCTTTGGACAGTCTTATCAAGAGTTCATGCATTGACACTGGCTTTAAGTCTTTCACCACCATCGCTTTTGTAAACTGGTACTCCAACTTCCAGTCTGCTTTCTTGGCTTTGTTTGCTGTGTTGAGGTCTAAGTAGTATTGAAAGATATCCAAGATGTTTCCATTGTCCCGATCATATTTGACGAGGCGTATTCCCGGGTTGGCCTTGGTGTTCTCCTGGTTTTTTGGGTAGGCGTATGGACTTACTGAAGGAGCTAGGATTCCTACATTTATTGGTTTACCTGTAAGATAACAAAAATGTTAGATATGGGGAGGTAGTGAAACGTTTACTTAAAACTACACTGTCTAAATGTGGAAGAAGTGGAACTGGTACGACCACACCCTGAGAAAGCCTAGGAACAGCATCACAAGGAGAGCACGTAGGTGGAATCCGCAAGGCAGACGACGTCCAGGCAGGCCAAAGACCACAAGGCAACGATCGACAGAACGAGAGGCTAGGAAGATACGGACCCAAGTTGAGAGAACAGCTCAGGAGGAACGGGGTCAAGGCTAACAGCAATTCTCTTTTAAACTTTGGCACAACGGATGGAGACCCATTCACTGATTCAGTGCACTATATTGCTCTTACCATCTAGTCCAAGAAATAATCTTAGAGTATCATTGCGTTCATGTGCAAATATCTGTGCTCCTATTACATCAGAATACGATCTCACGATGTCCACATAATCCTGGTTGAACTGTGGATACATATGGAAGGTGTTGGCTGTGCCCTCGTGAGCTCCTGGAGGAACATGGCCGGCAAGAATCACCTGTAATATACAGGAGAATGTGAGTGCTGGCCTAGAAGGTATGATTATGTTCCCATAATCCTTGCCTGATTCATTGGCGAAAAGACTAATCAATGATATAATGACAATGTCCGCATCACAATTTTCACTTTCTGAAGGACGGCTCGAGTACTGTGAGCACATGATTTTATGCCAAAGTCACAAGCAGCCACAACTGATCACCACTATAAGTGAAAAGTGCATGGTCAAGTTCATGCCAACATCAATGCATGAACTTGTGAGGGGAGCTTGACCACTGTAGTAGGTGGTCAAAGTTCCAGAGCTGAATCAATCAATCAATCAATCAATCAATCAATCAATCAATCAATAAGCAAATTTTGTTTGCGCCCAAATTATAAGAATTAATCTAGGACTCTTTGGTGCAAGGTATCTGAATGACTACGATGTAGATTTGAAACTATTTCTTACCTTATGCTTGATGTGTCTCTGTTGTTCTAAATATTGCCTCAACCAAGCCAACATCCCCGCTGGATCTCTCATCTGCTTGGTTAAGTGATTCAATGTGTAGTAGAGATTAGTATTGAGGACAACTAAGGAGAGGCCAGGCTTGATCATCAAACTGTAGTAACCACCTGAAACATAGAGAGAGTTAGTGTCCATCCTGCAGGGAGGTTCAGGGTTTTTTCACTCCTACCTGTTTAGACCTTCAGACTGGTTTTTGCTTGAGGCCCAGCACATTACCAACAAGGGCAGTGTTTGCATGGAGCTACAAGTTGAACACTAATGAGATACTCAACAGCTTGACACAAGCAAAATATGCTGCAGCATTTATGGAGAGTTTATGCTTTCGGCAAAATGGCACACACAAATTATGTTCTTTACCTTTTCCAAAAGTCGTCTGGGCATCTGATGGGAGTATCTTGCCCCAGCCACCATTTTTCAAGATGTCTTGGTAGTATGCTCCATCTAATGGAGGCATTTGGCTTGAAGGAGCAATATCATCGTTGCCTAGGACAGGGATGACGTAGGTTTCATTGAATGTTACGGTAAGTAGGTCGGTAGCTGCTTTGATGTCTGCAGTCAATTGACTTTGAGCAACTTGGTAGGTCACAGGTCCCATCCCCCTGCAAGTCAGCAAAAGAATTTAGGAGGATGAAAAAGCTGAAAACCAAACTCAGGGAGATTTAAATAGACCTACCACCACTCATCTACCTGATAGTTCTTTCAGGGAGGATGTCAAGTTAACAATTATTTTTACTTGAAGATTAATTTCATGTATAAACATCTTTCGAATTCCTAACATTTCAGTCACTTTCTGAGTTTGAAACCTAAGAATAATCTTACCCAGTCCACAAAACAAAATCTGGGCTTGGATGAATTTCTTTCATGGCTGCAATGGTGGACTCTACCAAGGACCACGGTGCTTCACATCTTGGGTCACCAAACATCCCGGGCCAATCTTCAGGCTTTGTTCCATCAGCTGATACACCCTGCTGGTGGCAGTTGTTATACCTGTTACCATGGATACTGTACTTTGGGTCATGGTGCAAATCAGTGATCTGCCAGAACATTCCTGTAATGAGAAAGTGGAGCAACTGCAGAATACTCTGTGCTAAATGATAGGAATGTGTACATAATGTACAGAGGGACAGAGTGTACATAATGTACTGAGCTACTACTGTCCCGGCTATTCTGCAGTTGAGTTAGGGCCCTTCGGTCACTGTCAATCCTGTGCATGCTGGGGTTGGGGACCAATGCCAAGGGGTAAGAGATGAAGCCCCCCCCCGCCCCTACAGTAGGCCTAGCCTACAATCGCTACATCAGTCATCATTCATAGACTAGACATATACTATAGGCCTACATTATTATGCTGATGTAGGCCCCTAGTCATGGACATGTTAATGTTTGTCGGGATGTTGGAATGGATGGAGATTCTTGAAAACCTGGTGGAGATCAATTCCTTACCAAAATCAGTAGCTGAGACATGTCCAGTGTGAGAACCTATAATTGAAGCTACAAAATGTAGCAAGAACATCTCCGAAATCATTTTCTAATCATGGGAAATTTATGTTTTTAGCCAGAAAACATGATTCTTCTTCATCTAGTTTACCTGACCCAAGGTTCCCTTATTCGTATTCAATTTTGGTTTAATATACACAAATAAGTGTACTGGTAGTGAGGTCAATATTTCTTCCTGCCTCCAAATGCTAGAGATTGTTTTGTAAACAAAAGCACGTGTAGCATCAAGGGGGCGTGGTCACTACGACTCTGCCTATGTCCATCTCCACATACCATGTATGGGTCCCATATGGGTTACGTATAGGCAAATATAGGCACATTTTGCATGTTGGTTTCATATGGGGACCAAGTGGGCAGATGTGGGCTCACTGGCATGTGTCACATGCATGTGGGGCCCACATCAACACGGTGGAGTAGCCAGGACTGATTCGGCCTGGCTGTGACTGTCTCATCTCTCTCACCATGTTGTCAACACGGTGGAGCAACCAGGACTGATTCGGCCTGGCTGTGACTGTCTCATCTCTCTCACCATGTTGACAACTTGGCAGAGCAGCCAGGACTGATTCGGCCTGGCTGTGACTGTCTCATCTCTCTCACCATGTTAACAACTTGGCAGAGCAACCAGGACTGATTCGGCCTGGCTGTGACTGTCTCATCTCTCTCACCATGTTGACAACACGGTTGAGCAGCCAGGACTGATGCGGCCTGGCTGTGACTGTCTCATCTCTCTCACCATGTTGTCAACACGTGGAGCAGCCAGGTCTGATTCGGCCTGGCAGTGACTTTTGAGGAGCCTCGTAGCCTAGTGGTTAACACTGCTGGCTTTCACGCAAAAGGGCTGAGGTTCCCACACAGGGGGTATTATGTAAACTAATCTAATGCCAATGGACATGGACCATGAAGCATTAAATAGTGATTGGTAGCATCAGAGGAGTATTGATAGTGAGCTCCTCAAAGACCAGGACATGGTGTGGGATGTTGACGGCTTGCTTAGAATTCAATATGTTGAGTCCTGCAATACACGCCAGAATACTGTAGGAAGAGAGCAAAGAAACAAGCATTTATACAATATCAATATCAATATATTATCTATACTCGTATTTTCTAATACAATTTTAAACAGAGAAGAGAGTTACAAATGAAATTCAAAACCAAAATCATTTTCTGGCTCTGCCAGTTTCCAACTACATGACCCGTATAAGAAAACTACATGTACAATGTATAGACGCACACTGGCCTTGAGAATCAGTTTCCCAACTCACTGAGCTGGCCTGTCATTGCTAGGTTATTCATTCGTGAAACTTAACCTGCAGGTTCCTAGTGACAGAGCAACTGCATACATGTGTTGTTCCAAAAAATACAGTGTCACTGGCTAATTTCATCTCAGAATAGCCACGGCTCAGATACTGACTTAGAAGACAAGCTAAATCAGCTCCATGTATGCTAGCATCTTTCAATATTCAGAACAAGTGAATGAAATGATAAATGATAAATTATTTCAGTTACATAAATATTCAAAGAATACTGTACAAACAATATCACAGTAAACATTCTGATTTTCTCACACGTTAAGGTTTATCTGACAATAGCACACATTTTTCCACTTTACACATGTATTATCACTTTGTATCACTTGTAACATACAAAGATCCATTGGGTTTAAAGTTACCTAGAAAGGCATTCACTCTTTCACTAATAACCTCTACAAAGAGTCGATATTTATTTATTTTAATTTCTACCCTTGTCCAAGTGAAAGTGGTAGGCTTCATTACGAAGCATCTCTGCCACCTCCACAAACTCCTGAGAAGACTGAACCTGCAAGACTCTGAGATCTGTGCAACTCTGCTCAAATGCCACAACACAGAATGAAAGTCTTCTAAAAACACAGGTTCAGGATTTATATAGCCACTTTGACTTATGATGAAGTAACCAGCTTATTTCTATGTTTATAGTCCCAGATATCCTCAATCACACCAACGAAGGAGGACAACACATGGGCCGGACGCAAAATTATTGTATCTAAACTTGTATGTTTCTCTCCAAAGGCTTTTTGGGACTTTAAACTTTTGACATGAACACCTCATTGATACCCAGCAGACATATCAGCCAAACTCACCACCCTAACATATCTTGGCTCACGTTTCCTTCTCAAACAGATAATGGCGCTTGCCATGAAGAAGACAATTGCTAGTGCGGATAACGTCGCCAAGATATAAAAGATATAAATAGGCATAGGGTGATGATGATGCGATTTTGCACTATTGACGGGCGGATGTGATGAAAAATTATAACTCGGGTCAGTAATTGTACTATTTACATCTAGGGAAGTTTCCACAGTGTTTGGATCTATTGTGAGTTTCTCCTCCTTGGAAAGACAGGCATTATAACTGGAATAACCTACATGTTCTATTGCACACAACTGTAACTTCTTACAATCTGCATCACAAGTCGCCTTCAAATACCCACTGTCTAAATTCGCAAAATATTTCTTGAAATTTTCACTCTTATCATCACTAAACGAGTCAGTCAGTTTTCTTAACGAATCAAACGAAAGGTCAGGTATTCCATATTCTTTCGTCGCTTGGTAACGCAGCTTCCATTCTGCTTTCTTCAGTTTATTAGCCTGCATGAAGTCGAGAAAATACTCGCAGAAGTCGATGATTTTCCCCGAGTCGCGGTCATACTCATACAAGCGGATACTTGGATTCACAGCCTTCTCCATCCCCATGAAAGGAGTTACAGATGACTGGATAAAGGCACTGCCAAAAATGGACCCTAGAAGTAAAATACATGTATTAGGAGAAAATGTGAAATGGTTGACAGGTCAGGGGTTTTAATCCTTGATGACATTATTTTATAATCTACCCTGGATTTGTTAGCCCATCATGAAAAATGTTCCTCGGTTGAAGCTAGTTGTTATCAGGTAGCATTGACAGTGACAGCATCATGTATTCGATGAGGGATTCCCTCTAGAACAGGAATTTCTTTATTCTTTGAAAACATACATGTAAAATTTCTATAATCCAATAAAACGTGTCTCAGAACGTACCTTTATCACTTGTGAGCAACCTATAAGTGTCTTCATGTTCGTGAGCAAAGATCTGCGCCTTAACTGTTGATGAATAATCCTTGAGAACTTTCAAGTAGTTCTCGTTGAACTTGGGATAGAACCAGTTGATGGAGCTAAGTAGTTCTGATGACCCAGGTGGAACATGGCCAACTACCAAAACCTGAAGTTTAGAATGAAGTTTGTGTACATTTCCTTGAGCGGATCTCATGAGGGACATGATAAGATTGAAACAGCCAACCCTCCTGTGGCTGTGTTAGCTAACATACCTCAACTTGTCAACAACTAATGCTTCAAATGACAAACCAAGACACGTAAATCAAGACGCACCAGTACCAGAAAGCTTCCTGAACAATGACAAAAAACATGCTCTTCCAAAGAAACTTTCAAATTTGACAAATATAATGACCATGAAAAGTGTGCGAAATTGTGTCTACATGTAAGCTAGTAAACTTACTGAGTGAGAAACACTCTTCTCTGCCTGCAAGAGCTTTCTCAGCCAGTCAAACTGTGCCGCTGGGTCATTCAGATCCTTGGTCAATTCATTTCTGTAATAGTACAGATTGGTGTTGAGTACTGCAACAGTCAGGCCTGGTTTGATCATTCTGCTGTAGTAGCCACCTGAAAAAAGACCAGACTATGAGGACTCTGAGGTAACAAGAGTTGAGGTCACCAGAGTATGTACGGTACATAATTCATATTGATTGTGCAGGCGGCTGCCATAAACTTCCTATATTTTGCAGATTCCGCGAATAATTTAGCAAAAATGAAAATAACAACCAGTTGAAGTAACAAACATCGCTGACATTAGATCATTAATACAAGATTAGTAGTGTACCCCCCTTATTTTTTACCTTTTACAAATGTTTCCTGCTCCTTCTCTGATAAGAGTGATGTCCACTTCCCATCTTTGAGTACGCTTTCATAGTATGTGCTCTTGCTACTAGGGGGCATTTGATGGACAGGATAAACATCATGATTTCCAAGGACGGGAAAGAGATAGATTCCAGGGAATGTTGTGTTTAAGAGGACGGTCACTCTCTGTATCAAATCTAGAATCTTTTTCTGTGAGAGTTGCTCCTTTGGAAGTTTTGGAGAGGTATCACTAAAACAAAGACATTGGGTGATATGAATAAAGACTAGCAAATGCTTTTATCTAAAACTCCATGTACATTTACACCAGGCCTTTCTGTACAAAATTGAAGTAAAAGCATTTGCTAGTCTTTATTCATATCACCCATTGTGAGAAATATTTGTAAGTGTGTTTAGGAGGCTATGCCAATCAAAAAGCTTCGACTAACTTAGACGAAAAGTGTATTGCCAAGCAAATTACTCTTACAAGGTTTTTTTTGTTGGTACAGTGAAAATCTTCCATTATTAGAAAAAACATAATGTGTCCACTCACATTCATGACAGCTACTTGAGTAGCTAAGTTACATATATCACTTTATCAGAATTTTCCAAATAGTTTGACACATTCACAGTAAGTAACTAACAACAATAAAATGGTCATCATAATATTATCTCATGATCTTCTTCTGAGCTCCATGTACTGCTTACCCGGTCCACAGGACGAAATCAGGTTTTGCCTTGATTGTTTTCATTGCATCTACGGCACCCTGAACCAGAATCCATGGGGAACTGCAGGTCGGGTAACCAAACTCACCAAGTTTGGTGAGGTTTTTAGGAAATATATCTTTATGACAACTATTTTCTGGATCGCCATCCGTGCTGTAGTCGAGGTCAAGATGGATATCTGATATCTGCCAAAAATGCCCTGAAAAATATGAGCTTCTATCAATACAAGTATAAAGTGTCCTTTTCTGATAAGAAAGTGAATTCCATGCCATTCGATTTCAATTTTCACATGTCATGACATGTTTTCACGGGCGCCATTGGCGTTGTAGAAGAGACCTTACCTATATCGCTTTCAGTTTCACTCGCAAGAGATGTATAAGTCAGTGGCAGTACGGCAAATACCACAGTCACTAGTGTCATATGCATGAGATGTTTCATCTTTCACTAGATATTGATTGAGACTGACTCAACTTCACTGAACAGGCTGACCAGCAGTCAAAGATTTTTTGCACTTTTTTACACAACCAAAAGGATTTAGAAATCACTAAAAGTCATGCTTCTCTCGGCACAAGACCACATTAATTGGACCCATCATCTCTTTTCTCATCAACCAACTCCAGGAGTTGACAATATATCGTATATCAAGGTGATTTTTAGGAATAAATTTTGCACAAAAATAATTTTTCTTTTCTGATAAATTTTCATGGCGTGCTACTCATTGAACGTACCGAGAAATGCATGAGTACGCATGCGCAATTTTAAGCGCGGGTAATTTGAATTTTGCCGCCACTGCGACCACGCGGACACATTATCCTTTTCGCTTTCAGCGCCAGGTTAGGGCCTTGTTGACATTTATGCAAAGTTGTAGGCTACTTTAGAGTAGACGTTCGTTGTCGAGGTTTGCGATCTAAATGTTGCCATCTTACTTCACTTCTAAAGCGCAGGTTTTCCTCAAGATTTATGAAGGGCAGGGCGTTTCGGTCGCACTTGTCAGAAAGTAAACTGCTCTACTGTTCGCACCGAAAAGGCAAGGATACTTTCAATAGTGATTGTTGCCCGCTCCAAGATGTGGCTGCTGATATCTATCCGCCTTACAATCGCCGGATTCAGTGCGGGTCTATATTACTGTACCTATGTGGGCCTAGGTCGGACCAGCGGATGACAGTCGTCCTGGGGCTGACCGCTCCCTCAGTGCGATAACAGAGCCCGACAATGCGATCCCGGAGATTTAGACGACTACCATCAAGGTCAGGATGATGTCAGGGCGGAACGCGCCCTGTCGTTTCTTAGGCGCGACAATATCCGGGGGCACTATTCGTCCTAAAAATGGCCGAGAAGCAAATACAACCGTGTCACCAAAGACCATCGGAACGGCGATTCTAGTTCAACTCGGAAATGGGGATGATTGGGCCTCATTCGATATGTAGTTGTGGTGTACGAGATGCAAATTTATGGTCGTGATATTGTGACAAAGATCGATATCGACTGAATGATAAATGGTTTGTTTATCTCTCTGCTATCAACTCCAGATCGGGAACATGACATGACGGAGTTTTCGGACGCGCGTCCAAAAGTCACTCGTAATTTGCATCATCTTGTGTTGTTTCTTATTTTGGAATTTGAAAAAAAAGGAAAACAACGGCATGATATTCTGAAAAAGTCAAGGAAGGAATAGGACTCAGATTCATTTCGTTTTGGCTTCAAGAAAATGACATTTTAGATATATCTCTGTACAAACGTTTCTCTCATTTAGAAATGGGGATCGCACAGAACATAGTTCTGCACTTCGTATTTCTTCTCTCAATGCAATGTAAGTGTAAACCTTAGCCCGTTTCAAAAGTTAGAATAGTAACAGACGAAATCAGTTCGCTTTCCGGCCCTGGTGTGCAGGGCCGTTGAACGTCCAGAAGCCAAGAGCAGTTTTAATAATGGTTCAAAATGTTTCTCCCGCCAATAGCGTATTTTGAGCGGACCGTTCCTAGTTCTATAAGCGTTTCCGTTTATTGCTTTTACTTTTCTTCACGACACGGCACTTAGATTCGGGTTCCTATCGACCACAAATGCAGTTTCCCTACATATGCCCCCGCTTGTGCCTGCGGAAACAACAAAGCCACAACCTTATCACCAAGTCAACAAAACCTTGTGGAAGTTTCACACAATATTTGTCATTTATCATCACAAAATCTAATTCAAACAATAAACGGTAAGACGTACAGTGGAACCCCGGTCGGCGACCACCCCGGTAACGCGACCATCCCGCTGTAACTCTTGTCAAGGTCTTTTGCAGCTGCCGTCCACTGCGGATTTTCCGTCCGATGTGCAAGTGACGCCTCTCGCTGTATGAACAATGGGAAGTGCATTCATGTCGCAGGTGAGTGAATCGTACAGTGCTGTTTAGAAGTAACATACCTTGTCGCATGCAACATTCGCACTGCATATCATTCAATAAGATTTTAAGGCTTATGAGGCAAGGTGCAATGTTTATGAGCTGGAATAGTACCCATTTTGATGTGAAACAGGCCTAGTGGAGTCAGCTATCGGCCACTTTCTGAAGCCTAATCTGGCCAACCATGCCCCTGCCTAAAGCCCGCTTTAAAGATTCAATTTATCTTTTTAAGATAGCTCCACTATGCTCGGCTGCCCATCCGGGTATCTCAGGGGAGGTGACTGGTGTTTCAATGTACACGATAACCAACTCAAGACATCAACAGCTGCCTGGGGACCCTGCATTGGACCAGGAGGCGCGCTCTTGTCGCTGACATCGCCCGAGAAAACAAGTTACATCTCGGCTAGGCTCACGGACATGGCTCGTAGTCGTCCGCCATATGGTAGGTGTATAATGTAGTAGTCTCTCGACGACAGGTTCTGCGGCAGAGACCAAGGCGACGTGGAGAGGTCAAGTGGGTCTGTGCCGGGATCAGTACTATATGAATGATATTGTTGGTGGCAAGAGGAGACGGAGCAGGACACGTGTAAGATGGCTTGGTGCAGTGGGGCGAGATGGTGCGGCAGCTGGTCTTGGTGAAGAATTGAGGGAAGCAGCAAGTGAGAGAAGACATTGGCGACGGTCGCTTGCACTTCATTACCGTCATCATATCACGTCATTATTTTCAGAAACAGAGATCGCCGGCCCGTTTGTATTGTGGACTTCAGGCATCTACAACATGCAGTCCAGCGCATGGCAGTGGCTGTCCATGGAAGGCATAGTCCCGGTTAACTGGACCATGTCTAACCATCAGGCCCCAGAGCCACTGGTCGATGGATCACATTGCTTGTCCGTGATGCCAACGACGAATGGGACGGGACTAGATTTTGATGCCTCTCCATGCAATCAGGGGAAATACTTCGTCTGTGAAAAGAAGGCGTCACAGTTTTTCACCAAAGATAGTAAGCCTGCAACCTTTTGTTGCTAATTGTTCGCTCTAGTTTGATGATAATGAAGATGAAGAGTTTTTATAATGTAACGCTTAGATATACTTATCTGTGTCTTTGTCTTAATGTTCTGTTCAACAATTCGGTACGGCCTGTCAGGTAATTCCGTCTAGTATGTGAAAACCGTACGTGACAGGCTGTTGGGTCGAGAGCACGTGAGCTCTAACCTGGTGCGACGGAAGAACCGTTTTTAACGAATCTTTCGGAGAAACATAGAAAATTTCACTCTGTCTTCCAGAGCTTCCTAGCAATGAGAGGAAACATTTAGAAACAGACAGAAAATCTGTGCCGGACCTTGTGTCTGCGATCAGCCCTTCCCAAAGTCTGTCCTAATGTTGTACTTCGGGGGGGGGGGGCTCTACATATCATCGAACATGATTATCGAACATTGTCGAACAGTACGCCTTGGGCACTGCCACGAATAATGTCGAAATCAACATTATTATGTGGTTACTTCCAGCTGCTTTCCAGTGTGAGTGCCCTGGTGTGAGGCAACATGGTTCGCACTGTGAGGACCCATCTCGTGGCGAAACAGGTAAGTTGAGAAGCAATTTATTCTATCCAATGGACGGGTATTAGGGTAAATAGAGGCCCAGCTATCATCAAAACCTGGAAGCTGATGTGTTTGAGCCCGACTTTCGTCTTCACGACAAAAAAGCGCAGCGACGCAGCGACCCTAAACCCAGTTGATTTCGAGGGGAGGCTTAATTTTTTTAACATCTCATTGTTCCATGGCAAAACCTTCTCATTCAGAGCTGACTGTGTCGACCGGAGACAAAGAAATTCATTTGTCCTGTCCCCCTGGCACCGCATTATCCGTTGAATACGTCTTCTATGGCTACAGCGTCGGGAGAACCTTCGAGAATGTCGCCAACGATGACAGTGAGTGCTTCATTGACACTGCTTTGTATTACGTCAAGTTATGGTAGGTAAACAGACGAGTATGGGGAACATCAATAGTTTTGCCTCATGATTCTATATTTGCATAATAGTTTGGGATAATTTGTTATAACTTTAGACATTAGTCTTGTCGCCAATTTCCTCAGGCAGGAATTTAGGACTTCCGATCAGGTACTGACCAATAAGAATGCTTGTTTTGGCCATGGAGCTCACAGAGCATCTGATAGGCTGAGACAGTGTGGCCCATGGAGCCTAGAGCTCCTGATTGGCTGAGGCAGTATTGGCCAAGAATTCATAGAATTTATCCAATGCCTGTAGCTGTGCGGAAGCCCAAAATTCTTGCTTGAGAAAGTTGCGAGAAGTCGTTATGTTAGGGACACCAAGTTAATGGGGATTTGATAAGACCATAAGTAACAACTAATAAGGGTATACATTTGGTGGTTGTATTTATTTTCAGGTGTAACGGCAGAGCCGAATGCAAATTTATGCTAGATGACGAAATTCCAAACCCATGCTTTCCTCTGAAAAGGAAGAATGTGGAAATAAGGTGGTCCTGTCGACCGCAGAACCAGACGGCAATGACGATGACATCATCAACGATGTCGTCTGGCCAAAGCATGACTGTGTCCACTCCAAACATCGTGTCGTCCATAGAGCCAACAGTGGAAGGTATAACTGCGTCAACAGTAGAGCCAACAGTGGAAAATATGGCTCCGTCAACAGATCCAACAGTGGAAAATATGACTGCCTCAACAACAGAACCAACAGTGGAAAATACCACAGCGTCAACAATAGAACTAGCAGTGGAAAATATCACTATGTCAACCATAGAGCCAACAGTGGAAAATATCACTGTACCAACGATAGATATCAGTGTGTCAACAATGGAAATCATCCTTCCTTCAGACTCTGTACCGGTGATCACTGAATCAGCAAGCACTCCATCAGATACCACCACGACCCTGTCTCTTTTGATGACAGAGGGACCTGTTGATGTGATATACTGCAATATGACTGAAGTCATGGGACTGCTGTGGCCGCGATGGCAGGGAGGCCAGGTGATTACAATGCCATGTCCGAAGGGTAAGATGGGTAAGTCGACGTCGATAGTTAATTTGCCACTATAACAAGCATAGGCGACACCGTGTTAGTACTGTTATATTCCAAAGGCTCTCATTGCAAGCATACTCGTGACCGTATCACATTCCAAAGGCTCTCATTGCAAGCATACTCGTGACCGTATTACATTCCAAAGGCTCTCATTACAAGCATACTCGTGACCGTATCACATTCCAAAGGCTCTCATTACAAGCATACAAAATAAAGTACATGTACATTCCAAAGGCATTCACTACAGGCTGGCTGTTACGTTACAAAGCCTTTCACTACAGGCAGGCCGTTACGTTACAAAGCCTTTCACTACAGGCAGGCCGTTACGTTACAAAGCCTTTCACTACAGGCGGGCCGTTACGTTACAAAGCCTTTCACTACAGGCAGGCCGTTACGTTACAAAGCCTTTCACTACAGGCGGGCCGTTACGTTACAAAGCCTTTCACTACAGGTGGGCCGTTACGTTATAAAGGCTTTCACTACAGGCGGGCCGTTACGTTACAAAGCCTTTTACTACAGGCAGGCCGTTACGTTACAAAGCCTTTCACTACAGGCAGGCCGTTACGTTTTAAGGCTTTCACCACAGGCGGGTCATATCACGTTAAAAAGGCTTTCATAACAGGAGTATGCGGTACCGTATTTCCTTCCTTAGTACATCTCAAGATTTCATTAAATGAGTAGACCTGGGAAACGAGAATTTCGTATCAGATCTCACAAACATTTGCCAACATGTGGTATCATGTTGCTTAATAAACTGCGTCTTTCCAGGTGAAGCCGTCTGGTATTGTGACGATAGAGGACATTACGTCCCCGAGGGTGAGCCAGACATGACCCGGTGTATGGGTCAATGGACTGAGGCATTGATGATGCAGGTTAGTCGTTTTCTCAACCACCGCACATCCAAATCCACTGCAACTCTGCTCAATGCTGCAAGGCAAAAAAATCGAGATCACATATACATTAACCGTGACTGAACCGTTTTAGCGCAAGAAAAAAACAACTGTGTCGGGCAATATTGCATGTGTTTGTTTGTTTTCATATGCAGATTTCTACTGACGTTTTCGATCCCTGGGAAGTATTGGAAGATCTTCGAAAACTTTTGGAGAAGGAATTCTTCGCCGCGGGTGACATCATGTTTGCCGTTGCAGTCGTAGAAAAGTGTAACGAGAAGAGCCTGTTGGCATCTAAGGAGAGTACCTTTGTAGAGAAGATGGAGACCATTGAGGTAATGACACGAGAAAGATTGTCGTGGTCATAGCGGTCCTTATCTACTACAAGTTGAACTGTCTCCCTCCTTAAAGTGAGACTCAACCTTATAGTCAGGAAGCAGGCTGAAGCATTAAAACGTTGGTCCACTCACACTCACACGTTCGTTTTCTCAATGATCTCTTGTTCCTTCCAGGCCAACCTGAACATTAGTAACAGTCTCCTCGGTCCGAACTGTCTAGCTCAATGGAAGGGAATACCCACAATAAACCGCACCAAGTGTGCTGTGCAGTTGATGGAAAACCTCGAGAAAGCCATAGGACTTTTTCAATATGTTTATTTGAATAAATTCTTCAGCAACTCGCCCCAAATTGGTAAGAAATGTTCCCTGGTTACCCTAAGATATCATGCAGAGAGAGCGTCGTCGTCGTCGAACAATTGGATCTTCTTTTGTAGCTGATAGTAGTTCCTCTTAACGCTGATCGGCACTGGAATTTTCTGGAGAAGACATTCGTGATCAACGGCATCACGTCAAATGGTGATAAATTCGTAAGGCCTGTGGTTAAATGGAACGAGAAGAGTGATGCATGAAGCAAAAATGACCCTGTCGCTACATTTGATTACATTTACTTTGATTCATCTGAGCACCGCACAATACCATTGCGTTTCATTTCTTTTTCAGTCTTGGATGCGATGGAATTACCAATGGAGCATCCCGAAATGGTGACAGCACGGTTCCCATCTCGGCACTCGGATTTTATCAATGGTGTAGCGGCTGAACTCAATATCACCGGCGTGGTTGATTACACGACTGTCAATGGCGGTAACCAAGAGATAGACCTTATCGAGATAACTGAAAAGCCCTCGAGAGTTGTTACCAATTCGTCCAGGATGCACCGGCCAAGGGTTGTGTTCATCTTGTACAATAATATACAGTCTTTGATTACTGATGATACGAAGGGGAACACTAGTATCATCAGCAACAGCCCTGTTCTGACGGCCACTCTCGCCCATAACGGCATAATCGGGAACTCCTACAGGAAACAAATACACTACACCATGAGGTGGAACAAGGTTGAGTGGAAAGAGAACGGCAGTGGTTGTGTGTTCTGGGAGAATCGGACAGAGTGAGTTTTGTGTGATAAGTTTAGCTTGAATAGCGTCGTGGCCAACACTTCTCCATACAGGTCCCCCTGTTATTGCTCACCATGCAGTGATATCAAGGGCAACCTATAGACGATTTCTGTTCTTCTCATTTTCCATGGGACGCCCTTTGTTGCTCAATTGAGTCAACTGAGAGATAGAAGTCAGAAAATCCTCTTTCATTTTCAAGATGACAGCAAAATGTAAACTGTCTCCATTTTCAGATCAGGCGTTTGGTCAGGCGAGGGCTGTGCCCTGGTGTCCACCAACAGTACCCATGCAACCTGCACCTGCGATCACCTCACAAACTTCGCCATTCTCATGGATGTTTATGGCAGTGCTGAGGAGGTATGTCACAAAAATTAAACCATCAACTTTCTCTGGTGCTGTAAAAAACTCCATGCCAGAAATTTTGTTATCGTATTTTTTGAAACACATTTTTATAGTGAAATGTCAGACAGTTCAAAATACCTGTCAACTTTCGCTCATTGACCAACAGATTATTTACCTTCATGTCTCTGACGACTCCATCTTGACCCTCAATGCGTTGACATTGCTAAACTTTACAAACAACGTGCGTCTAATTCACAAGGAATTCGAACAACAGTTGCATCAGACCCGTAAACACATCCTTCTCATCTCTTCGTAATCATCTATATCTATTACATTTTGATTGTAGATTTCGCCTCCCGACCGCCTGGCCCTCGATATCGTAACATACCTTGGCTGCATCGTATCGATCATCTGTCTGACAATGGCTATCATCGTATTTTCCATATTCAGGTGAGAAACTCACTATTCACTTCGCTTGTCTCATCATAACAAAACGTCAGGACATCGTGTCAGCAACATTATCCGGGACTTCACCTTTATAACTTGTTATCTCAGATCTGTTGATCCCATTCGTTTTGTTGCTTCAAGTGCAATACCAAACCTTGGAGCTTCAACGTGACAAGAACAACATCGTCAGGAAGGGAATCGAACTCCTGATCAGATGTCATAATACCTCATGTGTTTCTTTCAGAGAACTCTGGTGTCCACGGAACACCATCCACCGAAACCTCTGCATCAACCTCTGTCTCGGTGAGATCCTGTTTATAGCTGGCGTAGAAAGGACAGAAAACAGAGTCGTCTGCGGTATCATTGCTGGAAGCCTCCATTACTGTTTTCTTGCCGCCTTTGCCTGGATGTGTCTGGAAGGGATTGAGATCTACCAGATGGTGGTACGGGTTATCCGGTCCAGAGAAACCAATGTCCTGTGGTACTATCTTGCTGGATATGGTAAGATCAAACAGGATTGGACGACTCTGTCAGAACATGAACGCTGGCATGTCACAGCAAACATTGTCAATCATTCGAGCTAGAACAAGCAAAGGGGAAACTTCGCGAAACGATCTGGTAAAGTTTAAAAAAAGATGGCATCAAACCAGATATACAAAGAGACTAATTATTCGTCCACTTTTTCAGGCATCCCCCTCATGTTAGTCGCCATCTCAGCGAGTGTCCTTCCCCAGGGGTACGGGACAGAGACAAGGTGCTGGTTAAGCACAGAAAGGGGTCTCATCTGGGCCTTCGCTGGTCCAGTTGCTGTTATTACAATGGTGAGTAACACTTGCGTATGGCCAGGATAATAAGTATGCTGGCCCGAGTTGCTAATGCCTCATGAGGCCAGAGCTAATCCCGGATTCCGTAGCGTTAATCGACTGGGAGTATCACTCCCTCTGGTTAGCATGCAGGCCCATGTCGTAGGTCAACCTCCCAGGTATACCTGGTACCAAGAATACATGGCTCGCTTGTGTATTTTTGCCCATACGAAGACACAATCACGCTATTTACTTCTGCTGGTGCGCATGTACACTTCTGAGTTGAGGGTAGCAGTGTAGGGTTAGATATCTTGCTAAATGACACTGAGGTAAAGCAGAGGTGATCTATTCAAGAGTCAAACTCACAGCCTCCTGATTATGAGCCCAACGCTCTAACCACTGTTTCATTGATCTTTGTATGTCTATTGACGCATAGTGAACAACGAGAGGGGGGCGTGTATGGAAAAGTTAGATTTTCAAACTCTCCTGCTTCTGACGGGATTTTGAGCTGTCAGTTGTGCACAGGTGATAGAGAGATTGACAAGCCGAGTGGCAGCAGCTCAATTGGAAGACATGCACTCCAAGATTAGTTTACTTTTAAACGGTTGTGTCTTGCGTCCGCAGATCTATATTGCAAGTTTATATATTTTTAATTCGAGCTGTAGATAATAAAACGTTTGCTGGTACATATTTGCACCCATTTTTCAGGCGAATATGGTTGTGCTTGGGATCTGTATCAGAGTCCTTTACAATAATGGGAAGAGGACGAACAAACATGGAGAGACCGTTGTGAAAAAACTAGGGTCTGTACTGATTGATATGTAAATTTGCTTGAAAGTGACTTCAGGAAGTTGCGACAACCTCAGAATGGTTTTACGTGAAAGCCGGTTTGGCCCCACGACTAGACTTGTCGGAGGCTTGTCTCGAACGGAGTATTTCCCGTTGTCTGCCAGGTATTTGCGTGGCGGATGATTGACACGTCGAGTCTAGGTAGAGATTTTTGTTCTGATTGTGAGAAGCTGTGAAGCTGGTATCGGCGAAAACGTTTGTGTCATCCCATCAATATCGGAGTTGACACAACCGTGCATTGAAGTCGTGAAACAAAACTCAGTTCCTCTTCTTAAGCAAGCAAAAGATAAGAAGTAAGAGGCTATAACTTGAAGTTGGAAGATGCCCAGTACTTTATCTTCAACAGCACATTCTTTGCCTGTTCCAGGGTTGCGGTGCGAGGAGCATTGGTCCTCCTCTGCTTGCTCGGTCTCACCTGGGTGGTCGGGTTCGTCTACCTTGGACGCAGCACCATTGTATTCGCTTACATATTCTCCATCTTGAACTCAGCACAGGTAAGATGGAAGTGCGTCTCGAAACTTGTTCATGGAATAAGGAGAACCGTTGTCTCTGTATATGATCTCAACCTGCTTAATATAGCTTACAGCTCGTTTTGCGCACATTGTTTCCGTCGTGATTTTCACTTCGACGTCCGATTTTTACCTCAGCAAGACTGTCATGACTGTGTAGGTGGGGGCCTTTTAGTTTTTTCATCGATGAACCCCGACATCGGAACACTCTTGGAGAGTAAATACGTCCAGGGCGGTTTTGAACCATAATACTTATCAGGTGTAGAAGTTTGAAATGTCCCGGGATAGTATGTCCAGGGCACAAATGATTCTATCATGCGCTTTAATGACTGAGCTATAGGTCTGGGCCACTTTAGAACCATGTACCATAATCTACCAGAATATAGTAGGGTCGGCCAATTCTCCCAGGGGACATGTTCTACCTCTACACCCGAGTGTACTTCTATACAGATTCTCATTGTCTTCTCAGGGTCTGTTTATTTTCGTCTTCCAATGCGCCACAAATGATAAAGTGCTACAGCAGATTAGGAGGTGGGCAAGACGATCGGAGCTATGTCGGCAGTTCATAAGGAAGAAGTTATCAAACACGGCGCCTACCAGCTCCCTTGCTCGAGTAAGTCAAATCCATGCCGACTTGCCGGCAGTGAACGTCTGTCCTTAAGTCTCCTTCTTTCACCCACCGCTGGTTGATCGGCATGGTCAAATCACGGTTTGAAATTTACTGTCGCCGCCAATCTGGTTTCCACCAATCAAACGGATGTCGATCAGTTGTTTAGGGACAGCATATTGGCGCGAATGTCACCATGGCCATGGGATAGTGCAGTTTTGAGGGGGATGTAAATACAGTTTGTAACCCTAGGTCAGCCCGTTGTGACTAAAGACAGAAGCTGCCCAACTTCTAGATGGATGTGCGTAAGCTCATATGCTAGTAACCATACCTGGAAAGCATGATACATATAGAAGTCTGGCATGGGTGTGTCGACGAAGTAGGACAGTTAGGCATTGTCTCGTATAAATCTCTTATCCTCTGTTCTCATTTCTTGACAGGCAAGGAACTCAAACCCGTCAGTCGCAGGGCGTCATCTCACCCACTCCAGTGACCAGAATATTGAGTCCACACGGCAGGTGATAGTTCCTGGGATTGGAAGGGAGAGCAGGAGGTTCTCGGATGTGCCACTGGAGACAACAGACTCCGAACTCAGTGAGAAGTCTTCAGGTCTCGAGAATGAAAACAAGAGACGTTCTGTCTCCGCAATAAGCGCTATCAGCATGATAAGTGTTGGCACCTGCAATGATTCAAGCCCTTTCTACATCAGTCGTGTTGGGACTGACGACATATATGTGGAGATTTAACCATGCGATGTCATAGTCCTAACCCAGATCACAACCAGTCAGCATGGACCAGTCGTGGTTGAAGCCTCTGCAGACGGAGTTTTAGGAAATGTGCCTTCCACCTCACCATGATGATGAACTATTGAATGATAACCATTTGAAAACTATTTGTACATGAACAATACTGAGGTCGCAATAAAATATATTTTTGTCTCATGATTGATGCCCTGTTACGTATTTGAAGGAGATAATCGGACCCATTCATATCCATATAGGTCATCCACAGTGTATCTGTCACATCGGGTTCTTGTTTTTTGGGTTGTGTCAAGAATGTCGCTGCATTCTAACAAAAGTCGTGACAGCTTTGATTGTCATCACCATGGTCTACTAGAGGATGTCACAACCACTTGAAGACAACGAAACTAAAACATGAGCGTCTCCCGAGTGAAGAACACAAGACTGGGAGACGCATGATGTCATATGAGAGCAGTCATTATTTGAACCAACTGATCTATCCAACCACACAGCGGCATGACTTAAGTGCTATCTGTACGACCTCCAGATTAAGACCATTAGCCGGTCACCCTCTCTAAGAACACCAATTTTGGTCCAGTCGGTAAATTCCATTCAATTTGACCTCCGTTATCAGGACTAGACTCTAGGACAACACTTGTCTCTGCAAAGGGTGTCCTGAACTAGGAGATTCTACGGAGTCATTGGAGGCCACATCACAACCACAAACATGTTTACAACAGGGAAGACAGTCACATCCGAGTTACCATATGCGACACATATCCTCACACTTATCAGGAACAGTCACAACCAAACGGACCAGGACTAAGTCACAACCAAACGGATAGTGGACTTCCTTTCCATCTGAACGGCCGCCAGAGATCTCATGGTTATACCAGGGAACTACACCCCGGACACAGTGGCCAGCCATCATCCTGAGCCCGGAGGAAAGACGATAAGGGTGACGACATGGACTGCATTGGAGTCTACCAGGGAACAGACATTGAAGCAAGAACAGCAGCCTCGAAGTCACAAGCTCATAAGACACCAAACCCTAAACAGCATGATGATGTTACCAGCATACATCACTGCCACTTGGACTAATAAACAAAAGCAATTCAACTACACTTGTGAAATACACGTTTTTTAATGCACTTATTGACAGAAAATACAAAATTTTACATTATTGACCACTACACCGGTTGCAATTTCAACCGATGAAGACATACAAAGTTTAATATCATCTTCAAGGGACCATCTCAACATTTCATGATGTTATTTAATAACGATGCAACAACTAAACTATTGAACACAAAATCATTATATCTCTGATCATTGATAATCATGATCTGAAGATAAGAGCACTCTAGTCAAGAAGAGGCTGCAGATGGGATGCTTCAATTATCTCATACTTAACAGATTGTGGTTTTGCCTCAATGCCTCTCACTGGAGTCCCCTGTAAACCATCTGTCTCACTTGATAAGTATGTGAACTGTTGAGATTCGGCCAAGGACGGGTCCATGACCAGGTCAACATAGATTAGTTCCCCTTTAACCGAGGGATCGCTGTGTGCAAGTGCAATCACAGCCTCATCAGCCTCGGAGACAGTGGAAGTTTGAATCTTGGCACCAGCATGAGCACGTTGTGACATCACAGGGTTTCTTTCCATCACTGGCACGGGGATGCCACCCCCGGGGAAAATGTCAGAATACAGCAAACTAGTCTGGCTAGTTCCTGTGGGGAGTGCGTTGTTGGCTTGTGGAAATGACTTGCGTGCTGTGTGTTTATTCGATTTATTAGTCATGGGTTTTTTCACCGAGCTGGGCGAGAATACTGCAGTTGCTGCTAACATCTTGACTCCTCTTCCTCTTCCCTTACCAGAAGAGTCTGTGGTAACCACTCCATCAGAAGGAATCGTAACTTTCATCCACTTTGCTGCCGCTCCACCAGAAGTTTCTGGACAGGTATTTTTAGGCGGCCTCCCTCTCCTTCTGACGACTTTTTCAGCAGGAACAAAACATTCTTTCAGTGTTGTTTCCTTTTCATGAATCTTGGAGGAATTTTGCTCAGAGCCACTTTCCTGTAACTCAGCATCCTCGAAATTAACAAAATCCATATCAACCTTAGGCTTCCTCTGCCTTTTTGAAAACTGTAGTGTTAAAGTTGATTCTGGGTTACCCCTAGATGAATCTTCAAAATGCGCCGGTGAATCGACAGAAGATTCCTGCTCATCAAACTTCTTTTGAACCTTTCTTGGTCTCCCCACCTTTCTAGCACTGGAGACATTTTTCAAATCACTCCCTTGCGAAGTCCCTACAACCACTGGTGATCCTCCAATAGAACTATCCCCTACACCGTCTTTGGAAGTTTGAATCATCTTTGGTCGTCCAGATTTTTTCTTTATAACTGTACCCATATCTTTTTCATGAGGTCCTTTACTTCTTTTCCTTGATCCCTTTGGTATACCTTTATCTGACCTGACCTTTCGAGGTTTCCGACTACTGGCATTAAAACTGAGGCACTCTCTTGGGTCTATGCCGATACCGCTGTGCTCATCAGCAGAATGAGACTCCGGGTTAGCCAGTGAATCAGCCTCAGAATGAACAGGCTGCAGGTCAGGTTGACTGTGACTTTTATTAAATTTTCGTGGCACTCCTTTATCCGACCTTTGTTTTCTCCGCTTTTTGATATCAGTGATCTTTGTTTGACCTGAATTCATATCCAAAGGAGCACCTGCAACAGTCACAAGATGAGATGCAATACCCTGACTTGGAGTTTTACTCTGTTTTCGAGGTATTCCTTTATCCGACCGAACTTTTCTAGGTGTTTTCACAACTGAGCCATCTAATACATTAGAACCTGTACCAGAATGAGACTCCGAATCGCTAACATGCAAAGAACGAAACGAACCATTTTGTCGTGGTTGCCCTATATCTGATCTCACCTTTCTTGACTTTTGGTTAAACTGATCTGAATTAACCTTTTCACTAGATTCAATTGTCTCTGGCTCAGAATGATCTTTAGTAGATGCAGAAGGCATGGTTTCACTCACGGATGCACTCGAAACAGCCTGTACCGGGATCGCGCCTGAAGGAATGACAACGTTGTCACTCTGTGGCACCAAACACATAACAGAGTTACTCGCAGCGGCCAGTCGACCCAAGTGAGAATCAGCGGGCAGAACGTAAACAACCTTTCCAGCAGTTTGCAGCAGCATGGAAAAATCCTTCATTGGAACCATGCAGAAGTTTTGATCAGATGAACGAGCAGCAGATGATGTTTGTCTTGACGTCTGCTTCAATGATTTTTGTGTCATCTGCTTCTCTTTCTCCCATTCCCTATCCTTGCGTGTCAAACCTTTATCCCAATGAACTTTCCTTGGAGTAGTTGAATTAAGAGGTCCCTTTTTCACACCCTTGTCTAATCGCTCCTTCCTTGGCTTGTCAGAGTGCAGTAGCCCATGCAAAATACCTTCATTACGTCTCACCGGCCCAAATCCATCGCTCCTCTGCAGTCCCTTAGAAAGACCCTTATCACACTGCTCCTTCCTTGGCAAACTAGACTGGAGTGGAACACGCTTGATGCCTTTGTCACATCTTTCCTTCCTTGGTGTTTTGCTACGTCCCCTTGGTGAACATCTGCCTCCCATTTTGACATTACCAATCTTGTTACGCTTCTGTTTCTTTGTCTTCAACACCAAACCTTTCCTTGAGGACACCCCTTCAATTCTTGTAGTCAAACTAGACTTCTGCCCTTTGGCATTCCGTGCAGAAAACACCAGACAAGAGGTTTTTCCTCTTTTAGGTGATTGATTGACCTTTGCGAGGCGAGCTTTCTTCAATGGCGGGCCTTCATCTTTAGAATCTGACCCAGAATTCCCAGTTTCTTCAAATCCCTCTACCTCCTCTGTTATGTCCTGTTTCTTTGCAGACGCTTTTAGAACTCTTCTCGACTTCCTGACATTCACCTTCCCCTTTCCAACATCGGAAATAGTTGCCCCACCAGCGTCAGAATCAGAGAACTCTGGATCGCCGTCTGCCTTATTAATCAACGAATCAATCATTTTTTGAAACTTTTCAGACAGGTTCCTCTTCTCAACAATATTGCACAAATCACCAGAATTCGACTCGTAGTGTTCAAGCATTTTTTGACTGGCCTTTGGTTGACGGCCAGATTTCCTCAAACTGTCAGTTATGTTAGTGGGTACCCGATTTTTACTTCCTTTGGGACGACCCAGACGCCTAGTGGTGTCAGAATTAACTGGCTGCGGTTTTATCCTGTTTTCGCTCCTCTTTGGATGACCCGGTCTTTTTATTTTAGGTGGTCGCCCCCTCTTGGCTTTCTTGGAAGCCATCTGCGCTTTCTCCTGGAGATAGCGCTGGCGTTCTTTGGCAGTTCCTGTTATCCACGGCCTGCCTCTTATCTTGTTCCTAATCATTGCTTGCCGCAGCAGGCCAGAGATTCCTTCGTACCCTTTCATACCTGGGATGATCTCTCGCATTGTTCCAAGTGTAAAATCAGGGCTTTCTATTTGCTGAGTTCCCGTTATAATCGACTCACCAGCCCCAACCAGTTGAGCGCCATCCGCATGAACACTAGCTGGCATTTCTGAGTCACGCTGTTCACTTTCTGTCAGCTTCCTCTGGAGCCCAAAATACTCCATTACACTGGACTGCTCCTCAGGGATGGTGTCTTTCGTTATGCCAACCTCTTTTTGGTTTACTTGGCCCATCTCACTTCTGGTCTCACTTCCCAAACAGGTTCTTTCCTCTTCTACGTCATTTGAAAGATCACCTCCTGGCCGAGTGGAAGTCACCACAGCATTTTCAATTGGGGGGATTTCTCTGGTTGAAGGTGCCACCCCCGATTCAGGAGTAAGGTCTGAGTCAACAGCAGGGCTCTCTGAACAGGCTGACTTAGTTCCATCAGGACTCTTGGAAGACAATGGTTCAGTTTCAGCAGGATTCACTACCAGTACCACTTCATTTTCGACAGGGCTTTTTGCAAGCACTTTGTTAATTTGATCAAGGCTATCCGACGCCAATATGGACATATTAACTTCAACCGGAGAACCAGATAACACGTGTTCAGTTTCAACATTGTTTGCAGCAAGAGCAGGGTCATTGTCTGCTTGTGTTTGAGCATAAGAATTCTCTACAATGGAAGGATGGGAAGCTGGTGTGACAGACGTTTCTGGAGGGGCAGCATAAAGGTGGTCGGCATCTGGAACGCTCTCAACAGCAGACACCTCTTCATAATCATTGTCTCCAGACTGTTCATCAGAAGCTCCCTCTCCATCCGCTGTCAAAGGCATCATCATACGAAACAATCCCTCTCTCTCTGAATGCCTCCCCTCAGTGCGAATTTCCCCACATGTCGACCCAACAGGAATATCTGCCTCATATACAATGTCTGCTTCAGGAATGCTGACCGTTTCTGGAGGACGGTTTTTCGGAGGTCGACCCCTTCGTTTCTTCACTGGTTGATCGAGAGTGGTCAATGAAGGAGATGGATTTGATATTGAAAAATGAGTTTCTGGAGGACAACTTTTTGGCGGTCGACCCTTTCGTTTCTTCACAGGCTCATCCAATGTAGTCAATGAAGGAGATGGATTTGAAACATGGAATGATTCGTCACTTTCGTCAGCCTCGATAGATTCCTCCACTACCACAGATGATGGTGTTTCAGCCGACTTTTTAGGCCTTCCTCTCCTAGTGCCTGGAGTTGCATCAAGAGGTGTGGTTGCTGCGAACAAGTCTTCCTCAGAACCATCTTCCCGCTCCACCGTTGCAGCCTCAGTCTTTTTCGGTTTGCCCCTCTTTTTACCAGCAGAAGTTTTAGACAACCATACGTTCTTTTGGTCTGTTTTTATCTTCTTCACGGGACCACTTGCATTTCCACTCTTACCAGAAGAAGTTGTACCATTTGGAACTTCAGCAGGTCGACCTCTCTTTTTCTTCAGGGTCCCCGACAGACCACCTGAATTAAACTTGGACTTCCCTTTTGCTTTTATAGCCTTGCCCTGTTGCATAGATTTCCTGATGAATTTACCTGCGGCTAATTTACTTTTCTTCGCAAGAGTCAATGGTTTTCTAATTACTAACTTAGACATTTGCTTTCCCTTTCCTTCAATAACAGCTTTTGATTTATCCTGATTTGGAGGTCGGCCTCTCCTCATTGGTGGTCCTGGACCTGCGAGTGTTTTTGTTCCAATTCCTATCTTTTTCTTGTTCCTCCTCGTCACCTCAAGAGATGTGTCACAGCGTGACAACGTGTCTATCAACTCAACATCATAATCCGGTTCAATAATGGTACACTCAGCCTCATTTCTTGGAAGCACAGTTCGCCTTCTACCACCGGGATTCAAAATTTCATCTCCTGCATCAACTGTTTCCGCTAACCCAGCTTCACTCGAAACAAGCGAGTTTTTAGTAACTGCAGACTTCTTCATGAACTTGTTTACTTCCAACTTGCCATTATGATCCGACCATCTTTCTGGATGGCATCTCTTGATATGCCCCCTCAAGGTCGTACTTGTGGTGAGCGTTTTGTTACAGTACGGACAAGGTATCTGTATTGCCCGCAAATGAACCGTATTGATATGGCGGCACAGGTTAGTCAGCTCGGTGAAAGTCCGGAGGCATAAACGACACCTGTAGCTCACCGGGTTCTCATGTTTTTTCTGATGACGCTTTAGATTCGACTCCAAGGTGAACTCAATGTGACATTCTGGACATTCAAATAACTTCTTGTAACCACCGTGCACGGTCTGATGCCGATATAAGTTGCCACTATTACAAAAGCTTTTCGGACATAGCTTACATTTGTATGGTTTAACATTAAGGTGGACAGATTTAACATGATGTTTAAGACTTGGATTTGACTTGAATTTCAAGCCGCACAGTTCACATTGAAAAGGCCGAACATCGGTATGGCGGAGTTTATGTTGTTGAAGATTTGACGCACTTGTTGCTGTAAAATCACACTCATCACATTTGAATGTGCGCTCAGACGCATGAACCTTTAAGTGGTAGCGCAAACTTGCTGCATGTTTTGTACAAAAATCGCAATACTGACACTTCAGAGCTTTAATATCGGTATGCTGAACCAGATGGGATTTCAAAGAAGGCCAATTCTTTGTTGTAAAGTCACACCGCGGACATGAAAAGTTCTTTTCCTCGGCGTGCCCCCTTATGTGTAACTTAAGTGAACTGGAATGTTTCGTGGTGAATTCACACTGTCCACACTTCAGTTTCACATCCGAGTGCTTGTACCTTGAATGGGTCACCAGGGCCATTTTTCGCGCTGTCCTGAAACAGAGAAAATAATATCTGAGAGAACTGTCAAGTGAAGAAATAATTGATAATATTATGACATTAGGCTTAGAATGAATACATATATACATTTGAGCAAACATCTGATGAGTTAAATTGCTTTAATGAGTTAATTAGATAGTTTGTACCGTAAGCAAGTGAATTACACAAGACAGCACCCCACTGAGCCTAGTCATTAGAGATGTCATCATGAATACGTGATTCTTCTAATAGCACATGTGGTGGTTACTCAATACTAATACTAGTACCCACCTGAAGTCACATTGGTTGCAGTGAAATGGCTTCTCATCTGAATGACACACGATATGCGACTGGAAATGATGGTACCTCCGAGTCGTATACAGGCAGTGTGGGCAGTTGTAGCCCTTCTTCTTGTCCTGCTGACAGTCAAGGATCTCAATATGAGTCAATCTCGATGGGTCCACACCTGCCATTGGGGTGTAGTCATGATCTGGGACTGGGTAGGTTGTAAGATCATCTGAATCATTATCTGATACCGGTTGGAAATCAGGATCGCCGGGACCAGAGCCATCTTCCTGTTCATCAATGAAAAGTGACTCTTCCTTGACATCTAAAACGTTATTGGGATTTTCAGTGTTTTCATTCGAAAAGGCAACATTCCATACTGTCGATTCTTCATCTATTGTATTTTGTTCCACTTTGATGCCGACTGGCGCGATGGGGGCGCCAAGTAATTCTGCTGCAACAACATAACCAGGACTTGCATCTGGAGGTGGATTGAGGTCAATAACTGGGAACTCTTCATCTTCTTGAGCAAGGACCTCAGTCTTGACGGAGGCAAGGAAGTCGATCGTTTCCATCTTCTGATTTTACAAGACCACTCCTGAAATGAAAGAAGATTTTATATTCACAAAGGTATTGCCATTATTCTGGTCATGAGATCATGACAATTCTGAAGTTTTGGGCAGAGGCCTATGTGATACGAAAACGAAAATTCCACCAATTTCGGAACACAAAATCTCTATTATCTGTAGAGTAAACAACTGTAAAACAATATCTTGCCAAAAGAATATTACATAAATATTAACGTCAACGCAATATTGAGATATAACAGTCAACCAGTTATGAGTTTGCAGTGAAAAAAATCACAAAAAAAGGAAATTCTTTTTAGATTTTTCATAATTTCATAATTTTTCATAAACCTCTGTGAACTAATTCCACATCGGCCGTGAAAAAATGTTTTGGTTGTGAGGCGAGAAAGTAAACGTCGATTCCAACAAGGCCGAACACACAATCCGGTGACGTATTTCACACAGACCTTCATTATGGCGTCGGATCAGAGAGCTTTTGCCAAAAAACTCAATAAGTATGTCCTATTTAAAGGAATATACAGTGCTCGTTTTATCGATTTTATGAACCCATTAGAACAATCAATACCTGTAGATAAGGAAATCACTGAAAACATTAAGGAAAATCCTTCGATCTTTGATTGAACAAGGCCCATCCCCACACTTCCTTTTCCAGATTTTTTGACAGTTCACCATCACATATGTATGACATAGGCGCAGGCCGGCCTATCATGTCATGCATGTCATGTCACTTTGTCAGTCAGACTGACAGTGTCATTGACTACATCAGCATCCATCAAGTCTTCATCCCCTGGCCAGCTGGATCCATCCTGATCCTGAACCTTGCCAGTGTTACTAGCCATCAATGACGTTGTTATTTTGCAGTTAGAATTGTAAATGAGCTTGTCACTGCGTCCAAGACTTTGCCACTGGCAGTTGGCACTGATCTAACTACGTTGGCCTTGGCCTTTGGCCAGGTCCACTTACCAGTATGGTAGGCCTACCACCCCTAACCAGTACCCACACCACACATCCACCATGATTTCGAGGCCATTGTTCATAGAGATAGACCAAGTCTGATTGAGTAGGACTAATGTCGCCTTCTGGAATTCATCTTCAGTCGTTGACTTGGCATGTCGCCTAGGTCTTTATAGGCATGTAGATTGTGTCAACATGGCAGTTAATTCCATTCCTACAAATGTATAATGTATTGGAAAGTGAAGACCAGCATTATTTCTCACAATGATACAAATCATCCTCTTTTCAGACAAGGTGCAGCTGAAGTGCGACGTCAGATATCGTCTGCTTATCTCAAAGATGGTTCATTCAAGGATGGATCGTTCAACAAACACGAGAAAGATATTCCGAAGAGCATCAGTGGTATCTCACTTAGCAGTGCATTGTCGCTTGCTGTAAGTGTTCTCTTCAAATTTTGTTACGTGCAGTATAAATGTAGTTTAGAGCTCTGTTCGAATTTGGAGGAAAAACATGTAGACCAAAGCAGTTCCATTGAACCTGAAGCAATGCTATACTGAGTTTAGATCCTTTAGCATGACACTTTTTTACATTCCTTGACGTCTGTCTATATTGTGTCCTTACATACTAATTCAACTTATTTTAGGTTCCCATCAACGAGGTAGTAAAGCCTATAGACTATGAAGACTTTGTCGTTCAGCACCAGACTTCGATAGAGAAGGATTCTATGAGAGAATTGCTGGAGTTTCCGCCAAATGATGTCGAGGTCAAACTCCTGCCAAAACAGTGTCGCACCATTGCTCCCATTATTCCAGAACATGGGTGGGTACTTTTTCAAAAATTTGTCAACCTATTTTGTGATTTTAGAAGAAGGGCTACTGAGTACAGTAGCAAACATAGAAGTTAAGAGTGCTTTGTTTATTGCCATGGTGTCTTTATTTTTTACTAGTATTTTTTACCTTCATCCCCTTTCAGCGTAGCCAGGGCATAGGTCAGACACTCTTCTCCACTTCCTTCTGTTTTTGGCGTAATACTCATTGTAGCTTAATAATATTGTCACCTGGTCAGGCTTGGAGTGACTGTGAGGTGCATAGTAAGTGCTTTGTATTTCAATGTCTACCTTTCCAGATACGAGGCTGATGCTCATGTCCGTGACTGCATCCAGTGCTATACGTCGGACTACACCATTGTAAACAGAAGGTATCAGATATACAGCTCCAGCTACGGCGGTAAAGACAGACAGGATGAAAAGAACGCAGTCCTCAAGTCGATCCCACGGCAAGAATTTGAGATCGACCACGACGACATTCTTGAAAAGGACCCGGAGAAAAATGGGGAGGAAACTTCATGTAATGGAAGGAAGTCCATCAATATGAATGATACACCTCGTAGTAGCTGGGCCAGTAGCATATTTGATTTGAAGAACTCCCAGGCTGATCCACTCCTGCCGAATCTACTTGAACGGATCATCCCTGAGGAAATCGATACGGCAAATGCTGAGGAGCGGATGAAAGATCGACAGGATGCTCTCCTCTGCTTATTTCCATTGCAAGAAGAGGTTGGTGTTTTGGAGATCTCGAGATCTTGAGAGATCATTTCATTATTTCAACGTTCCGGGCAATTTCTCTCGCAGAGTTGTCAATTTCACTTGCGATTTCTACCATAGACTTGTTAATTTCATCTGCTGTTTCGTCTCAAGAGAAAAATAATCTGGGTTTAATTCACAGTTGCAACTTAAAATGAAGCTGTTAGAAGTGGCTTGACTGAGATTTTTGTAGGAAAACTTGAAATCATTGAGTAAATTTAGCCTTTTCAACTTAATGTTTTATCGTTTTCTTGTTTAGGAAGAGATGATTGAAAAGCGCCCGTTAGCAGATATTCCTGCTGAACATTTTGGTCACAGAGTCCTTGTGAAGTGTCTACAAGTAAAGTAAGTCTGTCATAGTTGTTCAACTATACTGTCTCAAACTGTTGACATTCATAACCAAGCCTAATCCAAAAACCTTTTTCTAAAAACTAAGGAGTGCACACAGTTGAAAGTACCGACTGGCATTGGCCTAGATTCAAACCAATGACTGTCTGACTACAAGTGGGATGCTCTTCCATTGTGCCACCGTGTTTCCCAGTAATCCTGTTCTTGAACCAATGCTCCTTTCTCTTATCTTTCAGATTTGATTTGGAAATCGAGCCGATATTTGCCAGCATGGCCGTGTATGATGCCAAGGAGAGGAAGAAGGTAAACCTGTCATCAAAGCAGACGTCATTTCTAAATGAAAATTGTGGAGGACTGCTTTGTGTAATCTTCCTGGAAGTGATATGAAAAGTTCTGAACCCATTACAAGGAACTTATGTGTCTCACTTGGATAGGGTGAAGCAAGTTCAGGTCACATGAACACCTGTCCTTTGATCACGAGAGAGATGTGTCAGTTTCACTAGGTCGAACCTAGCGAACTTTGAGTCTGCATTCTCGTGATCATCAGTATATTTGATTATCATTGCAGGTGTCTGAGAATTTCTACTTCGATCTAAACCCTGAATATCTGAAGAAGATGCTGGATACACATGTGCCGTACCAAGACGTTTCAACCCTGAGCCGATCGTGTGTGTTCAGTATCACCTACCCATCACCCGACCTCTTCCTTGTTGTCCGGGTAAGTTCTAAACGTCCTGTATTCTCTTTTCAATGCCTTGGAGTGTGTCGTCAGGTTACGACATCAATCATAGAACCTTATTACAGATTAACGATCTTGCATGAGGTTGTGAGGTTTACTGAATTGTTGCATTGAGCCCCAAGATCTTCACTTACTTTTGCATCTCCTTTCAGTATGAGAAAGTGCTCCAACAAGGTGACATCAGCGAGTGTGCAGAGCCGTATATGAAAGATGAGAAGAACAAAGAGAAAATCAGAGCGAACGCTGCCTACTTCTGTGATAAGCTTGGCAAATATAGGATGCCGTTTGCGTGGACTGCTATCCATCTGCTGAATGTGATCACTGGGACGACGAGCATGGAGAGAGAAGCTAGTACGGATCGCACTGAGGCTGGAAGCACAAATAGTTTAGGTGAGTTGGGTTTGAATAAGCATTCTGAAAAGGTAAGGGCATTGAGAAAGTGTCTGTTCGTTCGAGAAGATTCAAACCAACTATTTCTCCCGTGTTATTCTATAAATACCTGTTAATTGTAGATGATGTTGTCACCATATCTATGTTACGTCATCTTTCAGACCGCAGATCCAGTCTCATTGAGAAACAATTAGAAAACTTTCGCAAGAGATCGAAGGTCCCTGGTGATGAGAATCTCTCACGACGCGGTTCTTTCGACCGTGCTAGAAACGGCGAAAAGAGGAGGAGCTGGTCTCCAGATGAAAACACCAACCCGCTGGAAAACTTCCGCCCTGTGACGATTACGGTGTCGAGTTTCTTCAAACAGGAGAATGAGAAACTGAGTGACGATGACCTGTATAAGTTCCTTGCTGATTTGAAGAGACCGATGTCTGTGCAGAAGAAGTTGAAATGTATACCAGGTGAGTTTGATGCCAGGTTTAGTGCTAGAAAACAAATGTGAGAGGAATCAATCTCTCACTGGCAGTCTTTGGTTGTCTAATCAAGACTGCTCGGCTGCTTGGGTAGACTAAAAATGCAAACAAAACCGGAAGCGCCAGTGGAGTATTTTGGACATTCAATAAATATTTCGTCATTTGCAGGAACCCTGAAGCTGGATATCTCCCTTTGCCCAGACGAACCCAAGTACTGCCTCAGTCCAGAGTTGTACAAGATCGACCCCTACCCGGATGACAAGGGTCGGCCAACCAAAGAAATCGTCGAGTTTCCCAGCCGGGAAGTCTACATGCCATGGACGACGTACAGGAATATTCTCTATATTTACCCAAAGTACCTGAATTTTGGGAACCGGCAAGGTTCTGCAAGGAATCTGGCCGTCAAGGTTCAGTTCTTGGCCGGAGAGGAGGATAAGTCAGCGCTGCCAGTAAGTACAGTCTGGATCAGCAGTAGATCTAAATCTGCAACTCTTTTCGATCACTTTCATTATTTGTTTCTGCATTCGCCATTTCCAAAGGAACTTGTTGCATTGCATTGCTAATAGAGTCGGACTAAAAAATGAAATTTCGAATCTTCGTTCTTATACTTCAATCGTCCTCCACCGCAAGTGCAACATCGTTTCTCATATCTCTCAAAATTACTTATGTGACTTGGATAACTTTTGTCAATTTCAGGTGATTTTTGGGAAGTCTGGTTGCCCAGAATTGACCAAGGAGGCTTATTCAGCTGTTACTTATCATAATAAGTAAGTAATTCAGTGAAGTCAAACAGGAGATTTGAGTTTCGATTTACATTTGTTCCCACAACTTGGTAAAAAATTATTTTTCTTCCAAATAACCAATCTCTGCTGACTCACCTGATTACTTTTGGAAACTGAAATGTCTAATCATCCAGTCACAAACATGATGTTTTCTTCCAGGACGCCTGATTTCTATGAAGAAGTAAAGATCAAACTGCCAGGACGTCTGTGTAGCTCGCACCACCTCTTGTTTACGTTCTACCACATCAGCTGCCAGAAGAAGATGGAGCAGACGCCCATTGAACTCCCCGTCGGGTACACCTGGCTGCAGATCATGAAGGACAACCGCCTCGCTGTCGGGGAGTTCAACCTGCCAGTCCTACAGGAGAAACCACCTAGCAATTATTCAGTCCTCCACCCAGATGTTGAGCTTCCTGGCATGAAGTGGGTCGATGGACATAAGCCTGTGTTTACCGTCGATATCCAGGCTGTTTCTTCCATTCACACACAGGTGAGTCATTACTGTTGCTGGTCCAGAGAGTTGGTATCTGCAAATTTTCTGTCGGTTGGTACCCTGATGCTGTTTCTCGCTAGGTAGCAGTCAGATAGTAATATTAAGCCTGTCACCCCTCTGTGGTCTCTGGTGTTCGGCTTCTTTGGTCAAAGTCCATGATTTGCTTCTTTGGCACACGGATTCTTTTCATTATTTCAAACACAAACATTTCTATTTCCAGGATGAACATTTGGATTGCTTCCTCAACTATTGCCACATGGCTGAAGAATTCAAAGTTCCACCGAGGATCGGCCCAGACCAGTTTGAACACGAGTTCAAGAGACACATTAACGATATTGTCAATGCAAAGGGGGAGCCATTGGTCAAGTTCTTGTCGTTGATATTTGAGAAGTTGATTCTGTTGATGGTGCGCCCACCTGTCGTAGCAGGACAAGTCCGTAAGTAAATCCACATTCTCCAAATATGTATCACCAATGCCCAAGGTCAACTTTAGATGAATACGTCTATGCTACATGTTCTCAAGGGGCTTTGTGTGGGTCATGTTTGTAAAGAAGGTCAGTATTGTATGTTGCAGAAATTGATATCACCAATGAAATGAGACAGAACAGTGGTCTGTTTTAGAAACCTGCAGGCTTGGATTTAGCATCTTGTTTGGCTCGGTGGAGTTTTCAACCTCCTGTCTCAATTTGTTCCAGTGAATGTTGCACAGACGTGTTTTGAGTCGATCGCGCAGATCGTTCGACGAATCACTAACCTGTTAGATGAGAAGAATGACCAGCATGGAAGGAACAGTCTCCTCACTACCTATATCCATTACTCCTGTGCCCTGCCGAGTCCAGACTCGGAGATGTCACCGCGTAAGTCAAATCATTAATGTGGTGTTGGACTGTTTCCCATGAACCAGTCTAAATGATTGGGAGCGCTCTTGCTGAGATTCCTTTCAAGTTGATGCAGATGACTCAATATTTCTATTTCTATCTAATCAACCTTTTGCATACCTGTCTTGAATTCATTTAATACCGTGGGAGTGATTGAAGTTATGGTTTAAAAACTGTCGGAGTAATTGCATGAAAAAAGTCTTCAACTCTTTTCTTGAATGAAATCGGAATGTTTTACACCTTATTTGGTTTGGGGCATGCTTTCAATTTGCTGTCTGTATTGTTTTACAATATCCTTTCTACAACAAAAAAACTACAGCCACAAAACAAGATGAAATAATGATGAAATCTGTCCTTGAGATATTAAAAAATTATTTTTGGGAATTAACCATTTGTCCGATATGTGTTTGAAGTAATCTGATGTTGTAAATTCATAACTAAACAGTTTAGTATTGAAGTAATCTATAACCTTAACCCCTTTGTTACTAAGTTTTATGTCATTGTTAACACACATGTATGTAAAGTTCGGTTCAGCTAGACACATAGTTCTGGCTTACATAGTGTAAGCCAGAACTGAGTGAGCTGAACAGAAGTTCGTACACAATCATAATCAAACCTTATTCTTGATTCCAACACTCTTTCTTTTTAACCTCTTTTTCCTTGACGTACCAAACTTGATATTGGCATGAAAAAACATATTGCCTTATGTGCCAACCAGTAGACTACATAGAATCCTTATAGTTCAATATCTTCTGCTTTATTACAACAACATACATTGTGTATTCTGTTGGATTCATTCCATTTTGATATTTCCGTTACCTACAGAGGAGATTTTCTCGCATGCGCTCGATTGCTCCGGACCGGAAGTGATGTCATTGAGAATCAAATCGTCGACAGGTAGACTCCTAACCCGGCTTTGCGTGACCGTGGACATAACAGCTTTCACTTTGGGGTTTTCAGTTCAGTTGTTGTGATATTTTTGAACCTAACCCACTAAGGACGTCATCTTGTGCTTTTACCTGAAGTGCCAACATTTTGAATCTTTAGTTGAACTCCCATTTTACTACTGACCTCCCCGTTTTCGTGTGTCTCTCAGAGGCTGATCCCATCCCCCCAGTTATAACTGATGGTCTAGTCAAGATATATTACCGTAACTAGTACTGTGTCCTCCTTGGTCCTGTGTGGTTATGTTCATTTATTGCTGTTGTTATAAACTTCTTTGATTCATTTCACACAAAACATGCAATCAAACTTCAGGTGTCATTTTAACACCCTGCTGTTGTTGATAGTTGTTATCGGCGATGTTGTGTTTGTAACAATTTCATTTTCTTTTATAACCTTTCGGCTTTTACTCCTTTGACCTATTTATCTTTTTCTGCTTGCTCTACTGCTGTTCAATATGTTAGACAAGAATAACTGTCTGCACATGTATGAGGAATCACAGGTTTAATTTCATTCCGTGACTGATTTCAGTCCAGTGAGAGTGATCAGTTTTCCTAACTACTACCGGTACTTACATTTGATTTGGTCCCTTCTCGAAGCGAAACTGTTTTGACTTGGCTGTTGCTGTTGGCTTTATGACTATGGCTAGATGATATTGAGCATGGGTGGCATTGCAGCGGTGGGAGTTAGTGGAGTGCCTTTGTGTTCCTTGGTCCATCATCTATCTTGAGAGGTATTGTAGCCTTCCTGACCCGACGTTAGTCTTGATCTCTGTTGATCTATCAGTCTGTAGTCGGATCACCTGAATAATATGTTGGTGTTCTTGGACGGGTTATTGAACTTCTCCATTGCTGTTGAAATGCTTTTATTCGTGCTAGACTTTCCTCGAAAGATTTGTTGGCTGTTGCGTCTTTGCTGTCGCTGAAGATACATTGGATGAGTGGCATTTTCTTGTAGCTTGTTTAGTTTCATATCTTCTGCATCAGTGGGCATTATTTGCCATTTCTATTGTAAATAAGTACAAACAAATGCATCAGTGGGCATTAACTGCCATTTCTATTGTAAATAAGTACAAACAAATGCATCAGTGGGCATTAACTGCCATTTCTATTGTAAATAAGTACAAACAAATGCATCAGTGGGCATTAACTGCCATTTCTATTGTAAATAAGTACAAACAAATGACAATCATCTTCTACTTCTTATCAAGTGCTGATCATTCTCTCATCTGTGCTGTTGATATCAAGCTACATGTATATTTTCCTTTTATCCTAACGATTTAAACCTTCTCTAAGATGCCAAGGATTCCTTGATTCACTTTGAGTCTCTCTTGAAATGAAATATCAAGATCCCTGTCTTAATTTTAACTATCATTTCTTCATCAAGTATGAATAACAACTTAAACATCTTCATCGCATTGCGTGTTTTCCAAAGAAACACGATGACACAACTCTATCTGTCTCCTATAACTATCTGTACATAAATCTCCTAATAATCTCAACAACATAACTCTAGTTGTCGATATTCTGACTTAATCTTGCAGCCCTGTCACCCTCCTCTACAAGTCCCGTTGCATTGAATCAGTACGCCACCCTCGGTCGGCCCGTTACACTACCAATGCAGAACAAAATATACCAGCGTAGTAACAGTGACACTGACTTAAACAACACTAGCAACCCGACAACACCGGAGAATGAGCATGGGGGTTTCTTTGGTAAGTGGCTGTAGGAGCAGCCAAGATAAAGGGCCCTAGATATATAACCTGGTGACAGTGGTTGGTAGTTATTCAAACTGTGTTTCCACAACTGAAGCAAGAGCGGTGGATCTGTTCATGACTGGTTGGTTACCCCTGAGTAACCAGTGGATTTGAATGTATTTGATTCGTAACGTTTTTTGAAAGACATAACCATCATCAGCTAATCTTTTGGGCCTCTTAGGATCTAGACCCTGGAACCTGGTCCGCAAGTTTGTCGCAAAGAACAGAGGTCCTTTTCACCGTTCTGCTTTGGTTTGGAAACGTCAGTTTAAATCAGATGATTGCATTTCAGGAATTGGAGATTTTGTGCAATTTGGTGCATTTCTATGAAATGCTTGTTGTAGTTTGATCCTATAGAGATGTCCTTGCGATATCGCGTCATACTGTATGACTGGTGGTGAGAGTATGAGCTCTACTGATCTCTTCGATTGTCTGCTGGACTTGCCTTTTGAGGATATTTCAGGTTTACTGTGACTGCCGAGTGTTTGATGTGAGGTAAAGCTGAAAATAATGCAGAAAAAGACAAGTGGTAACATATTGTTGCTTTGGTCAATTTCGTTTCTTTATTGTGTTTTGCGATGTTAGGTGACCTTTGCTGAATTGACTCTGCAGTTTGACCAAAACTAGTCGTTATCGCCACAAATTTCTTAATCTCAATTTGTGTCAGTGGGGAATCGGTGTCCAAAGCAGCACCAGGCGTTCCGATTACAGGACCCACTTCTTCACTGAGTGGCCATATTTTTTTATTTTGAAAGAGATTTTATGTTTCTAACTGTGTCAAGAAAGCAATCAGGTCACAGTAGTGATGTTAGTCTTAGAAAGCTGTATCAGGTATTAGGTTGAGTGTTTCAGCTAGAAATCTGAAAAGGCAGGGCAGAGAAAGACACAGTCAGAAAAACGTGTGGTGCAGCACCCTTCTTCGATTTGAAATACGTTAGTCAAGCCCTCTCTGGCTGAAACACTAAGATTGGAATAATTCCTTATTTCATTGTTATAACATCAGTCTTAACAAACTTATTACACATTCGCACATTAGTTTCTACATTTTGAATTCGGTTCATGCATAGTCAGTGTACTTGTAGATTTCAAAACAAGTGTAAAATACCCTCATAAATTGCAATTAACTCACTCCATTCTGTCAACTTTCAGCTAATTCATCCTTTGTGAATAGGTGAAAGTGTGCTAACTTGCCTGAAATAATGCCCTTACTACCATAGCTGTTTCTTTGTCTAACGTTGACATTTCTTTAACACCACATCCGAAGTGCATGACAATTAACCATCCTTCAAAAATTTTCAGAATTTTGAACTTATGAAAAAATTCAACTCTGAAGGATGAAAAAATTTCTAAGTCCAAATATTTTTTTGACTTGTTTTTTTTTTCTGCTCAAAATGAAGAAATATCATAACCCAAAAAAAATTTTGGCTTTGAAAATTTTTCAGAATTTTGAACCTTTTGGCGGGAAAACCTAATCATTCATTTTGTCCCTGGATTTTCAACTTCACTTACACAACCACCCGGTAACACGACCATTCAACCTCGGTCCCATGAGTGGTCATGTTACCAGGGTTCCACTTCATATCTGCGTTCTAAATTAACAAAATGGATGCATTATCTTGACTTTTCATGTGTATGTTCTCCAATCTCCAGGAGGAAAAACTGGGAGTCCTCAGAATTCAAGATATGACTCAGCAGTGCCCTACTACCAGAAGATGAAAAAGGTAGGAAAGATGATGATAAGACGACCTTCCCACAGGCATTTGCAAGTTACTCAGACAGCAACTGTATCTTGCCGATTCAGTTAATGGCTGAAGTCATGGCTTTCTCAGATCAAACTGCCTAAGTTAATTTCGGGATCTGTTTTCGTGTGGAAGAACGAGAAAAAGTCAGACCAAGCCTTACCTTAGACCTTACCTTAGACCTTACCTTAGACCTTACCTTAGACATTAGTGTCTTGGTGTGATGACGTGTTGCTGTGATAGAGAGAGCCATGATTTGCTTTGTTGTGGTCCTCCTGATTAGAAGTCATTTCATTTAAAGTGTGAAGTAAACCTCCCCGCCCTTATACTAAGCTCAGCCAACTGACCAGGATTGTCCCTGCGGTATATAGTAATGTACAATTTATTTTTTATATGTGCAGGTGTCTGAGCGGGTAATGTCTAAATGTTCGGACAGGGTAATGTCTTATGTTGTGTAGCACTGTTATCTTCTGCTTTCAACACTGGTGTACCAGACCAAGGTCACTGTTGGCCCAGAATGCTCCAGAGATGCCAACCATGGGGAACATTTGAATAAGGGTTGATGTACAATAGCCAATGCTTTTGCTGTATGCACCCCAGAGCAATCATCTTTACCTATCTCCTGGGAAAACTAATGTTTGTTGTGATATCCCGAGGGTGGACGACAGAAAACACCACACCCTTATACGAAGTTCAGCTGACTGCTTTTGCTACACTAGTGTTCTTATCTGGTAGGGTTTTCACCCTAGTGACTCAAAACATCTGTATATAACCTTCAGCAAGTATAGATTTATTCCATACTTGCCTTTAAATATACCTGAAACCTAGGTTTATGACACATTGAATTCATGGAACTTACTTGGTGGTTTGGGGTTGACATTGATGCCTGCTCTGGTTTGGTTTCCTAATACTCATTTACTCATTGGTAATGGTAGATTTCTGAAAGCCCAGTTGGCTACCATCTTCAATGTTGTAGGTCAACCTGTCATTGGACACACCTACTCTCCTTTCGCATGATTTGGTAATAATCAGCCTTCCACAGAAGCACCTATCTGCCAATTTAACTCCTTGGCACCAAGAAAGCATGCTGGTCTTTTGATCATGATTAAAGACAATTATGCTCTCTCCTGCTTTTTCATCAATAGAGGAGCAACTGTACATCTACAATGTCCACTTACACTCAATGAAAACAAAATAACAGAAACTCTTTGGTACAGCAAGAAAAATAATCTAAGTCTAGGTACTTGTTTCAGTCATCTCTCAAATCTCCTCAGAATTAGAATACGAGAAGTGGCTGTACTTTGTTTGGAACTTATCATCAAATATTTGATTGAATTCCCCTTTCATCTTTCCAGCTTGTCCACGAGGAGATCGCACTGCTGTGGGTGATGTCCAATGGTACGCAGAGGCAACTCTCGCTCGAGAATGCTTGGTTTTTCTTTGAGATCATGGTGAGTACATGTACCATCAATATTTCATCCCCGGGATTTTGCTGGGGTTATTCTGGAAAGTCTCCTGTCCTCTAACCTAAAACTAGTAAATGAACCTGATTTCATAACATTGAGAGTAGAACAGCTAGGATACTTCAACATAAGGGAAGGCTTAGGCCAGATTTGACAGTTGGAAAGAGGTGCATGTCGTGTGATGATGATAGGAAGCAAAGAAATCTGACTACTTTGTCAAAATCTTTCATAAGTTTTGAATAATCTTCAAAATTGATCCTTGCTATTTCTGTACTTATGTATACAGACCAAGAGCATGGCCGAACACTTGGACCGATATCACAAGTTAGATGCCCCAAGGAAGTCACGCTTCTCTCAACGATTCATAGAGGACATCACAGGTCTTATTGGCATGATCACAAAAGACATCGTGGACAGATACTTAAAGGTACAGTGCAGGAACATAAATTACTCAAAATATCCAAAACCACTTTCTTTCTACATGTGTTTGCAAGTCAGTTGAGGCATTATTAAATAGTTGCTTGTTGGCCTTCCTTGATAGAATGTGTTTCCTTAAGTGCTTGAAGCAAGAGTTCAGCTTGAATAATGATATTGATTATGTTCCAGGACCCGCTGTTCATCCGTAACCTCAACACTGCCCTAGCTTTCTTCCTCCATGACATGCTCTCCCTGATGGACCGAGGCTACGTCTTCCAACTCATCAAGGACTACTGCAAAATTGTGAGTATCCTCATCTAAGGTTCCGTTTAACCCATGTCTTTAGACCCTACATGATGAGCAACCACCCTTCTTGTATGAGAAACGCCTATCAGACTGTAATGAGCATCCTGGAATCATAATTTAAATCAGTTGGATGTGAGACATGCTTTTTTCTTTTCCAGGTTTCTGCCAAAGTCACGACCCTTGGTGATGCTACCACTCTGGAACTCCTCAAACTAGACTTCCTACGTATTGTCTGCAGTCACGAACACTATGTCACGCTAAACCTGCCAATTGCATCAATCGCTGCATCAGCGCCATCTAGTCCAACACCGAGTATCGCCAGCACAACATCTCAGCAGTCCTACACATCGACGGCTACCACATTCATCCAACAAGATCGGAGCGTGTTCACAGAGCTCAGCACTGAGTTCAGACATCAGCATTTCCTTGTGGGACTTATACTCTGTGATCTCGCCGCATCATTTGAATCTCAGTAAGTCCAGGATTTAAGTTATGGCACAAATGTTTGTTCTGTGATTTGATTGAATCTTGGGAAAATGCCTATCAGTTCTGCCTTTTCTTCTGGTGACTCAAGGCCTGATACAACACCAGCTGGGTTTGACTATGATATTATGTCAGGGGGAAATGAAGGAAGTCTCAGTCCATTCAGTTTGACCTCCATTGTAACTTTCCTATATTTTCCTGCCACAGCAACAACACAGTGCACAACAAGGCCATCAACGTCATCAGGAACCTCCTGACGAGCCATGACATGGATCCGCGTTACTCTGATCCAGAGGTAAAGGCCAGGGTAGCCATGTTGTATCTCCCTCTCATCAACATCGTCATCGACGCTTTGCCGCAGCTTTACGATCCCAACCAGGAAGGGAAGCCACGGAGTGGGCCGTCGTCATTCTTCGATGATGAAAGAGGAATTGATCGTGATGTAGCCATGGCAATAGCAGGAGCTCCTGTCTCTGGTACGGGGGGTGTACCAAGTATGCCGTCTTCCAGCCATGGAGCGGGTGATGTCAGTCCTGACTATGACTATCAGAAGGTGAGTTTGGAGTTTGGGCTTATCTGCTCTGAAATTCAGTCAGATATAGAAGAACACTTGAACTAGTTTGACTGCATTCATCTTTGGTAAGATTTGGGAAGTTTCAGTCCACTTCAGTCCACAGAGCTACATTGATTGATTTTCTGTTTTCAAAAATGTTGATTCTTTCCTTTCGTAGCGCCGTACGGTTCTAACAGCGGAAGGCACCCGGAGTTTACTCATGTGCTTCCAGTGGGTCTTGAAGAATATCGACACTCAGTTCCTTCGACATTGGTGGTCAGATATGCCGCTCACCAAACTCAACCAGATTCTCGAGGTGCTCTATCTGACCATCTATAACTTCGAATACAAGGTTCGTAGACTTTTTCTCTGTTTCATTCTCGTTCATGTTGAAGTTATCCATCCTTTGATGAAGTTGTTTACCATTGGTGTCATTGCTACCCACCAACTTAAGTTCAGTTCTGTTACGAATCTCTAAATACCTATTCATAGTTAGTTCATTGTCACTTTTTCCAGTGTTTAGTTGATGTTTGGGATACTCTCATTGACCAGTCAGTGTCAGTTTCCAAAACTTTTATTGCTATCTCATTTGAAGAAATAGAGGTGTTGATTTTTACTCTAAGGTGCGATTAGCTTGTTTTTGACACAAACTATTGGCTGATTTATTCAGCAGGAAGCCTAAATCTGTTCAGTTATGTTTGTATGAGGCAAAGATCCTCAAAAAGGCAAAGTTGCTGTTCATTTAGAGATAGATCGTTTGTCACTATTGTTAGGTTAACAAGCTAGTGTCAGTAATACACTTGCCATTTTTATACCGAATTGTTCAAAAACACAACATGTACATAAATGCAATGCATGTTGTTATGTTAACTGTGGAGGGTTTTATTCCTTGCATTTTGGTTGTGTTTCTACAATTACTGATCCTCATCTGGCCTCAAAGTCCTCCTTAGTAAAAATAACATTCCCATCGGCAGGATATTCAAACTTGGCCACTCTTGATTATGTTGAAACAAGGCCTAACTTATCTTATGAACAAGAAAACAAGGAAAGAAATTTGGGTTCAAATAATCTGTCACCTGCTGTGAAAAGTGCACGTATTTTAGAAATGTTTTTAAGTGGCACCTCCAGCAAGAGGTTGTTGGTGATGCCACTTTCGTTGGACTTTGAGGCTGGTTCTTTCATTGGAGTTTGTGGTAGAGATATCCAGCGTCTGCTTGTGTTATGACATGGTGTTCTAGTTTACTCGATTGGGTGGTTTTAAAAGTACCTGTACGTTTGTTGCATTTGTACTGAGGTATTTAGAAAGCCTTTCAATACCGGCTTGTACGTTTTGAATGAAGTAGAGTGCCATGATGAATGTTTTCAGAAAACATATTGGAGCAGAAAGCTGAGAGTCAACTGTGACAGGATTTGCTCCTCGAACTTATTTTCATGGGTTTTTCTCTCTTGCATTTATGATATCAACAACATCTGTCTGTAGATTAAATCCTTCCATTTTGTCGTCATTTTTATGCATCTTGTTATTTGTACCTGATTCTAGGGCCAACATGAAGTATCTAGACATTCATCACTACAAATGAAATTTTCACGGGTAATTTTGCCACAACTATTTTCCCATGCTAACGATCTCAACTCAGTCACTTACAATCTTCAGGTTTTCATCGATATCTCTCTCACGTCAGATTATAACTAAACCTTTCCTTCCAATAACTATTCAGAGGCATTTTCAAGAAATGTACCAGCATTGCTTCCCAGGACCGAGGGTGAAATTTCTTGCCTCGAGAGAGTGTAATACCTGCGATTGAGTATGTAGAATGACTGTGACCTGCCACTGCACTGATCCTACAGCCAATATCATTCCTTCACCCTTCTTATTTAGCCATTGCCTTAGGTTGTGGAGGTGTCGTACCATACAAAGTGACCCAAGTCCAGCCTGGCTCAGGCTGGCTTGTGTGATGCAGGTTGGTACAGCACCATCATCGACTGGTTAAAGTGAAATATTCAAGTGTTGAGGTGTCGAGGGAAAATTTTGTGATTTCTTGAAAATGTCCTCTGACTCTGAACGAGTGTATCTTCTGTATAATATCTGCTTGATCTGCATCCAACTAATAGTGAAATAAACACAATTCCAAGTTCCATTTTGCACGGTCAAAAATCAAAATAGTGGATCTTTGCATTGAATGGCGTAGTTCACCATTCAGCATTCATTGCTGTTTTGAATAGTGTCCGGATGTACATGTACATGTAGTTGTACAAATTTGTACATAGTTATTATAGGTTTTTGGTAGGACACATGTAGGTAGTTATTGAGGGTTTATGAGTAAGATTTGAAACAATAGGCTACTAGGCTACTAACAAAGGACATTAATCAGGCTATAGAGTCTTTATGTAGGATACGATGTTAGTCTTATTAATAAGATGGGCCATGCATGAGCTGTGTCTTTCAGTTTCATGAGTTTTGTTTTTTGTTTATTGTGCAAGCGATTGGTGTTGAGCATTATCCACAATAAGTTGCCGTTTTTTCTAATGTTTGTCTTCTGTTTCTGGTTAAGCAAAATAAGGCCATGTGGCTGATTGCAAATTGTCGGACAAATATTGTGAGATTCTCCCCCAAGTTCTTCTTTGAATATCCTAGGCAGGTTATAGAAGTGCCATGGACATTGGAAATCAAGTCATGCCTTTTTGTTAGGTTTGCATGTGGTGCTCACCTTTATCAATATCATTCTCAATCTTTGAGTCAGATTCGAGTCTTTGCATGCGGTCAGATTGATGGGCATTAAATTTTGATTTTTTATCTAAATTTTGCCATTATTTTGATTATATTATCTTTCCAAATACATGACCCACAATCACAATCAAATAAGGGCATTTTGTGATTTCTTTAAGTTTTTGCATCATAACTCAATGCATGGCCTGACACTTTTGAGTTTTCATTTCCACCTCTACACACACGACCCTGGGGTTCCTCCACCGACTGGGTTCAGTAACTAGAGCTTGCGGAGGCTGACAAAAATAGTAGGAGGTTGCTTTGTAGCGGGTAGGCGGACGTGGAATAATAAAGACTTTATTCATGAAATTTCTGTTCAGTCCTCGATTTGAGGTTTCATCGATCCTTAGTTTAACCTAAAATTGATGAATTTAAAGCCTCAATGTTGTAAGTTTTAATCCGTTGAGTTTAGATGAATCTCATCACCCTCTGAGAATCAGTGTCCATGTTGCTATCATCTTTCTTCCTGACCACCAAGGTTTCCAGCATTTCTCTACAAAAATGCTTGCTGTCATTAATCTGCTGCCCTCAGCTCTGAGGATGACAGGATGCTCCGAACATGGACTTGCCTCATATCGCTCAGAGTTCCATATGCTAATGCGCTGGGGTGACCATGAGCTTGACCAGCTTATCCAGTGCTTCATGCACATGCTTTAATGCGCACAGTTCAGATTCAATAAGATTGGGGCTTAACATGAGGATTGAACAGAAATCTTCTGAATACGTCAGAATAAACGGATAAATCTCTACGATTTATCACCCTTCATTGTAGGGCAAAATGAATTTTCACGCACTTCCCCCCGTGCCCTTACCCAGGCAACATTCAGTGGAAGAGGTGTTGACACCTACAAAGCGGTCGTTCAGCCTTCGACGTTCGTCGTCCTATGCGTCCCTTCATGGCGACGACCCTGGCCAGGTTAGTTGAGTTTGGATGATAGGCTCTTATAGCACGCTACGTGTCATTTTCAATCATTTTTATCCGATTTTAGATTTTGGTGGTTTTCCATACAAACAGTTTTGCATCAGACGAGGTTGTAAGCAGACGATGCTACCAAGGGTAACAGATCTGCACAGCCAACTTGAGCAGAGGGAGGTAGCCCCCTCCCTTAGACTGACAACCCTCCATGATAAACTGTAACAGTTTGTATGGAAAACCACCTCTCATACTCTTTTTCTGCATATCTTCGTGTCATTTTTGCCAAAAGTGTCAAGTCTTGCCTCTGTCACCTGGTCACTGCACAAAGCCACCATTGCTTCTGCATGGGCAGTCCTCAGGTTACTTTCATCATAGGATGTGACTCTGGGCCGTACATATCAATCCTTACTTTCTATGGTCCTACATCTCTCTGGTTATGTATTACAACAGACTAGGTTGAGCCGTGCAACAGACCATACCACACTGTACCACAGACTGTTTAACAACCTTTGAGCTTAACCCGAATTTTAACTCAGTCTTGGGCCCAATTCTGACCCTGCCACAAGTTTTGCATTACTAAATGGTCACTATTTAGATTTGACTGAAAAATTAGAGTGAAATCTAGCTGTAAAACTTCGGGAACAAGATTCGCTTAACATATAGGTTTAAACTGTCTTCTTATACTTACTATCAACTTCAGTGTGCTTTCGATTTTTCAAACTTCTCGTTAACTTCTTTGATGTTAGAAGTGTGGTAGTATAGGTTTTCTGATGGCAATGATTAAATTTAGTATCATTCATTCCCATTTCACCTTGTTCCCAATGTGGATGTTTGAGCCGCATAATGTTTAAAGAAATTGCTGACAGAGGGAGTGATTAGCTTAGAACTGTGCTCCTCTTTCACAGTCTGTAAATGATATTTCTCATGAAAACAAGTGAGATGGGAAAAGCCTGGATGGTAAAGGTAAAATTGGACCATCATTTTCATTCATTTCTTGAGTGTTAGAGACTTACCATATTTTCAGATATTGTACTTTAAGCTGAGCCTGCAGTGTTTGGTCGAGCAGTGGCAATGCGTTTTAGTCCCACTTGTCCATGTCATGCATGGCTGCCTGAAAGACCTTGCCAAATATAACATAATAAGGACGACTGATTGGGATTGTAATGATGTATGTTTAGCCTGAGATGTCCTTGTGAGGTCTGATCGATAACTGATCAGAAAAGGTTTCCATTTGAATTTGAATGTGCGATGAAATGTAGCTTGGTTACTAAACGAATGTACATGTTGTTGTTAATTCTAGGTTCACTCAGGCAACCAAGATGGCAGCCAGCCCTAAAATTGAATACGGCTGGTCTAGGATTAGCACCATCTATCACGGAATGAAGTTTTTCATGTTGGCTGGCATCTCTATTTAGAAGTTTTGAATGTTTTACAAACATTGTTTGGCATATGAATAGTTGTCGTTAGTGTTGGAGAGTATGTTTAAGCATGGTCTGACAGGGAATCAGTTCCTGAAGATTTGCTATTTGCATTGACAGAATCCTGGGAGACTCGTTAATGACGATGTTGTTTTTGTCTGCAGGCGAAGAAAGCAATCAAGCAGTGCTCTGCCCAGACAATCAAGAAGAGTTCGGATATGAAGTCAAAGCTGGAGGAGGCGATCCTCGGGTTCGGGAGCGCTAGGAGCGAGATGATGATGAGAAGGAACAAGTCACAGACACAGTTTTATGCTAGTGAGTATGGCATTTGTCTCCAACTCTGACTGGGCCCTACTTTGTAGCAATCAAGGCCAGAGCGTTGGTTGAGTGGTTTAGGTCTCGACTCATTTTCTGAACACTGGTGTGGTCCAGTAGCTCAGACTCGGAGCTCGGAGTTTTAACTTATCCCTGCATTCTGGTTGGTGTTTTCAGTAAGGTTACACAATAATAACCAAGTTTACCTATAATCTGTTCTTTTAGTGGCTACCCCGCCGTCACCGGTGACCGACCTGAACCGCCTGAGGTGGAGGAAGGAGCAGACGGCCTGGAAGCAACAGTCAGATCATCCAGACAGGTAAACCAATTCTTTTTTGGTGAAATTTTTGGAGGCGCGCACACATGAATGAATTCTCCATCCTGTTCTCAACTCCTGGACCTGTATTGCCTTGTAAACCAAAAATTAAGTTATCAGATTTGAAAGTGTAATTCATGAGAGTAGAGTTGTTGAAGTATGTGCACTCCTGATCAAGTTGTACCTTTTCAGACAAAAATCCGAAATGGAAATAGATGCGCATGTGGAGGGTAACCTGGCCACGGAGGTAGCAATGGTCTGCATCGACACGATCGACCTGATCATCCAGATAGTGCAAGGTTCGGACTCGCTCCAGGCGGTGCTGAGTAGCGTGCTGAGGGTGCTATTACACAGTATGGCCCTCAATCAGAGCTCAGCGGTCCTGCAGCACATGTTTGCGGTGGAGCGGTCACTGGTCTCTAAGGTAAGATAATATGACGGGCCGGGGGACATCCTTCCTACCCAATGCTAGACCTTCATCTACTTATGTCCAGTGTTGAGACTGGGATAAAGTCAAGTTTTCTGGTAGTTTTCTGTGTTTACTTTCTAATTCCTCCAGAAATCAACCATCATAATGAATTGTATTGCGCCTCTCTTTCAGTTTCCGGAGTTACTCTTTGAGGAGGAGACAGAGCAGTGTGCGGACCTCTGTCTTCAGCTACTCAAGCACTGTAGTTCATGTATCGGGAACACACGCTCACACGCCAGTGCTTCACTCTACCTCCTAATGAGACAAAACTTTGAGATCGGAAATGTGAGTTGACAAAAAGTACATTCTCTTTCTTTGAAATTCCTTCATTGTATCTGATGCCAAAGGGCAAGCAAACTGCCCCATGCAAGTGAGAACCATGTGCAGCTTGTGATAGACTTTCCTGGCTGAAGACATGGTCACTTGGCCAGTCACACCGACTGGGATCTGCCATGGCAGAGAGGCAGAGACAACCATTCTGGATAAAAGTCATCCTGTCTTCTCCTTGAACTGTGATTTGACCCTCCTCTTAACACCTTCAGCGCCGAACCACGTGGCCCAAATCCCCCCTCTTTGAGCTGGTTATCGGAATCTCATGGACTTCATGAAAGAACTACGCCATCGCCATCTTCAGGGCACGGTAGGAACTGAAAAGACCAACCAACGGTCTTTTCAGTTCCTACCGTGCCCTGAAGATGGCAATGGCGTAAGTTCAGAACTTTCAATGACTTCATGAAAGAACTACGCCATTGCCATCTTCAGGGCAAGGGAGGAACTGAAAAGACAAGAAGAGGTCTTTCCAGTTCCTCCCTTGCCCTGAAGATGGCGATGGCGTAGTTCTTTCATGAAGTCCATGAGACTCCGATAACCAGCTCAAAGGGGAGGGGGATTTGGGCCACGTAGGTTCGGCGCTGAAGGTGTTAATTCCCAATCATTTTCCTGAAGCCATTCCTCAGACTATGACTCAAGTATGAAAGATGTGACAAATCATTATCCAACTCTGCCTCATGGGAGTGAAAATGTCTACATGTTAGTTTTTGAAACTCCTCGATCATGCGGATGTTTGCCTTTCCACTTTACAGAACTTTGCGCGGGTGAAGATGCAAGTGACGATGGCGTTGAGTCGACTCGTCGGAAAGTCACAGTCATTCAATGAGGAATACTTGAGGAAGTCACTTAAGACTATCCTGACGTATGCTGAGGCAGACTGTGAGTTACAGGAGACAACCTTCCCTGAACAGGTGAGCATGATTGAAGTCTGACCATTGTTGGTCTCTCTTTAGTCTGTCTGTGAGTTCTGTGACATCTCAACTATATCCTAGAAGTAGAAGTAAGAGAGAGATATTTGTCATTTTTATTGTAGGTGCGTGACCTGATCTTCAACCTTCACATGATCCTCTCGGACACTGTCAAGATGAAGGAGTTCCAGGAGGACCCCGAGATGCTGATCGACCTCATGTACAGGATCGCTAAGGGCTACCAGAACTCGCCTGACCTCAGGCTCACGTGGCTACAGAATATGGCGGGCAAACACAGCGAGGTAGTGAACTTTTATTTCATAAGTGCGGCGAGGTTGACTAATGGATTGATTAAAAATCGGGGAAGTTTACATTCCAATTCATTTCTGTTTTCTTCCTTCGAAGTAAAGATTGTTTTCAACTTGACTCTGAAGAAGATTACTATTTCTGGTTCGTTCAAGGATAAGCTATTCAAAGAAGTAAGACAATGAGAAGTTTTATTTCTCACTCCAAATAATCTCGGCTTCACCTGCTCTCGGTTCTCAAAAGCTAATGGCTTCTTCAGTGTTGGCATCATTTTGTCACCTGGCTTTCACCTCAAAAATATAAATAGTCGTAACTCTGTCGTTGTTTGACGTGACCTGATTTCATACACTTACAGCGGAGTAACCATGCTGAGGCAGCGCAGTGTCTGATCCACGCGGCAGGTCTGGTGGGGGAATATCTCAACATGTTGGAAGATAAACCTCATCTTCCAGTCGGGTGTGTCTCCTTCCAGGTAAACCACACTTCTACGTTCTGGATGCAACAATATGCGTGCTCCAAACATTTGACTCAGGTCCAATTTAACCATTTGTTTAGAACAGTCAGAATCCCTGGTCACTGGTGTAATTTTCAAGCCATTGGGTCTTTTGCTTGCTCTGATAAAGACATCTGGCGGAATTTCTAAATGTTATGTTGCTTTTATGTCAAATCACATAAGCATCAAATTTATGGCAAGAAGAAGCAGCATCAACCAGAATCTATTCAAATCGTCCCTGGGCAACTTCATCACTTGACGCTTGACCACTTATCGGTGACTTGAAGTTTGGAGTGCCGATTCCAAGAACTTTGGTTTCTTTTTTCAGAACATCTCATCTAACGTGCTGGAGGAGAGTGCTGTGTCTGATGATGTGGTGTCACCTGATGGTGAGGGCATCTGCACCGGCAAATACTTCACGGAATCTGGAATGATTGGGTTACTGGAACAGGCTGCCAGTTCATTCAATATGGTAAGTATATTTGAGACGGATGTTGGTCATGAAAAGGTGATGTTCTCTTGAGCAGTTGTATGTGTATGTAAACTGGTAGAGGAATGAAGCCACTCACTCACCTACTCATTCACTCCTGCAACTTTGATCTTTCATCCCGTACCTCCAGGCATTACAGTCCTGGGCTGACATAGAATATTGAAAGTTTCTTTTTGTCTCCTAGGCTGGCATGTATGAGTCCCTGAATGAAGTGTACAAGGTGCTTCTCCCCATCCATGAGGCGAATAGAGATTACAAGAGACTGGCGATCATTCACGGGAAACTACAGGAAGCCTTCAACAATGTCATTAGACAGGTAGAGAAGTCTTTATTTCTGAAAAATATTGCACTGAATCATAGAGGATTCATACCTTTCACAGCGGGGTTTTCCAATCACCAAATAGCGTAACAGGGTGATTACACTGAAAGTCTTGTTATGATATTGTAAAATGCATTATTAGTCGATAAGCTTACCTGCCAAAGACAAATGTAACTTTTTCAAAAATGTTATTTGATTTTGCCACTTCAGGAAGGAAAGAGGATGTTTGGGACGTATTTCCGTGTTGGTTTCTATGGAGAGAAGTTTGGTGACTTGGATGCCCAGGAGTTTATATACAAGGAACCCTCAATCACAAAACTGCCTGAAATCTCACACAGATTGGAGGTGAGAAGAAAGGTTTTAGTCTTGTGAATATTGGCAGTGATGCGTGCTCAGACTGCGGGAAATTATCTTAAGAAACAGAACAAAATTGTTGTGTAGTCTCCAGTAGTTTTGAGACTGGTGCTTCTAACAGTACAACGCAAGGAGCTGATCCTCATATGACGATCGGTTTAGCATCAAATATACAATACCCTTCATGATGATATTCATGTCCTGTTTTAGAATTTCTACAGCGAGAGATTCGGTGAGGAGAACCTGAAGATGATCAAGGATTCGAACACCGTTGAGCGAGACAAGCAGGAGGCGGGCAAGGCCTACATTCAGATCACTTATGTCGAACCGTACTTTGATGCCTATGAGAGACTACAGAGGCATACCTACTTTCATATGAATTATAACATTAGTAAGTAGATTATGCCGTGTTCATCTGTGGAAACATTTATCCATTGACTTGGAAGTGCAAATGTAACCCCTAGAACCTGGCATTTGGGGCAAAATATTAAAGTCTCTTTGGTCGTTTCCAAATAAAGTCAATGTTAGTTCGGATTTCGTTCTGGTTTTAAAATGTTGGTTTACATTACAGAGAGCTTTATGTATGCGACCCCATTCACCCTTGATGGCCGAGCACATGGAGAGCTCAGAGAGCAGTACAAGAGGAAAACGATCTTGACAACGGCCCAGGCATTCCCCTACATTAGGACAAGGCTCCCAGTGATCAGCAGAGAACAGGTAAAACTATCAGTTGTTGAATAAGCACAGAGCTTATCAAGTAGTTTGGTGATCTTTCCATATTCCATTGTGTCGTTGAGTCATGTTCAAGGAGCTGGAACACTTTCTGTATTAATCATTGGTATTAGGCAAGCCCTGACCATACATTGGTTATACCATTGCCTCCTAAAGCCTGACAGAAATTCTGTGATCTCTTACATTCATTTCAAGTTTGGGGTAAATTTTACCTCTCAATCAACCACTCCTAAAAAGCAAACTTGTAAAGTTTTGCCTGGGGTTCTGTATCGTTTCAATCAGGTTCAAATTAACACCTTCAGCGCCGAACCACGTAGATCTACGTGGCCCAAATCCCCCCTCTCTGAGCTGGTTATCGGAGTCTCATGGACTTCATGAAAGAACTACGCCATCGCCATCTTGAACTACGCCATCGCCATCTTCAGGGCACGGTAGGAACTGAAAAGACAAGAAGTTCTTTCCAGTTCCTACCTTGCCCTGAAGATGGCGATGGCGTAGTTCTTTCATGAAGTCCATGAGACTCCGATAACCAGCTCAACGGGGAGGGGGATTTGGGCCACGTTGGTTCGGCGCTGAAGGTGTTAAGAACTCTTTAAAAAACCTTCCAGATCATTCTATCACCGATAGAAGTGGCTATAGAAGATGTGCAGAAAAAGACGCGTGAAATGAACATTGCACTGACGCAGGATCCGATTGACCCCAAGATTCTCCAGATGGTGCTACAGGGGTGTATAGGTACGACGGTCAACCAGGGCCCTGTCGAGATCGCAGCAGTCTTCCTGGCAGAGCTGGCTGAGGGCCGTGTGCCGGCCAATCGTCACCACAACAAACTCAGGATTTGTTTCAAGGATTTCCTCAGGAAGTAAGAAGTTTTAAGATTGATCAGAATTTTCGTGATTCTTGAATGAAATTGTTATTTCACGACCTGGATGAAATTGGAACATGAACCGCAAGGAAATCTACAACCTCATAGTATAAGACTCGATGCATTGTATGGGAAAAACCCAAATTTGTAACTGATGTTTTGGATGTCTTTCATTCAGATGTTCCATTGCCCTTCAAAGGAACAAGGAGATGATCGGGTCAAACCAGCGTGAGTACCAGCGTGAATTGGAGCGGAACTACAACAGTGTGAAGGAGAAACTACAGCCCATGATCGCATCGAGTGTGGCCATGCAGACGTTGAAGAGAGGAAAACACTGCCATCGAAGGTAAGATAACTTACTTAAAGATAGTTAGCTTGGTGGAATATTGTATGCGGGATATTCTAAGCACATTTGAGGTTATCTTTTTGGTGATAGTACCTCATTTTCCTCAGCATTTGAGGCCACTCAGGGGGAGTAGAGTTAACTGCCCCTGTGACATACCCTGTGTGTGTATACATAATAACTGATTGTCAAACAATAGATCCACGGTTGGTTTCACACAAAGAATGCTGGTTCATTTTCAGAGCGTAGGTCAATCAGGTTTCTTTGTCATTGTGGAATGTTTAAGAGTGCTCTGTGATTGACATACTGATGATTGTAGTGGTACGCCATATAATTGAATGATTACTATATTGAATTGTACTCTGAGCTATGAACTAATAGATATTTCTCTCTTGCACAATAATATATGAGTACAGTGTTGGCATGAACTATTGGATTGTAAATGCACCTTGGCATTATGTTGCACAAGATGGGCACCAAAGTGTGGAGTGTCTATTTAAAGCATCATACATTTATGAAGCAGAAGGTGGTTATTTCTCCCCGAGACTGCGGTATAATTGATTTGTATTTGTGCCTTAGCAGCTTCAGTGTATAAAGGAATTACAAATTCTTTTCACTAACTTTCTGTAGCATATCTGCTGCCTTCGAGGCCGCAGAAAAAGAAAAACTATGCACCGCGATTAGAGATAAACAGGCAGCTGATGAGGCGGAAAAACTCAACGACAATGCTAAATGTTTGAATGCGTTGGGCGCAGATTCAAACCTGCCACCTATTGACGCCGATGTAAGTCACGTGGTGCAGTTTGCATGAGTGACGCAGTCTTGTTACTTGAAGCATGGTGTTCTATTCAAATGCATGTTGTTAACTTCCGAGCTCTCGAATCTGTTATACATCTCGGTCGACTTGTATCACCCTGTACCAGTATTTTTGAAAATCTGTTGATTTAGTCTTTTTTTCACTCTGCTGTTCTGAAAATATTATATATGATGTATTTTTGAAAGAAAAGTAAGGCGAGGTGAAACAATTATGACCCCAGTCAGTTAAAGATCGCTACGGTGTTGAAAAGAGCTTGAAGTACACATGGCTGCACACTGAGGCTATAATTGTACTGGGGCAATGATTGTACCAACTTCCCTTATCATTATCATATCTAGAAAAAGAAATATTCATAACTAAAAATTTATAAAATTGTGTGTTTTTGCAATAGTTTACCGACACGGCAAAAGCGGTAAGTTCATAAGAAAGTGTAAACAAGTCATGAGCGTATACTGTCCAAGTTTAACAAACAAACTAACGAAGTTTTCTTCAGTCTGTTTTCACTCCTCTGTCCCTCAATGACCCACAATTAAATTGTGGTACTCTTTCATATACTCGTGAAACATTGCAATTAACAGCGGGTAGTTCGCCTCTATCATGCCTATCAAATACTAATTGTTCAATTTTAATAACCAGTGAAGTGATATTTAGTTACAGGTTTATTGTTAGGGGTCATCCAATATCATCAATTTGGTTTCTGAAAAGTCTTAAAAAATGTTTTGTTTGACTCCTGCCACGCCAGAGAAAGGGCAGACAGAGCCTGCACTATGTGTGTTACTCAACAAGTTGCTGATAATGGAAGATCCTTAACGATGTTTTCTCGTTTCATAACCAGTTTATGTTCTTGGTTGCCCTTCCCTCACTGATAAATAACTTCAAATTGTGTCCTGACCCGTTAACTAAAAGAAATACTCATTATGGTCACTAATTATTTGTTGATTTCAGTATCGTTGGACTCCAGGCCGCCTATATCTGATAGGTCTAGTCAACTTTGAACATTCATTGCTTCATTATCTGGTTATGGGGACTGCAGTATGATTTAAACCCAGTTCCCATAGTATGGCAAGGACAGATGAATCCTTTTCATGAAAAATATCTTAATTTGCTTCATTATTTCCTTGTGCAATTATAGTGAGGGTTTACACAGTGAGTCTAGCTTGGGCCGTATTCACATTGAGTGTTCTGCTTGACCTGTAACTACTCTGTATTCAGTTTCAGGGTCTTCATGTTGGCCCTGACCCTGCATATTCAGTAGTTACACGGTGTTCAAGCTGCACACCCTTTGTGGATTCGGTGCATTGTGTCCCTGGTGGTGTTGTGATGTTATATCAGTAGTGGTACAGTCTGACGTTGTGAACGTCAACTTGGGTCCATTTTCAACTCTTAGATGGTAGTAGAAACGTTTCCCCCAGGTGTCAGTTTTGTGACATCACTGTTCTGTCTTGTAGTAAGTGGAAAACAGTATCCAAGCTTCTCCTGTGAAGGTATCGTTTAGTTCTGAAACCTCTGCTTATGACACAGTTGGCACTTAAAGACGTCACCTGACGGCTTAGACTGCAGTCTCTTTGAGTATTTGGTTGTCCAACTGCTCAAACACATCAATTTCACGCAACAATGGCCACTTGGTTTTTGGTGATTTCACTCAGAAAAGGCAGCAGCTGAACAAATATATTATATATCATCTGAAATTTCGAAGTCCAAGGTATCTATAAAAACTGACTTCGCCACAATCAGGCAAAGCATGACAAAGAACGAGTTATATGAAGTGAAATACTGACAAACCTTTCCAAGCCATTTGACTGTAAGGCTTTCTTTTGTGTGCAGTGCCATTATTGAAATGAACGACTGCTTTTGTAACAAACTGGCAATAGAATAGTCGACTGTATTGTAGCATAGAGCCTGTGCGGATCATGTCACAAAGATATCTGTCGTTTTGACAGTGAAATTGACATCAATTTGTGTCATTTATTCATGTTGCCTGCTTGTCATGGTGAAGTGCAGTGTGGTGATGTCTACCATGACGTGATCCACACTTGGCACACAATGCTGGTGCCGTCAACATTGTTGACTGCCAGGCAAACGTGACATCACTGCATAAGCTCTTTTGTCAGTTGTAACAAGCATAGATCTTGGTTGTAAGTATTTGCTAAGGGAGTGGACAAACTTACTTAAGACACATGCTTACTTAGTTTCCCCTCCATTACTAACTCATAATAGTCCTTGTTAACTGCAAGCTGTGAACTATTTTTAAGATCCCTTCTATTCTCCTGTAACAAGTTTAACTGTTGTTAACAAAACCTGTAACTTCCTAATCCTTGTCTGTAGGCAATTGGCTGACAGACTTACTTTTGATTTGCTGTAACTCAAGGAATGACAAGAGTAAAGACCTAACTCATCATCGAATACTGGCCAAAATTCTGCCATTACAATCTCAAACTATGAAGACCACCTCCTTGCAATTTGTCTGATTTGTTGTTTGGTTAGGTCATGTCATTAGTGTGTTTTAGTGTGCACACACACAAGTACATGTCAAGGGCATGCTTGATGAATGTGCCTAGATGAAAGCAGAATCTTGCTAGTCCAAAAAACAAGAACATATCTGTCGTTCCTGTTGGCCCTTTGAGAATTGTAACAGGAAATGTAGTTGTTACTGTCATTCAGGTGTCGTCCAAAAAACTTCATGCAGATTTGGAAGTCCACTTCGGATATTCAAGGGTTGATAAACATTGGCATATCGTCCCTGACATAGTATGTTGTATCAGGAGGTTTTCCTTTGATACCATGTTGCATTATTGACCACCTGTCCCTTCCTCCAATGCTGTTTCATCATGAAACTAATTCTTGTCTCTCCTTCGATATTCCAGGGACAGTCGAAATAGCGAAAGCTCGCACGGATCTCATGGCAATAAAAAGAGACATCACTCTTCCCACCAATCTCAATGCTGAGAGACAGCGCTCGGGCATTGCTTTATGAGGACGCGTTATGACCATGATGTAAGGGTCAAAGGTCAACATCCCTTCAGGACTGACAGGAAAAGATTGACCGAGATTTTGAGATTTGATAAGGTGGTGATATAAGTCTTGCTGTGAAATGATAGGAAGTGCAGTGAAGTTTGAATTTTTGTATAAACTGCTTGAGGAACCTGAGAAAGAAAAGATTTCTCACTAATTTTGTTCATGGTGTGACCCATTGTCACGAGAATGAAATTTCACCCGGTCATCTGTACTAGTACTGGGCATTTTGAGTGGCACATGTGTGAGAGTATGACACTCTGCCTTGGATACGATAAGAAATCAGAATTTGAATCCAAGCTGATTTTAACCAGGAGTCGCACAAAATTTGTTTTGTTTATAATGTTCATAGCCAAAATATAGTGGTGCTATAATCTCATGTGAGCTCTTCTGTCACCTGTTCATGCCAAGTGTAAATATGGATCTTTGAAGAAGTGTCAAAATATTCAGCTGAGTGTCTCGATGTCATGTCAGTCCCGGCACTTGTGGTCATCACTGTGTTTCAGAATTTCATCCCAAAATGTGCACAAAGAGTTTGTAGAATGTTTCTGACTGTCTTCTGATTACATCTCAAATCGCCTTCTGTACATGTACATATTCTAACTTAGTGACAGACTGTCATTATTTTGAGAGTGTGAGACACTGCTCCAGTGATTGCTTGAGTGATAAGGAGAGATTAGAATCTCAGCTAGGAGACTACACATCTGTACACTGTGTACTCCTTCCGGTGCAGTAGTGTACTGTAAACTGAGTCAAGAGCTGTTGACACCTCCAGTTTGACAACACCTGCCTTGTAATTAGAATAACTAAAGTAGTGCTGCCATCAAGTCACAACAGCTCTTGACTGATTTCACAGTAATGAGTTATCGAAACTGTGACTGTGGACCAACATCTCATCACGGAGTAGTGATACTCCAAGTAGCTAAACCTAAAAACTACTCTTCATGGGCAGTTTATGTGGATATGATAGCAAGCTTGTATTAAGTTTTATTGAATGGCTTTATAACTGTACATGAATTGTAAATTGTATCTTATTTGCACTTTTGCTGCTGCTGGTAATCATGATGCATTACTTTTAGCTGAGTAAAGTATCTGTTTTGAAGGTCTAAGAGCTTAATTATTGTAATTAAAATTTAGTGTAAAGTAGGTTCATATGCAGTAAACGTACATTTGCCTTATTGTTTATGATCATTATCTTAGTTGGTAGTGACTATATAGTAGGAGTCCCAACTGTTAGTTTGAATCACCAGACTAGTGAAGGGTTAACTTCAGTCAATGCGTTGATAAATAATGCTATTCCCCTTGTTATCCTTTGTGTAACGGTTTGAGTTTATTCACCTGAGGTGCTGTTCTTTTCCAAACTGCCATTTTGTATTCATAAAGACGTAATCTCAAATCCAGACAGAAGCCTAGGTGACTGATGTAAGTTGTCTTGATTTGACTCGATGCTTGGTTTGTCTCAAAGACATCACATGGACAGTCAATGGGCCGTTATTCAAGTTTCTCTATTTTTCAGTTTTATTGAAAAATTCGATGTTTTAAGTGTCTGAATTAATAGAAAGCTAAATAAATCTGTCTTTATAATTCAAGCCTTGTTTGATCTGTTGCTCTCCATTGAAAGAAAAGCCACGAAAATGGTTGTTCTCAAACAAATAATGATGGGATAATGTCCCTGGCATGATCTACTGCATCTTGTAGAGACAGTATTCATTGCTAAACTGGTAACAATGAAGGACAGTGTCACAACCATGGCCTTGAGAGACATCCAAACTGACTGGTAGTGAAAAAACGACAGAGACAGTACGACCCTTCTGTCTCACTGTGTTTATGAAGATAGGCCCTCCATGGCGCACAGGTTGTATGAGGACACATTGGTTGGGTTCGCTAGAGACATCAGGACCCTTCTGTCTCACCGTGTATATGAAGAAAGGCCCTCACTGGCACACAGGTTGTATGAGGACCCATCGGCTGGGTTCGCTAGAGACAGCAGGACCCTTCTGCCTTCGGTAGAGCTTCTGTCACAGTGTGCACTTGAAGACAGGCCTTCACTGGCACACAGGTTGTATGAGGACCCATCGGTTGGGTCAGCTGGAGACATCAGGATGTCTCTAGCGAACCCAACCGATGGGTCCTCATACAACCTTTGGTTGGGTCAGCTGGAGACATCAGGATGTCTCTAGCGAACCCAACCGATGGGTCCTCATACAACCTGTGTGGCAGTGAAGGCCTGTCTTCAAGTACACAGTGAGACAGAAGGGTCCTGATGTCTCTAGCGAACCCAACCGATGGGTCCTCATACAACCTGTGTGCCATGGAGGGCCTGTCTTCAAGTGCACAGTGAGAGAGAAACTCTACCAAAGGCAGGATTGTCCTGATGTCTCCAGCTGACCCAACCAAAGGGTCTTCATACAACCTGTGTGCCATGGAGGGCCTGTCTTCAAGTGCACAGTGAGAGAGAAACTCTACCAAAGGCAGGATTGTCCTGATGTCTCCAGCTGACCCAACCAAAGGGTCTTCATACAACCTGTGTGCCATGGAGGGCCTGTCTTCAAGTGCACTGTGAGACAGAAGGGTCCTGCTGTCTCTAGCGACCCCAACCAATGGGTCCTCATACAACCTGTGTGGCAGTGAAGGCCTGTCTTCAAGTGCACACTGAGACAGAAGCTCTACCAAAGGCAGAAGGGTCCTGATGTCTCTAGCGAACCCAGCCGATGGGTCCTCATACAACCTGTGTGGCAGTGAAGGCCTGTCTTCAAGTGCACAGTGAGACAGAAGCTCTACCAAAGGCAGAAGGGTCCTGCTGTCTCTAGCGAACCCAGCCGATGGGTCCTCATACAACCTGTGTGCCAGTGAGGGCCTTTCTTCATATACACGGTGAGACAGAAGGGTCCTGATGTCTCTAGCGAACCCAACTGATGGGTCCTCATACAACCTGTGTGGCAGTGAAGGCCTGTCTTCAAGTACACAGTGAGACAGAAGGGTCCTGATGTCTCCAGCTGACCCAACCGATGGGTCCTCATACAACCTGTGTGGCAGTGAAGGCCTGTCTTCAAGTACACAGTGAGACAGAAGGGTCCTGATGTCTCTAGCGAACCCAACCGATGGGTCCTCATACAACCTGTGTGCCATGGAGGGCCTGTCTTCAAGTGCACAGTGAGAGAGAAACTCTACCAAAGACAGAAGGGTCCTGATGTCTCTAGCTGACCCAACCGATGGGTCCTCATACAACCTGTGTGTCAGTGAAGGCCTGTCATCAAGTATGCAGTGAGACAGAAGCTCTACGGCAGACAGAAGGGTCCAGATGTCTCAACTGACACACCAAGCCAAAAGTGTAGGTTGTGTATGACCATAAGAAAGGTGTCTCCAATAGTCATTTGGATGTGACAGCAGTCCAGGTACACGTTGTCCATGCCAAAAGGTCCCAATCTGTCTGTACCCAGGGTGTTTTGGAAAGTTACTTGTCACCCAGGAAACCTCTTGGTCTCTTTTGTTGTCTTGGCTGGCTGACTATTTGGATGCAACAGGGTCAATGATCTGCTCAGAGCTGTTTTAGTCAGGAAACTACCCGTAACAGGAGTAGACTGGTTGGAATGTGCTTGGGAGGACAATTTGATCGTTGACTTGCTTCGAATCTGCTTGGAGGAGACAGCAGTCGAGACAGAATCAACATGGTAGGGACGCTCCTGGCCACACCAAGAGGTCCTTATTGTCACTGACTGGTTGTGGTGCAAGGCAGTAGACATTGGACAAGTTGTCCAGTTCCTGGACAGGTCATACTTCCTACTCGATGCCTCAGTTGGGTTTCCCTCAGAGTAGGGCTCTTCAATCCTTTTCCTTTCACATTACGCATCCCCCCACTTCGTCGTTTAGCCACAGTCGTACGTGGTTGTACGAATATGTTGAAAACAAATAAACTAACACCCTAATTATGATTGTTGATCACTTTCTTCTCAACTTCATCAGTAAAAGAGCAACAACAGTTTGACATTAAATTAGACATATTTACAGAAACCGACCAGAAACTTTACCCAGTTAGAAAATGACAAGTAATACATAGACAGAGCGAGTATGTCACAGACAGGGCCTATGTAGCTCTAGGTTTGTTCAAATGGGATTGGTACACCTAGCTTAAGTTTGCAAATGATCAGGTCATGACAACAGCAGCCGGGCTGTATGTCAGGCATTCAATTTACTAACAACAGAGCTAAACCAAGCCAATATGAGACATGGCAGTCACTCAAGTCAACCCTTTGCTGCGTTCAACAAGCTGGCCTCGTCATCAAGGAGTTGATTCAAGTGAACAAGGTTGGTCATTTTAACAGTCCAAAAAATTGTTATGTACTGTTTGAGAACCATCTTAAGTACAAGTACCCTTGTATGACTGACCACTCCATCACACACAGCAAGAGAGGTAACAATGTTATCCCACCCACACCAAATGTTTTCGACTATGCACACATTGAGCAAATTCTGGCACCAAATTTAACATCTTGATCAGCTCAAGCAATCTCTGGCACCATAGTCCGTATTTGATATTCTCAAACAAAGTCAGTTACCGACTTCCATGCTTTGATCTTCCATGTTCATACCTAGCACCAGATTCAATGAACAGCTTATTCCTTCCATCTGAACGAGGGAGCTTGAGAAAGTTCATGAAAGTAATGGCTGTGTTGCGTAAAATCTAGCACAATCAACAGGTTGATCTGACTACAGCGACTTTGGCACCATATTCCACATGTGGATCAGCTTAGTTCAAAGCCAGCACCAGATTCGATAGCATAGAGCAGCTTACTCCTCATGGTCTCCTCATCCCTGAACTCAGGCAGCTTGAGTAGGTTCATGCAGGTACTGGCCGTGGGCAGACGATCGCCCTCGCTGCCACCATAGTGGATACAGAATGCTGGATAGAGTTCCTGAAAGGGAGGAGATCAGATGAGGCAAGGGAGGCATTGGTTTGTGTAGGTTGTGTCCCCCAACCATCTTGTACCATGCAACACTTTATACTCCCTAAGATGACAAGTCAAGCCAATCTTGCTTCGATCTTAAAGTGTTTACCACCTTATAATAGAGCCATGGTGTTGTTCTCCAGCTTACCTTGAAGCCAAGCAGTGGAGGTCGAGAACAGCTGGTAACAAATCGCAATAGGTGTCTCTTCTGCTGGTCAGTGAGCTCGCCGACAATCTTCCAGAAGGTTTTGATGACGGGATGGTCCGTGTTGTAACCACCTGCAAAGTCAAATGGGTATTACCTTTAAATTGTACCACATAAACTGGCAGGGAGGGGGGGGTGGATCATTAGTAAATAGTTTGACCAGCATTTAGCATTTTGGTCACAGGTCTTGTATTGGGCTCCAACTTTGGCCTTGAAAAAGAAGTGTATGATGACTTCTGCTTTGCCCAGCACAGGGAGTAGAGTATCAAGCCCACCACACGTACCAGGTAGAGGCAATGCCAGGCATCAAACCCACCACGAGACACACCTAACCAAAACATACACTTGACTTACCAGAGTAATTTGTGTGTTGCTTGAGATCGTCCACATCAACGGGAATGTGAGCTCCCGAGACGAGAACTTGCAGTTCGTTCTGGTCAAACATCCTCAACCACTCAAGGTTTATCACGTCTGCTAGGCCTTGGCGAAATGCATTACACTGGGCTCGTATCTAGAATAGTAGAATAGAAGAATAAATCATGGCTTTTCTAACAGGAAGACTGCTGATTGAGTGGTGGAGTTAGTAATACAGAGCCCAGGCCTGAAACCATGCAGTTTCGTCATGGGTGGTGATGGTGAGTGTGGTAACAGGGAGCAAGGAGATATAACAGTACTGCATCAGAAAGGAACAAGGGGCCAGGTCTCGTGTATAACTTTGATGGATTATAACTTGTATCACTGAAATAACTATGTTAGTACTGCCTAACTTCACTGATGAGGAATTCATTGAAAATGTCCATATTTTCAGAAATCAAAACTGAGTAACTTATTTTTGTTTGTATGTTACCTGCTTATTTAGCCTGTAGTCTGCTACCCTGTGAATGTACTCGATTCGGTTTAAACTGGTCACTGCAATATCTCGTCCGCCTGGCACCAACTCTTCATGCTGGAAATGTAAACAAAACATCTCAAATTCTATGCAAATTTGCTCATCAGCTTCATCAAATATTTATAAGGCTCGCCTTTAGATCATTGGCTAAAGACAATTGGCCATATTTTAATCCAGAAAATCTGGGCCCAGTTGCTCCAAATTAGAATTCAACCCAATGACAAATCGTCCTTCATTCAGTATCTGACTTGCTTGCCAGTAAAACCATCCTTTATTGAGTATCTGAACTGCTCCCCGTTATAGAAGTAGAGACGCCACATACCACTGTTTCACCAAGAACATTGTTGGTGACGGTGAAGTCCAATTCAAGCTGTGACACATCTCCTTCATAGTTCTTCAGGTACAACAGATTCCTGAAAGACACATCAAAGAATTACGCACCGCTGCCTTTAGTGTAGAAACCACACCGTTAGTATCCAAAGATAGGAGGCTGCTCCATTTCTAAAAACTCTGAGGACACAGAATCACCTGGGCCGGCGATGGTCAGCGCTATGAACAATACATTGAATCAACTATAGTCACCTGGTTCAAGGTTGAAAATTGGGGGAATGATTCCCAGCTATACCAAGAGCATCTTGCCAAATCCACTACATGGTTGGCAGAGATTTAAACTCAAAACCAACAACTGACGTACACTGGACGAAAAAGTTGTGACTTACTTGTAGACCTCTGGATCTAGTGAAGCTAAATGATGTATGTCAACATCACCGCTGTGCCGACTCAAGATCTTAGACAAGAAGAATGCAGCGAAGGGTAACTCAACCAGCATGTTCTCATAGAGGGCCTGGAAACGAGGTTTCAAATGTTAATAGAGAACATGGATGAGAAAACGTGCATGTTAGTTAAGTAGGTAATGGTTGTAGTGTCTGATTCGCTCCACCAAGAGTCAAAATGGAGTCTATACTTTGTTCATTGACTTTTATCTGTCACTGAAATTCCCTATCTTTCTATGCGTTACCTTCCCAAGAATCCTCCCCATGAAGAAGTAATGCACCGTGAAGTTATCGGCTATCAGGTTAGCATGTGGGTTCGGATACATTGAACGTTCCATCGTCGTTTTGAAGAAGCCTCGGTTTGGATCAAACGATGTTTTCAATAATTCTGACAAGAACTCTCTGAAGACTCCTCCCCCATCTATTCCAGCTTCATCAAGCCCGGCAAAGTTCACCAGTTGGACCCGCATCCGTAACTTGAGATTAGGCTCTGAAATACCAAATTACAATTTCATAAAATATGAATACAAAGTCATTCTTTGAGTTCTAAATTAGCATGAATATGACTGGCTGGTCAACAAAATATTTTACATGTAGGTATCACTATCAAGAATCTGTACAAGTTTCAGGTAATTTCTGATCACCAACCCTATGCCAGTTGACTCAAATGTGCTCAATCCTACTCACTCTTTGAAATTCATGTTAACCACACATGATTTTTTTAACTTTTCAAAAGTCTTGCTTACCATTTTCAACGGAGAGTTTCTCAAATGCATCCTCGTAGAGGTAATTCCTGCGTATCATACAATTAATGACCTGTCCGCTACCGAAGTCATGCATCTCGCTCTGGCTCTCCTGTTTGTCTTTCAACAGGAGCTTCTGAAAAATCTGAAATGAGATGAAAAAGAATGTCATCCAGGAGAGCTAACTTTATAGGGAGGAAGCAATTTGAATAGAAGGGGGCCACTAATAGGCCTATTACAGGTAAAGTAGGGCAATTGTACAGGTGCCCTACACATACAAAGTATGATCCCAAACAAATATTTGCATTTCTCTGGTGTACCCTACAGGCAGGTGTTACTCCCCTTCTTACAGTCTCAAAGTCAAGAGGGGCCGACTCACTTTGACGCGCTCATGGAAAGGTACCACAAATGGTAGCTCGGTCAAGATGGTGAGATTCCTAGCTTCAGTCGTCGACAACGGAGGACCCTCGTCTTCCACCTTAAAGTTAGGATTCCGATTCAAAATACTCAGATCCCCAAATCTCCTGTGGACGAACACGTTGTTGGTTGCAGAGTATAACTGTGAGGGCTGAAGAAAGATGAGGTAAAATTGAGCACAATATGACAGTAAAATATCGTGGTCATTACAAGGTTCTCACAGTGGTTACTCTGCCTCCTCTCATAAAGGTGTTTTTCTTGAACCAACTGATGATTTTTTAACTTGACTCCTTTGTCATGAAAGTTACGGATTCATAAGATCTTTTATGAAGAAGCTTACCTTATCAGCCTGTATACTGACTCTGTTTGACAACCAGTGACCATCAGGGCAGAAGGACTTCCGTCGATCTCTGGCGTACAGCTGCTTGACGAGCTGCACGGTCACCTGGAACAAAGGACACACTCAATCATGAGTGAACACCTGGCAGGATTTACTCCTCATACACAAAACAGGGGTGATCCATACTGAGCCAACATTTCAAAGTTAGCACAGTGAAACCAAACAGACCTGATCTCTCCGACATTCTGAGCAGGCGACGTTTCAAAAGTGTACAATCTACAGTATGGAATCCATGACAGAATTCACATAATAGAATCTACTGAAACCTAAATCAAGAGAAATCACACCTACCTTGAATAAATAAGCCCAGGTTTCTGTTTGACTTTGCAACTCCTTATGCGACATGACTAGATCATTGGCCCAGATGCTCTTGAATGCTTTCCTGTAGTCGTCTGTGAGTGTGGGCTTGGAGTCTGGGTGGGCCAACTCAATGATACCCAGGCAGGCATCTCGCAGAGTCCGACTAATGGCCACCAACTCGGGGATGGCAAATGGTAATCTGGTTGCAGAATCTGCAGCTTCATAAAAGAAACAATGAACAATCTATCAATAAAGGCACAAAATGACACCACAACTTTGGTACTAAAACAAAGTAATGATACGTATGAATTATACTTAACGACACATACAGGTGCGAAATTCATCAACTTAAACATTGATACCAGAGATTCATTGAGTAACAATGACCGTTGAGAGACTCACTTTCGTTTTCTCCAAAGAACTCGGCATCATGCAGCGTGAGAATGGATGAACAGAACATGGAGCAGAAGACAGAGAGAACTGGAACAATGCGGTTCATTTCATCCAATGTCATGGAGAGGCCTCGCGACAGGAGTTGTAGGAGCGCTGTGTGCGAGCTGAAACAGAGAAGAGAACACACTTCAGATATGAGAACCAAATCGAAAGTCATATTTCCTGTGGATTGTCAATTATTTGAGAACTTCCAACACTTTTCAAGCCAAACAGTATTGTAAGTGTTATCATAAGCCAAAATGGATCTTGGTGCAACTCCCCTGATTACTCACCCTGTGTTGATATTCTTGGCAGTCATCGAGACACAGATTTGCCAAAGATTCCGAATAAATGATGAATTAAACGCGAGAGAATACAATAATTTTGCTTTGTGAACGATGATCTTGTGTTTCTGCATGAGAGTGTGACAGATCGTACAAACAGCCAGCACGGTCGAGGGTCGAGGGTCTCTCTGCACCGCTAACACCATGCATCGGATCAGTTTGGGGTCGTCAAGGCAGCGTAAACATTCCTCTTTCACTGCTGGAAGTCCAGTCAAAGAGAGGTCCTGAAATTAAAATGCTTAAAATGTGGCAAGGAACTAAGTTAAGCAGTGTAAAGAGGTCATCAATTGCCTCAGAATCATCAATTTTTGACTCAAAGTATTATTTGTCTTGCTTACATCACAGTCCATTTGATTATCATCTTCATCATCAGAATCCTCATCATCAGGATGTAACTGCAGAGAGGGCAGCTCATTGGTTAACACTTGCAGAACTTGCAAGTACTTGATCACATCAGCGTCTGACAGAGAATCTGCAGAGAAAACAAGCTTTATAAGGAGACACCATGACAACAGGACCATAGCAACACCCATCACCAATGGTAGTTTCCACGCATTCTCAACCAATTCTCCATCAAACCAAACTGAGCACTCTTTGGTCAATTCCACTGACCTTCCAACTAAGGATGACTCATTTCTGGGGCTGAAAATAATCGCAAATTACTCGATGGGAACATTTACTCACCGAAATGTGGCTTACTAAGCTGGAGTACCGCATAGAGAAGCCAGGGTGATGCTGGTACTGAGAGGGTGGGTGTCTTGACTCCCTGCTCCGTGTCCTCAATGATATCGGGCAAGAGAGTGTGGAGGAAGGCGATGAATGGAAAGGGCGCATCCGTCATGGCTGCCAGGGCGGGGATTAGAAATTGATGGATTTGATCGGAGTACTCCTGGCAGAAGAATTCACGACAAAAACTGCATAGTATGATATTCCTGGAAAGAAATTCAACATATTCGTTTAATTACAAATGCTAAGAAGTTCCAGATAAGTTCAGTGTTTGAGTTAAATACCATTACATTCCTTTTTAATTTTCAGAATTCACAAAGTCTTCAGTCACAAATTTTTTTACAGTAAGACATGAAGGTTTTTCCAGCATTTTTCACATTAAAAAGAAACCATTTATCTCTTATCAACCATTCCCAACCCTTTTTCTTTCTTTGCCAAGCAACTATCTGCCCGAATGAAATTAATCTTCACAAAACTTGGAAGAAAAATTCAATAACAGGGAAAAAGACAATATTTACTGCTGTTTGTTATGTAAACTAACCTTATGTTTTGGTCTGCACTTTCCGTCACAATTTGTAATGGTTTTATTGTGAGCAGAAACAGATTATGTGCCACAGGAACTGGGGGATTGGGGCTCCTCTCTAAGCCAGAGGGCACCCGGTACTCCAAGATATTCCTAAGGCTTGTCAGGTAACCTTTTCCCACGAGATAAACCATGATGTGTTCGACTATCTGCTTCGCTGTCCCTCCACCAGGGTCCTTAACGTGTTTTGCATAGGTCTGCGGGTCTGTGAAGACCTCCAACATCCGCATAGGCACTGCCAGCGGTGCAGAAGAACTGGCAATGGTTTCAAGATACCTGAAATTTAAGGGAAGGTGTCATGAGTTTGATCTGCAACAGCATTTGGTCATGATCCCTACAATGACTTTCACTAGAATCTTGAAACAAGTAGCCTACCAGCCCATGCGCCTTCAATCAGAAACCGAAACAAGTGTGCGCAACAACAATGCTGTTCTGCCAAAAAATCTCCAACATACCTGCAACAGAGTACAAGTAGATGTTTGATCTGGAATAGTGTACTGTCACCCTGCTCCTCTTGTATAGTGCCGAGAATGAGCTCTCTCTGCTTCAAGATGATCTGGCAGAGGTTTGTCTGAAAAAGATCATCCAGGAACAGCGCTATGAAAGCAGTCACACTCAACAGAGCGACTGGCTGAAAAGGATATTGATCCGAGTTACTTGGCAAACTGAAAGGTCTAACAGGGAGATAAGTGACATGTGGTTAGACTGCACCAGGCTTATTATCAGGAGGGCGTGGGTTCAACCCTCACAAAGACCACTGTTGTTTCATCTCTTCAATAAGTTACCTGACTCTAGATCGCTCTGTCCATGGAATGAGGCAAGAAACAGTAGGACAGTAGGTTGAGATAGACACCTCTTATACAACATAAACAGAGACACTGCAGGCTGGCCCTGATTGGGGTAGACTGCCTCCCACACAGGAGAAGAGGGGATCTACTAACATACTATACATATTGAGCTTACCAATCTTTGGCTGTCCGTTGCATCTGAGTAGAAGAAGAGTAACTTTTTTGTCAAAAGGTGGAGTTCCATGTACGTCTGCTTCCTCTGGGTCTTGGTGAAAACAGCATCAAATCTTTCTCTTTCAACATTTTTCTGAAAAGGGTGTCAAACTGATATAAACAGTTCAATGCTAATCACATGAGACTGTGGTTGAACGTGGAATTACAACTGACTTTTCACCTTAGTTTAACATATTGTACATGTACTATTATTATATTCCTTGTTATTTCAACCCCTTTAAAAGATCTGCGATTTGGATCAAATTTAAATGACATCACAATGACACAAGTGATCTCATTGCAAAAGAATTGAATGAATATAATGATTAAAACATTTTGTCCAAAGTCGCCATGGAGTGTGACCAACCTGTGAAGCCCTTGTTGTAGCACCTCTGTAGAATGACTGGATCTTTATTGCACTGCTCAGCCTCTTCCTTTGGTCCTTAAAAGACGACGGTAGAATTCATTGTTTACACGTCATAACGATTATTGATAATATGATAAAAGATGAAGAAGAAATGGAATCGTGAATTTTGTCTTAAACTTTTAGTTAATGTCTTTATCTAAGCCAGGGGCCATTTCTGTCTTCCTTGAATCATATAAAATATAAATAGAGGTGAAGGAATTCTGAAATCAAACTGGATATAACTTGACCCCTAATTGCTCCCATCACTGCAATCCTCTTGGATCTCTGATGATACCTACCTCGCGTTTCTGCCTCTCTTTTTGGTTCCTCAGTAAAAGGTCTGCTGTCTGGTCCTAAAACGTAAGAAAAATTGACAAGCTGGTATTATCACGTGCGGCTGGTTCGTATCATGAGTGACGTAACTTTTATTTACAACAATTAATAACGCGTCGAGGGTCGGACACAGCGTTCTCTGTGGCTTCATACACATAACATCTCCCTTCTTAAAGATGAATTTAAAAAAAACACATTAAAGAAACTTTAAAAAATAAAAATATGCAAGTCAGGGGAGAGGGGGCAGGAACAATACATGAACAGTCATGACAGTGCAGGAATGGACTTTATTTTCTGGTCACTTTGATGAATATTTTTGAATAACTAACCACTCTAGTCAGGCACCTACCTTTCTACTAGCTCCTCGCAAAGATTGGAGGGGTTTTCTTCGAAAATCACCCTCAAAACTGAACATTTTGTACAGCTTTTTCTGACGAAAATTTTGTTTTCTTTGCTGAATTGTTGTCGTCGTTGGTCTTGACACTCTTCCACTCTGATTGAACTTGTTCCACTTACACCGTGAATATGATCCAGTGTGTCGGTATCCGGTCTTTCCCAACCCAGTGTAAAGAGTCGCAGAACCCTAAGAGCAGCAACCCAATGAAGAGAAGCTGTTTAGGGAAAACGATATGTAAAGAGCAAGCTCTAGTGAACTCACACAACTGTTTGACATTGGGGAGCCCCCCAAACCCCCGTCCTTCTGACATATTTAGCCAGTACATTGGGGGATGAGTCCCCCAAACCCCCTCCCCGTTCTCTGAAAGTGACAGGTTTTAGCCAGTACATTGGGGGAAGGCCCCCTAACCCCCCCCCCCCCATTGGACTCTAAAAATAGAATTCCTTGGAGACGCTGAACCATAAGGCGCCATAAAGAAATAGTCCCCGCCCGCATAATATGTAAAGAGCAATCTCTAGTGAACTCACACAACTGTTTGACATGGGGGAGCCCCCCCAAACCCCCGTCCTTCTGACATATATAGCCAGTACATTGGGGGATGAGTCCCCAAAACCCCCTCCCCCGTTCTCTCAAAGTGACAGGTTTTAGTCAGTACATTGGGGGGAAGGCCCCCCCCCACCCCCCCCCCCCCCCACCCCATTGGACTCTAAAAATTGAATTCCTTGGAGACGCTGAACAATAAGGCCCCATAAAGAAGTATGAGTCCCCGCCCCGGTAGCTGTCTCATATCTGCTGACAGAAGCAGCTCTTTGTGGTGAAATAATAATTGAATGCATGTCATGACACCCAGGAGCTTTTTCTCATTTCTGAAACAGTTGCATGGTTGGAATGAATTTCCAAATCAGTCCGTCAAATCTCTATGCAATGAAAATTGAAATGTCACAACTGCCTCCACCGACGTTGTCCTGTATGTCCTAGCAGACGATTTTTAAATAAATGATGTGATTGATATACTTGTAGATTGGAATGAATTATTTCTTCAATGATATGATATGAAAGTTTAAAACCCTCTGACATGTCTGAGTACAAAAATGCAGAGGCAAGACACATCATGCATGTCATGACACCCAGAAGCTCAATTTCTCATTTCTGAAGCAGTTGCATGGTTGGAATGAATTTCCAAATCAGTCCGTCAAATCTCTATCCAAATGGAACTTTAAGACCACTCTATATTTGTGCAGTAGTGTTAAAACTGACTTTTTTGAAGTAAAGTACGTAAATCGAGAAGGGGACGTTTTCTTTGTCTTAGAATTATTCAGGACGAAATGTATAACATTTGGGGTTTTTCGTGATTGTCCGGCCCAATTGGCAATATTGCCATTTGGGATGGTGAACAGAGCTAGGAGCAAATGCGACGCTTATGATTTATTTAAAGAAATAAAATGCCCGATTTAACATCCTGCAGAATCAGGGGAATCGGGCGTTTCCAGTGATATACGACACAAATGGATTGTCCTCATGCATTCACTTTGGAAACTTTAGATAGCGCAAGCATCGATCGATGGCGCTAGCCTTCTCCAGGCATAGGCCCCTGAATGCTAATTAGCGGGATTATCGGGCTAAACAATGGGATTAGCTAGGAAATAATATATAGGGAGTTAAAAAACTTGAACTTGAATTAAAAATGTTTTGCCATGTGTGAATACTACTGGTTATAAATTTCAACAATCATGTTACGTCACGTAGACTCGTTTGAAAATACCACAAAAGCCAAGTTTCCGCGAAGTTATGTCACTTGTTGTCCGACTCCTTATCACCCGACCGTGATCTCAGTATTTGACCAATCAGCTTTAAATCGTGAGCATTTTCGTGTATGGGTCAATGAATTTGATTGAAAATCACAATTTGAATAGATGAGTGGTTTGGTAACCTCTCTGACGTAACCTACTCAATACGAGCCGTTGAATTTGACTGTGCTCTTGGTATGACACACCGGTTTTGGGAACACAAGCGTTCAGTTGTGTCGACGCCTAGTCGAAGCACTGGTTCAATATTGGTGAGTTCAGCCTGATTTCTCCACAACTTTTTCTCCCCAAATTTTGCGACTATTGTCTGATACAATGTACAATCTTATCTTATCTTTTCATTTTCATTTCTTGCAGACGCCAGACACGTTGTCCTGTCTAGCACACCCAATGCTGCCCAACCGGTTTATCACAAGATACGACATGAACACCACGTGGTGAGTTATTTTTCTCTATCGAAACTTCCTTTATCGCACATACATGTATTCTTTTGAAACTTCTCATCTCTGCAGCAGTGGCGGATCCAGAACTTGGGAAAGAAGCGGGGGTGGGGGGGGGGGGGGGGGCGCTGCCCCACCAATGAGAACTCATGATAGAGCAAAAGGTGCAATCCTGAAAATGAGGGGGAGGGTTCTTGAGGAGAGGTGCCCTAAAAATATCAAAGATGGATGACTCATGCGGTACCCCTAAATCCGCCACTGCTGTTCTGAATAATTCCACACTCGGCTCAGCTGACCTTTGAAAGGAGGACACTGTTAGCCCATACCCTATCTATGGTACTATATCGTTCTGGTAGCAAGAAAATGAGACGATCGGTCATGTCTGCCATGTTTTATGACGTCACACGCCACGTACTTGGTGCAATGTGTCACGTGCTCATAACACATTCTATCTCTGAACCAATCAGCCCTTGATACTGTGACATGTGATATGTATGATGAGGACCTTGACCGGATCAGAATGATAAGGCATACAGTCGAAGTAGTTCAGAGACATTTACATGAAGACATGACAGAAATTACCAATCGTCTCATTTCACCTCTGTGCTGCCAACTTCAGAGCTTTAATAAACCCTGCCAGTTGTTCCCAGGCCTGTGTTATGAAATGACCATGGTTTAGTGATATGCCTACCCCCTCTTGTATTCAGTGGTATTAAATGGACAACTGTGGCGTGAGATATGGTGGTTTTTCCTACAAAAATGGCTTCCAGTAGAACCGTGACTTCTCAGTCCAAACAGGAAAATTGAAATACATCATTGAACTGCAATAAACAGTGCATAACCTTAGGCCTGCCTGACTTTCATGGGTCATGTCCAAAACTGCCTCGCACACTGGCGAAAATCGTTATTTGAGATAAGTGGAGGCGCATGGTGACAAGCAGAGGTTTTATCCTCCTGGCCAGGTAAATCCCACGCCCAGGTTGTCCCTTTAAAGCTGACATGCATGCATAAAAACCCTAACGACAAAATTAGAAAAGACGGAAAGGATGAAGTGGCGAGGGTTCCGAGTTCGAACCCGCTCGAGGAATATTTTTTCTTTTTTTCTTTCTCTGTGACCTGTCTCGTCAATGAACTTGTGTTTGTGCAGTCAAGTGAGACCTGTCGCTGGTCGTCTATCATGTTTCAGGTGCAGTTTGTCGTTTGTTGGTCGGGCGTTTGTGTTTTCTAACTTGGTCGTTTGGGGTTTTTATGCATGCATGTCACCTTTAAGTATGTTTTGGCGTGGTCACGAAGATGATAAATGTGAATAATGACACCAATGCATTGGCCCTGCGGTCACGTGGTGGCTTTCAATGATATCCTTGTGCCGTCGTAGGAGGCTGCTGAAAGTCGCAGCAAAGCAGCAGCCAACAAAAGACTTGGGCTACTTAAAATGTCTTTCGGGAGCAGTAATAATCTGGTCACCATTGAGTTTTACCTATAGCTCTTATAAAGATGGTGTGGGAAGATAAATTTCGGCCATTTTGTTACCATTTTAATATCTAACTGTATGCGCCTGCTTAATCGCCCGCCCGCGAATTTTTTCCTGAATCTTTCGGGCAGTACACTCTACATTTGTACACAGGTTCTCAGCCAATCAGAATCCGATAAATCTGTGTCGTCATCGAGGCGTCATCATGAAACTTAGAAGTAAGCTTGTATTGTTTTGTGCTTGTTAATCAAATTTGAGGCATACAGTATAAAAATACACTGGAGGAAGACCATACACACGAGGCAGTATCGAAAGACAAGTCTCATTGCAGAGAATCATATTCCTACTGTAGGAAGACCATTCACATGAGACAAGTCTCATTGTATATTCATGCTCAATATGATATCTGAAGGACTATCCCTTGGATCTTGGAGATGGGCTATTGTTATTGTCCTTTCTGTAGGTATGTTGCAGGCAGCAGAAATAACTCAAATATCTAACATCTAAATAACAAGGGAAAAGAAAGGCGTTATAAAAATAAAATCTAAAGTGTAAAAAAGAAAAAGAAAAATGTTGTCCACAACCGGATTCGAACTCGCGACCTTTGGATCGAACATCGTATTCTGCCATTTTTGACGAGCGCTCTACCAACTGCTCTAAAGTTTCTAAGAATTCTGACGTCATGTATTTGTCGAAATCTGATTGGCTGAAAGTCCCTGTACAAATGTACACTATAGTGCCCAAAAGGTTCAGGAAAAAAAATTCGCTACCCGCCCTTTTCAGATAGACAGTTAGCCCATCTATCACTTCGATCTATCTACCGAGCTGTCATGGCCAATACTTTTTCTTTCAGAAGCCCCGACGTCCTTTGAACTTTCAAGAAATGGTTGGGTTTGGTCAAGGGACTGGTATTGGATCTGATATATTATCATTGTTGTCACACCTTTTCGCTAAATATGAGGTCTTGAAAATGCTTGGTATTGCTCCTTGTGAGGTGTTACCCAACGTTAATGACGCCTGTCTGTATAAGTGGTACATACTTGACACCTATGGCGAAGGATGAGCCAGTTATTTTCGAGTTTGTACTTTGGGTGCATCTCGTTCCTCGGGTTGCATTGCGCCCGCGACCCCATAGGAGTTCCTGGTCTTGTCTCTTCGCCCCCAACCCCGATAAACTCTATGTGCCGTGAACGAATGCTCATCAGGTCGACAGTTATTTGACGACGTAAATCCATCCATATTAACTGGCGCTGCGGCTGCGCTCAATAGACTTCGTTGGGGAGTCTGAGCCTGATAGGGTGTACCAGTCCAGCCGGTTATGTACGGTTGGTATGCTCTATGATATGGATCTCCATCCACCTGTCAGCTAGGGGCAGACCCCAGTGTCTCAACCCTGGGTCTCAGAGGCGGTAACTTCTAGTCAGGCAGCGCGCTATGTCTGGTTAGGCGACATGGGTTACCAGGAGCATCCACAGCCAAAATGGTTTGCACATGGAGGTCATCGCGACCGACTTGTGAGGGGGAAGAAGTGATGTCCATGGCGGTTTCAAATTGATCTGACGACCCCCGCGTCTTCTGGACACGGAGGGGTTCATGTGGCCAAATCCTGTCAGCTAAATCCTATCGTTAGCATCGTTCGCGGTACATGGAACCCAAGGGCATGGAACCCTTTTTTGTCTTGGTTTAATTTCTCTGAGGATTTCAATGATGATATATATATTTAGATCCACAGGTATAGTCGGTACATGTGGCGACTCGCCACATGAACATTTTAAAAGTTTTTTTTCAAGCATTGTAAAAAGTTATGAGAATAAATTTCCCCTTTGGACGTGTTTTTTTTACCAGAATGACAATCAAAAAGTTTGTCACTGGAGAGTTTCCCCATCCCCCACCCCAGCCCTAGAATAATATACAGACTAAATAGTATCTTTGGACTGTACTGGTAATATAGGTCAGTCACGAAAAATAAAATATATATTGGACTGTACTGGTAATATAGGTCAGTCACGAAGAATAGACTATATATTGGACTGTACTGGTAATATAGGTCAGTCACGAAAAATGAAATATGTATTGGACTGTACTGGTAATATAGGTCAGTCACGAAGAATAGAATGATATTGGACTGTACTGGTAATAGAGGTCAGTCAAAAAAAAGAAATATATATTGGACTGTACTGGTAATATAGGTCAGTCACGAAAATATCTGAAAGTCTGTGCCCCATTGTTGACGAATATAATATCGTGAGGACTTTATCAATAGTCGCGGTCCCTGGCCCCTCCCACATAAAAATCATTAGCAAGGTCACTGCAGGCAATAGCTTCAGCGTTGTTATTGTATAAACGTGTCTTAAACATTATAAACGGCCCTATTTGTGGGGTTACATTGGGTTCTTGCTGGGGTAATGATGTCCATGTCCGATTCTGCGTTTTGTGGACTTGTAAATCAGTCCAGCAGTGACATTGCGTTTTGTGGACATGTAAGTCTGTCCCGCAGTACCATGTTTCACCCCAGCAATTACCAATAAGACCTGCACGTGACCTTAAAGTAAATAGCTGTGCAAGTGTGGTCGAGACAAAACGCGATGTATGCATTGGAAGAAGGAAATCTGCGAAGAGTAGCTGGAACTGTCTGTCCAGGTCTCGTTTATGAAACAATGGGCGATTTGAAAGACGTCTCCTGAACAGATCGCCCATTGTTAACTGAAGCAGCATTCGAATTGTCTCCAATTTTTTCAGGTGGATTGCTCCATCTCCTGTGATTTCGCTCTCCCGTCCCAAGAATCGAGCCAACGCGATCGAGGCCACTTCTGAGAGATAAATATTTAGGATGCCAGATTTGTGGAACACAATTGAGGTAAATGAGATAAGCATGGCTACAGTTGATGAAATGAGGCTTTAGGTCCGTCATCATGTGACTGATATTGGGACAAACCCGAGGCAGGTTTACCACCATTGCCTCACAATTCAATTTAATTTATTCATCTTAATAGTGCCACGATTTAAAAAAAAACGTCATGAAAAATGATCAAATACTTCAATTTCTTAAATTGTATATTTCAATGTTTCTTGGTATACAAATCTTCCCTTTCTATTCCAGACCAATAGTCAAGAGCCATGATCAGGGAACAGCATTTCCCAACGGAATTGACCCTTTTTCTTGTTGTAATTCATGCTGTTGGCTCAGAATGGGTTGACACTCGCCTGTTTTCGACCCTGAAAATTAAACAGCAAACATTGTTACTCTCTGTTAAAAGTGAACCTTGCAAAATGTGTGCTTATTCCTGAAATCAATAGCACTTCATGTATGTACTCGCTGATCCAGAATATTGCTATTTCTTGTTCCGTTTTCAATGTGGCAATCCATTTACCGTATATCTGAGCTATTTCACAGCACAAGAAGTGCAACATTACAACAATGGAGCTATTTCTTGATCACAGCAAAAATGTGTTTCTACATTGTTTTACTCAAATGATGCATGGATGAGCCTTATTGACATAATTGTTTTCAAGAGGAATTGGTTGTAGGTTTTCTTCCTTTTTTCTTAAGGCAGGCCTAATTTAACAGAAGGCCTATATTTTAGGTAGGATATTATTTATACTATAGGCCCATATCAGTTTTGAGAGCAATTTCCTCTTGAAGACATTAAACGTCAGTCGAGTCTCTGCACCATTTTGATTGGGCGGTTTTGGGCTAAAATACAGTACAAGAGAATGCTCCATTGGTGTTAACAGGATATGTCATTGTTTTGGTCAGCAATCAGTTCTTGCCACCTTGAAAGCGGTCACGGTTACTTATGACTTGTACATTGTTCAATTGTTATTATGCTATTATCATTTGCCCCCCCCCCCCATCCTTATCGACACTCACAGTGCACCACCCTCCATCCCGCACTGACCCAACATCTGATCCCTTGACACGCTTGCTCAAGCGGCTCAAGCGGCTCAAGCGGCTCAAGCGGCTCAAGCGGCTCAAGCGGCTCAAGCGGCTCAAGCGGCTCAAGCGGCGTCAGCAGTATCAACGTTGTGTTATTGTATTCCAAGTTTTGCATTATTCATATGACTGTATGTACTTGCCAAATAAATGTTGTCATATCATAACCTTCGTCTCTTGTCCTTCGGTCAGTAAGTGTGCTGACCACTCCTTTTTTCTGATTCCGCATGCCGGCCACTAATTCTAAGTTTTGTAGTACATGTAGCCTAAATGTTACATACTTGCCCAATAAAAGTTGCCATATCATCAGGCTTTGTCTCTTGTCCTTCGGTCTCTCAGCGTGGGGGACACTCTCGAAAAGTTAGATTTATGCACTTACCAAACGACACCAAATGCACCTTCCTCGTCAAAATACCTCACGCCTGCGGACAGGGACGAAATAGCTCAGAGTCTGTACCGTAACTTAATTTGCATCCCGTTTCAATCCGTAATAACACATTATCAGCCTTTGTCTCTTGTCCTTCGGTCTCTCGGCGTGGGGGACACTCTCGAAAAGTGAGATCATTAAAAATAACTGGCGTTCAATGTGTGTTTTAATAACTGTCGCTCAATGTGTGTATCTATGTGTCCCTGGAGTTCGAAGGATGTGACATTACAGAGCGTCCGATTTAGTCTCGTAGAGAGACGCGAATTATTCCAGGACATTCAAACTTGTGTTGTATCCTATCCTTATGATGAATGGTTATCCCTACAGAGGTGCTAAAAACCCTGTCTCTTTAGTATTGGATGAGACATCCTGCAGACAGTCCGCTGTACGCTCTTGAGAGAGACACTGACACCCCATCTCTGCCCAGAGTAACCCGTGCTTAGAGTAACTGGTAAACCGCAATCGTCACCTGAAGACGAAGCATTTGCTGGTGTTTATTCATATCATCTCCTCAAACACTACTCGAGTACTTCTTGGGTGGTACCTGATACGAGACAACAACTGAGCTATTAACCTGAAGTGCTGTTTGATAAGGGCACATGAGCTGTGTCCCTTTAGTTCGAAGGATGTGACACCTCACAGTGTCCAATGCAGCTCCTTGAGACAAAAAGACACTAATACATTCACAGGACTTTCAAACTGCTGTGAGCGTCCCTACAGCAGTATGGGCAGTGAAGCGGACAACCCTGTTCCTCCAGTGTTAGTCTTGGGGGTAACCGATACGAGACAACTGATTTGGCATTACCTGGTATGGGCAACTCGTCTCGCGAGGGTGCAGATCGTGTGTCCCTTGTACTTCGAAGGATGTGACATACGACAGAGTGTCCAATGCAACTCCGCGCGATAAAAAGACGCTAATACATTCCTAGGACATTTAAACTGCTGGGGGCTTCCCTACAGCACAACGAATAGGAATAGGGATGGGTGAAAACTCGATCTGTCTTCGATTTTTGGAACAACGCTGATAATCTGTAAGTACTAGGACCCATCAACAGAATCTAAAAGCCGATCGGCCCATCTCGAAAACCTATAAAAAATGGCCTCCACTCTTTGATCAAAATCACCTATTCATATAAAATATTTGCTATTTTCCTTTTTACCATCTCACTAGATTCCTCTAAAGTATAACATAGCGCAATTTGATTGAAAAATATTTAAAAACAAACAAATGTCAAGTCACCAAAGTTAGAGGGCCCCCATCAACATTTTCATCAGCAAATTCATCAACAGTTTACAGTTTCCCCGATAGCAGACGATTTTTAAATACATGATGTCCCACACCCGCACTTCAGTGGCGCCGGTGTGAATAAATCTACTTGTGTGAATGGTCAATGGCTCATGACGTCATGAAATAATTGCGTCACGAGGAAGGAAACAATGGGAATCACGTCCGACGTTGTAACTGTGGGTGCGGTGCGTCGTGAATGCAGGATCGGCCAACGCGCGGCCCATATGGAATGCGACAAACTGTAGCGGAACCAGAATTGTCATGGGTCTGCACAAATTTTTTCAGATTCGATGGACATGATGGATATATGAATTTTGTTTACACTTTATACATACGTAACCATTACACTCACTACGTTGTGTGAGTGACTAATGCTGACTTTATTATAGCCTACCTTTTAAGGCACTTTGGCAAACTTCCATCTCCAATCACATCAACGCGGTATGTTGGATCAAACACCCACACAGGTGACAGGGTCTCCTAATTATCATGATGATTATACATAATCAAATAATAACATGTCGCCTTCTTTTCGGTCACAGTGAAGCCGAGACTGAATTATTCACATTGTGTTCAATACCAAAAATTATTCTTTTTCACTTTTGTATGTCACTGTTTGTAATTCATGTCTATTTTACTGCCCGGTGCTAAATGTAGTCCATATGTTTCAGGTTTCAAATAAAACTACATGTATATATTGAACATCCGAGTATCCGAGTCTTCACCTCCTACAACCACGTATAAAAGATGGTTCAGCTTCGCGTGAATCAATTTGTAGATAGAGGACTTGATGACTCGACAGACACTCGTACTTTGTAGTTCGTCGTTCGTAGGGCGCTCAGTTTCGAAACCTGCAAACATTCGAAACAGAAGACAATTGCCAACTTTGATAGCATGATATCAGACTTGATTCGGTCGGTCGCTGAATGGGCAATGGGGAGGGGGGGGGGGGTTCCATTGTCTCTCTTTGCCTGTGGCGTCAATGTAGAGTTGTCTCCTGGGTAAAACTTGGTGAGAAAAATGAGTGATCCTTGATCCAATCTTGCCAGAGTGAGCAGTCCTTCTCGATGGTTTAGGAAGCGATCAGTGCCATAGCAACAGCTGATAACAAGTCTTTGACGGAGTGCAGCCTCGACGCGCAAACAGCGGAGATGGTCATCAGATACTTTGAGAAGGACTTTGTGACGATGTGATTCAAAAGCAAACGGGTCAAGGTGGGGAAGCGGTCTTTCCAGTTCCTACCTTGCCCTGAAGATGGCGATGGCGTAGTTCAGAACTTGAAAAACTACGCCATCGCCATCTTCAGGGCAAAGAAGAAACTAAAAAGACAAGAAAGGTCTTTCCAGTTCCTCTCTTGCCCTGAAGATGGCGATGGCGTAGTTCTTTCATGAAGTCCATGAGACTCCGATAACCAGCTCAAAGGGAGGGGGGATTTGGGCCACGTAGGTTACAACTTGACTACTACTTGGGACTACAGTCATCTTAGAAGACTGGTGAATCCTCCCCAAGTCCTTTCTCTCATGATGAACGGCCCACCAAAAATACATCAATACAGCCAGGTCAGGACCAGGCTTGACCTCGGGTGGCTCACTGACCTTGGGCAGCCAGGTGTGGGCCAGGTCATGGTGCACTACGTTGGGAGAGTACACATCTAGGTCAGACAGAGTACGCATAGTGAAGGGGCATGGCACATCCAGCAAAAGACTTGGTACACTCTCTGGCAACATGGCGAGCTGTGAAGGGAGGGCACATCCAGGAGATATATGGTGCACTGCTGTCTCATTGCCTTAGCAAGAATGTCTTTAAAAAAATGCATTGGGAATTCACCAGTTTGTTTGTATAAGAAATACATATACATGCCATACAGCAAGTCAAGAAAGAAAAATGCGTCATATTTTGTATAACCTATGTGTTTAAGATGCAGGCAGATTTTCTTATTTTAATTTTCAGCACCACACCATTGTTTGTTTCACTCAAGTACAAATGTCGGGTATTTTTCATTTGTGGTAAATTAGAATTTTCAGGGTTTGTTTCACTGGAGATGACTGCCACTGCACCCTGGTGGAAGTCTCCAGAGAAAGTTGATGAGACTTGCTTTGAACCTGGCCTGGATGTGACCGTCTCATCTCTCTCACCATGCTGTCAACACGGTGGAGCAGCCAGGACTGATTCGGACTGGCTGTGACTGTCTCATCTCTCTCACCATGTTAACAACTTGGCAGAGCAGCCAGGACTGATTCGGCCTGGCTGTGACTGTCTCATCTCTCTCACCATGTTAACAACTTGGCAGAGCAGCCAGGACTGATTCGGCCTGGCTGTGACTGTCTCATCTCTCTCACCATGTTAACAACTTGGCAGAGCAGCCAGGACTGATTCGGCCTGGCTGTGACTGTCTCATATCTCTCACCATGTTAACAACTTGGCAGAGCAGCCAGGACTGATTTGGCCCGACTGTGACTGTCTCATCTCTCTCATCATGTCGACAACTTGGCAGAGCAGCCAGGACTGATTTGGCCTGACTGTGACTGTCTCATCTTTCATCATGTTGACAACTTGGCAGAGCAGCCAAGACTGATTTGGCTTGGTTGTGACTGTCTCATCTCTCATCATGTTGACAACTTGGCAGAGCAGCCAAGACTGATTTGGCTTGGTTGTGACTGTCTCATCTCTCATCATGTTGACAACTTGGCAGAGCAGCCAGGACTGATTTGGCCTGACTGTGACTGTCTCATCTCTCATCATGTTGACAACTTGGCAGAGCAGCCAAGACTGATTTGGCTTGGTTGTGACTGTCTCATCTCTCATCATGTTGACAACTTGGCAGAGCAGCCAAGACTGATTTGGCCTGACTGTGACTGTCTCATCTCTCATCATGTTGACAACTTGGCAGAGCAGCCAGGACTGATTTGGCCTGACTGTGACTGTCTCATCTCTCATCATGTTGACAACTTGGCAGAGCAGCCAAGACTGATTTGGCCTGACTGTGACTGTCTCATCTCTCATCATGTTGACAACTTGGCAGAGCAGCCAGGACTGATTTGGCCTGACTGTGACTGTCTCATCTCTCATCATGTTGACAACTTGGCAGAGCAGCCAAGACTGATTTGGCCTGCCCTTATCAAAATCATGAAGGAGGTTGGAGAAGTAAATCCAATGGTGAGTCAGCATCAATTTTGAATGAAGAACAACAACTATACTTAATAAAACAAAGTTTTTCTGTAACTTATATTATTACATGATCATTAAATGAATGTTTGTATCAAATTGTAGGCAAGCACAACCAAGCGCTAACTAAACTGGCACCAGCATATCCCTGCCAAACCAGCCAATTATGAAGACTGACACTATACAAGCAAGGACGTCAGCAATTTGGCGTAAATACTGTTATCACAATGAAATTACCCATGGCTGCAGAATTTAAACATAACAATCGAAGTATGAACCCAAGTCCTCCATTTTGCACCCATCCACCAGATCAATCATCACGACTACATGCTTAAACATATTTCTACAACTGTGCGATTTTAAAGGTGGTAGGAGCCTTGACTTAAATGGAACATCAATTCTGATTCCATGCAAGTGAGTCTGCATCATCTGCACAACGGTCCACTACAAAGGTAGACATCGAACACAGAGGGGACATCCAGATGGTTTCAGTATTTTACAAAGATGACATTTTCAGACCCATATCGTAGAAAGTCTACCTATTTTGTGACAACTGAACTTATTGAAGGCAAACAGAGGAATAACAATGTCAAACGTTATTAGTGTACATAGCTTTATCTGGGTTTTGAATGAATTGTGGAGACTAGTGTTGTCCGCCATGCCAAAGGTTAATCAACCAAAAACAATGGTGGCCACAGCTGACACCTGTATACACCTTTTCAAGACAAACATATGAGAACATTCTCTGACACAGCAGTCATTGCTTCTAGTGGATATAACTCATTTCTCTTACAAATATTAGGCTCCACCCATGTTGAGAGAGAGAGCGGTGTACAACACGAAATGAAGCCCTGAGTAAAATGAGGACTATATATATATATCATTTAGAAGTCGAACCAAATGCCACCTGGGAACAAGGTTGGTTATCATACAGTTTACAGAGAAGACGTTACCTGTATTCGAAGACATTTGAAGATAACATCACCCAAGCTGATTACCATGCCCGCAACAAGCTGACAGGCCAACTCCAAATGTTCAACCTGGCTTGGATAAATTGTTTTCTAACTGTATTTGGAAACCACAGATTGTCTGTACAGTTTTGTACAAGAGACAATCTCAAACCCTGCATGTGTCACTTATTTCAAGCGATGCCACGGTCAGATGGCACACATTATGGCCCTCCACGCTTTGAGGGAGTGCCGATAAGCCGAGGTGTACACAGAAACCTGATGATTCACTGGAACTTGGTTCCAATAGGATGATCCAGTGGACAATTTACAAAGATAATCTACGGTTTATACTACCTAAATCCTTCTCATAAAAAAATCATTACAATGAAAAAAATCTCTACAGCAGAAAATATTGGTACTATATACATTATGTACACATTACTCATATCATTATACACCCTCCAAAATATTAGCCGATGAAATATCCATCTTTGGTTTTTCCAATATACTGTTAGCATTACAAATAGTTTGTCGGTTTATGTGATTAGCAAAGCTAATGAATGACAACAGTACCCATCATGCATCAGGGATACCCATAACTCATCAACATTTTACATGATGCGTTAAAGGGAGACTATAAGTAGGAGCAAGGAGGGTCAGTTCTGTTGCACTACATGGCCAACAGGTGTCCCTACCATCTTACACAATGTGCTAGTTACTCAGCTTCTACATGTACGTGTAAGCCCCCTTTAATTTTGAACTATTGTTACTTTTCACACAGTATTCTTGTGCGCTCGCCCACATTTCAGTGACCACATCTCAACCATCCATTTCCAGGCATTAGAAACGTCGTTAGAAGAGCCCTAAAATTGGCATGTCAACACAGATAAATCTGATAAAGAATTGAACAAAAGCATGCAAACTTAAAGGAAATTTAAACTCCCACAGTTTAACCAACTCACGAGAGACAGGAACTATATCCAATCTCTATCGTTTTGAATTGCTTCTGATTATGCATTTGGACAACAAAATTGTTTTTTAAGATGTGCAGGTCCATTAATCAACATGTACTTTTTCTCAAAACACGTCATTTGGAAAACATTTTTCAAGAATTTTCCAAAGCAACTCTCTGTTTTGGGCTATCCTTCTAAAATATGAATGGTATGTATTGGGATGCCTCAGAGTCGAGTTTTCGAGTACATGTAGTAATACCTCACAACACAGCTATCTAAATGAATGTACAAATACACAAATGAGCCTCACATAAAGAGACTCAGTTATCAAATGAACCATATTACAAATTGTGGAAGCTCTGACCATAAAAACAAGGCACTTATAATTACATACGTTGGAAAATAACAAAGCAATATTAAAGGCCTACGCCGTTCGTAAAAATGTTTGAATTTGTAATTGAATTTAAAAATGTGCAACATGGAATATACATACTCAATATAAATTTCAACATTTCCGTTGTGTAGACTGATATTCAAAAACAATGAATACCAAGTTTAAACAAATTTGTATTCACAATAACTGCACTACAGCATTGTGTATTAGTGCATTTCTGTTTGACTGGATCACAAGTAATTACGAACGGCGTACCCCTTTAAAGAGACAGTGTACATGTATCCCGGCCCACAACCTTTTCTATACAGCGTAAGTTGTTGCTAAGGTAATAAACACGATTTGCTATGTTCATTTCCTTTCATAGCCCGCCATAATAGGCCAACTTTTGCATAAGGGCCTAATTCACAAAGGGTTATTATACACCTCATGTGAATCCGGCCCTGAATGCTTTAGAAAAGGATAAAGGTGTAGCTTATGAGTAAAGATTTAAATCTTAAGTTGCATCTGTGATTGCCTATATACACACCAGAGGGAGAACCTCTGAACACTGAGAGCACGATCAGCCAATGGCTCATTTTAAGAGACTAAATTCACTCCAAATAAGAGTGTGTTTTACAGTTTTAATTCATGGTGGGGTGATAAGTCTTGATTACATTGTCGAACACATGACATCCATCAAAGCCAACATAATTAGAACACTTGAAGAAACCAAGGACACTGAGTCGATCGTCATGGAAGATTAGCCGAGACATGACAAGCTGGGCTGCATATCGACCCTGGAGCACCTATTTCTGTCTCGCCATGTTCGGTAACGTTGCTGCTTTACTTGCCGCTGACGATTTTGACGGGAGACTAAATGATTGGTACGTCCGCGCACCTCTTGGTGGCCCCCTGAAATATACGGAAGATGACAGGTTAGACAAAGTTTCTGGTGATATCTTAAGTTGAGATGACACTTGCTGACTTCACACCAGCAATTTAGTTGGAAATATTACCTATCTACAAACAGTGTAGCAGAAGAGTGACTGCATTGTTTATCATATCTCAATATAAAAACAGTCAGATCGTCTTTCTAAAAGATGAAACTGACACTTCAAAACAGAATGCGGCATGACCTAAACATTGTATTTCCTACAAGTTGGAACCGCCGGCGTACTGTTTACTGTACATCGGATGCATTGGACTTCCCAGTTTTCACAGGACGTATGATTGTTGAGATTCAAAGAGGGAATTGGTCCAATAATGAATCAAAAACAAGGTTAACATGATATGTGAGCTAAAGTAGTGGCCACAAAAAGGATGCCTCCAGTTACGATCTACATGTTGATCTAAGATCTGTCTATAAGCAAGACAAAACCCAACTACACATCAAATAATACTCCTGCAATCGAAGAAAGAAAATCAAGCTAAGTATCCGTGTTTTCTATGGCATGCTCAGTGAAACACTCACACAATAAAGTGATCAGATCTTATCAAAAGACACCTGCCAGTGAATAGAAACAAATCCTTTGAACCCTGACAAAATAAGTGACACAGCAAAAAAGAATAACTTGTGTTGAAAAAATTCTGTAAATAGTTCAAGGGGTGAAGGTGATTGAACCGTTTTGAGCAGAATAATGATCAAAGCGAATATTCCGTGGTCATAGAGTGCTTTCACAGTTAGCCAGAACAATGATTTGTCATGCCTGAATTGATTAATTTAAATGTTGTCATGGTCATTTGGGCTAACTTTCTTTTGTCTGTCCCCCCAGCATGGCTGGTGATGACGTCACATGAAACCACTCTATTTTTTCTCAACTTGTATAAGTCAGTTGCTGACGGGGACCAATGACCAATGCAGAATTAAGTTTTCCACATCAGTCGTCGACCTATACTATGAATACAGCCTTCAGCCTTCATCCCTCAGCTATTGTTTCACTTTCAATCAAATGCTGAGCCTGCTACCTGACTAAGCCCAATAAACATCAGTCTGATAAACTGAAGATCGCCTGAAAATGTCCAAATTGATGCTGAAATGTTACGTCTTTTCACTACAATCTATACTTTTAAGCATGATATCAACACTACATGCGGAAAGCATGTCTAATATTGTTAGTTTGTAGTCCCTTGGCTGTTCTATATAGCGCTATCACTGTGTCTAGAAAAAGGATCTATCCACACCTGAAATGAGCACTGCAATTAGAATCAAATTTCAGCACACACCAAACTGTATCAGGGCCCCAAGCCTTAACTGACAGTTCACACAACCATAGGATAACCCCTCCAAACCAAGCTATGGCAGGGCATCTCAAAAGTGCATCCTAAATTGATCTGGATTCTTGTGGTTTATTCTTGAGTTTGAAGATACACCTTTGAGACACGCTAGGAACAGACTGGCAACACACATCACTTCAAGTTCACTTTACTCCCGACACAACTAAAGCCAACATTACTAGAAATTGAGCATTCAAGACCACTTTCTTGAGTAATGAGCATTCAAGACCACTTTCTTGAGGAATGAGCATTCAAGACCACGTTCTTGAGTAATGAGCATTCAAGACCACTTTCTTGAGTAATGAGCATTCAAGACCACTTTCTTGAGTAATGAGCATTCAAGACCACTTTCTTGAGGAATGAGCATTCAAGACCACTTTCTTGAGTAATGAGCATTCAAGACCACTTTCTTGAGTAATGAGCATTCAAGACCACTTTCTTGAGTAATGAGCATTCAAGACCACTTTCTTGAGTAATGAGCATTCAAGACTAAGCGTATGAGGTTTCACAGCGACAAGAGAACTTCTTATCCTATATCATGCAGTGAATATCAAACTCCAGGAAAGTGTTTCACAATTTCCACCCAATAGTTACCTATGACTGTATGTTCGCCGAAGTCTGATCAAAATGAGAATATGAGGTGAATGTGACATTATCCGTTTTATGGCAGGGTGAAATTTCACAATCGATGAGAGATGTAATCCCCTTTCATCTATTGTTTTTATTTTTCATAGTTTACTTTTTCATATCAACATCTTTAGAGGATTTTGCAGTCCCTACTTCTTCCACAAAGCTTCAGTGTGTAATTGAGAGGATTTTGCTCTGAAAACATGTCAACATGCATCTTGTCAATATGTACACCCAACCTAGACCAGACAAGCTGCACGCTACTTGCACAGAATGTACAGCAGGATTGCATGTTCCTTTGCATCACACTCAGCTCACAGCATTTTTATGCTTTACTGTACACCCACATCCACTGCTTTAAACGTTGCACTATTTAACGTTGTCTCAGTAGAGAGCACTGTGATTGCTCAATCACCTGATAAGTGTACAGTGACGATTGTTCCAGGATGAACTCAAGAGTATTCCTTGAGGAATGTGAATCGGCGCCACAGTTGAATTTAGGAATCACAAGCAGCAGTTGCTGTGGGCGATGAGACTTGAACAGTCATAAACAAATGCTGTGAGACAAGTGTGTTCTGATCCTAGGTGTTGTGAAAAGCAACTTAAGACATTCAAACTTGAGAAGTCGAGGATGAGAAAAAAATGACAGTGGTTAACCCAAGCTTCTCGCTTAATTGAAAACAACTGCTAAAACCCGAGGAGAAAAAATGAAATAAATGTAAGAATTTTTTACATTGATAAGCCAAAATAATCAACAGCTGGCAATCTAGTTTCTAGAGGGATTGAGAAAAATAACCGAACCAACATTTATACAGGTACCATGAACCACAAGCATTCCTTGATCCACTGATGCGACCTGAGTTGCTTGCTATTGTGTGCCCTACACCAATCTGAACAACAGAGGCAGATCACCTTGAAGATAACATCCTAGAATAATACAACAACCAAAATACTGTCGACTGAAGGTCAGAAGAAACAGCAGACGCGCCAAACCTGTTCCTTGATTAGTTCAACCAAACCATTGTCATTGGGTCAAAATTCAACAAAAAAATCTTGCCCTCAAGGTTTGGCTGGAGGTGTCCAGTTTTAGTGTAAAGTACTGCAGTGCCTACCAACAACACGAAAACTGCTTCTATCATTCTGTGCGAGTGCCACCACAATCATGGCAGTCTGGTATGAAAGGGTTTAAAGGAACATGTTATTGTTATCTTCAAAGAAATCATTCCTCCTCTCGTGTTCAGACCGTTACCTGCACCAGCAGCTCCTCGAGAGTGCACCAGGGTCCAGCTCCTGAAACAAGCTAAGCCAACGCGAAGTCTTAGCTTGGCACTATTTGCTAAGTCTTAGCTTGGCAATATTTCCTATCAGGCGTCACACTAATTCTAGCACTGTTTCAGCAACTGGCCCAGAGCCGCAGAGGAGTTATAAATGACCTGAACTCACCTAGAGTAAGCCAAGGACAAGGTCTACTTGCCCTTCAGTCTGGCTGCTTTCAGTGTCTTAGCCTGGCCAGACACGCTAAACACATGACGAATAGCATGATTAGACTTGACACAAAAGATGAATGTCAATAAGGGGAATATACTCTTTTTGCCACAAGTATTAAAATAGTAAAAGAAAACCTTGAATTATTCTATACCAGATACAAATATCACTAGATTACAGAAAACTCTGCCCCAATCGGTTGGTTTTGTACAAACTTGTGTCATCGGCAGCATGAATCGTGACCTCCAGCCATGGTCACCGCATATTAAAAGTCACTGTCTGGTTGATATTTACAACAAATACATTGTGATCAGACACTGCTTTCTATATGCTGTGTGCATGCATTCATGTACTTCATGTACACAGGCGTTCCTTTAGGACTTGGGGGGGGCCTGTCGTTGAATTCTTGCACGTCAAACTCATCTTCCACTCATTCACAAATATAACACCACTAGCTGACAATCTTCAACTCATGTCAGTCTTCAACAAGTTTTTCTTTTATTGGCAGCACATACCTTAGGAGCCCCAACATGACTGACTCATATCATCTCCTTGAACGGTCAATTATTCAATGACAGAGAGAAACCTCTATGGATCCATGAACAAGAAATGGGCTAAATCTACATGTGCTGACACACAAGATAGGGGCAGCAAGGGGTGCACAGTTACTCTTAGGTATTGCATCATGATATTCCAGAACTTACTTGTCATATCTTCAACATTTATGAGTTAAACCATTCAGGCAGATTGAACAACAACTTGGCTACTGAAGTAAGTTGTTTTGACTATACTGAATAAAGCTGAGGAAGTTACTTTCAATAACGATTGTTTAACCTTGAATCAATGGTGGCAACATCACCGTCATAAAGTATACTTGCCACCATCAAAAGAATTATGAGAATTTCCCTTTTCGGTTAGATAGGTTCATTGACTTCCTTTACTTCTACATTTGGCATCTCAGTTCTTTTTCAAATTTTATTTGTTAATATCAGCAACCCTTTCAATAACACTTTTGACCACTTCGTACAAAAGACATTTAATTGGAAACATCCAGGCAAAGCCTTGGTCGGGTGTAGGTAGAGGTTAGGATAAGCAAGCGTTTGGACGAGACTCTTTCTAAAGCTTTTACTGGTGCATGTACAGAAGGCCATCTTCAAACCAGATGTGTTCCGAGGCCGAGGTGAGTGTTTTAGGATTCATTGGATCAGACACGAATCCATTTGTTTATCAAATAGTTTTTTGGTGAAGAAATAACAAGGTTTCTGCCCGAAGCAACAACCAGTATCTAAACCTCGTCCAAAGGTACACCACAAGATATTTTTCTTAACTGACAAGCAAAGACGAAGAAATACTAAGATTTAGACCCTTAATGATAATGATTGGTGATAATGATTTCATGCCTTCGAGAAAGGAAAGTGACTCAACAGCCGACATGTAATATCAAAGTTGAGATTGACGTTGAACAAGGTCAGTTGTCAACAAGGAACACATCTAGAATAAACATGACTCATTAAAGAAAGTCATTTACTTACAACACCAATACAACTTATTTATTAGAACCGGTGTCAAAAGGTCTAGCCCAAGAATGCCTTCTTATCAAGTTTCGTAACTTCGGCTTTGTCACAGTGGACACGGACCGTGGGGTTGTTGAACTAGACGGAGGTTTCGTCCGCAAAACAGCATCTCTTACCCTACCCAAAGTTGAAACAAAATTAGATGAAGAAGATACAAACATTTACAGGTTGGGGTATCACAGGCCTTAAGAATAAGATAGGAAGAAACGGTGTTGAGGATTACATCGTGTATTGGTTGGGATTGTTTTTTGTGCTAAAATAGTCATTTTCTCCATTTTAGAACTAACCCAGTTGTACAATTCTTGTTTACACAACTGAGAATCTATTAGAGTTGCTTTGCCAGATTGTAACGTGGCCATTCATGGCAAGTTGAAAGTTGTCAGCTGATGATAAAGAGGTGAATGAGTGAAAAACACGAGTTCTGCCATCACATGTCAACATCACATGACGAACTGGTGAAAATGCTTTCGTGAACCACCAATCGTGAACCACCACCAAATGGCCAATCCGCAACTTCAAGCTTTGCAAACATTTCAGGGTTAACAATAACAGTATCATGTGAATTTGTCGGTGGCGGGATATGGAAGGGATGTGTAGAGGAGTTTTGCTGGTTTGCACAAACACTGTAAGACCTTTTGTCCAGTCTGTCTCTCTTCAGACAAACTCCAGCCATGTTGCGCTACTTGGCAGAGTCCCTTTACTGCCCCAAAATGAGGAATGAGCGAATATTGAAGGTTGTCGACGTACATACAGGGGAATACAGACAAGTACACACAGCGAAATTACAACCGAGAAAGAGAGATCTTTACGGTAATTCATCGAAGACAGACATGGATGTGTAGTAGGAGTGCATTTTCGGTACTGGGAGTTTTTAAGGATATCTTGTGCTTCCGTTAGTTTGCGATATTTCAGCCGGTTTGGGATGTATAAAATCAATGTTAGTACTTACACAGGGGTCCCTTGCATACTACTAGATAAAACAAAGCCAAAGGGGTAACCACCAATACTTCTTGCAAATGTGACAATTATTATAGACAATCAAATAGAGTAGATATTTCATTCATACATGTACACTATGGATTTTGTCTGTACTTTGATTGACAGGGGCTGCCTGACTTCTTGGTTTTAGTGACTGGGAGAGTCTTTGTTCATGGCCATCTGACGAAACTCAATGCACAGTTATTTTTGGAACATTCATGAAAATAACATGCCCCTTATTAAAAGTTACTGGTTCACAGTATGTGGTGTGTATTACTCCTGTTTCTAACCAGAACACGAGAATGATGCTTACGTTGGAGTTCCCTTATCAAAGCTTGGCTGTGGCGTGATTCCCTTGCGGTTGATTCGCTTACTGAGCTTCTTGACCCATATCTGCTGGTCTTGCGGGGACGTTGCCAGCAGGAGTAGGTCTTTGGCAGATTGAGCATCGACATTCACTGCAAAACAAGCAAGAGGGAAACATGATGATCTGATCAACACTAAAAAAAACAACAACACAGAAACAAGTGCCACCTTCCTCAGGGTGACCTGTATAAACACTTTCCAGAGGGCAAGCCTAGCCTAAGATGGTGGAAAGTAACTTCCTTTGGGAAACACTCCAAAAGGAGTTCTTGGGCCACAGAGTCTCTGCAGCACGAGGAATTTTCAAGAAAATCATCACTCACCTTTACAGTATCCCAGAAATTCTTCATTTTTGTCAAAATGATCTTTGTGCACCTTTACATGGCAGCCTGAAAAGACAAGAGGTCGCAAACTTGAATTGACATCTTTCAATGCACTGGCACCGACCTGGAGATGTGAATGCACTAGCTCAGGGATAACAAATGGTCACCACTAATGAGAGGTGATGTTGGGAGCTTGACACAGACTACAGTGTAATTCGACATGATCCAACAATTAGCCCACCAATATGCATTTGGATAAGGACTTCAGTCAGTATGTTTTAAACAATTAGTACCATTTAGACTATTCCAAACTTACGCTTGCATTCTAGAGCTGCCGGCGGGGATAACATATGCCATAACGGTTTATTACAACATTCACAAGCTGCAGGCGTCCGGAAATGGATCTCCATTAAATCGTGGCCTTTGTACTGAATCATATGCTTCTCGCCAGGTGGCAGCACCTCCAGCTGTTCCTCCGGTTTGCGATTTTCACCCTCCGTTGCATAGAGAACTTGGAATATGCGTGGCACGTCCTTGGTGTCTGCACGTATGACATCACCCTGGGTTACGGACCGCACATGGAATAATTTACTGAAAAATGAACGAATATTCTTAGAAAATGATTCCCTAGGGCTGACTACTGTACTTCGCATTGAATTCGTGAGAATTTCAAAGAGTATGAATATTTTTGGCATTGTATCTGTGACATTGTGTCTGTTGTCAGAGCTTGTTGGTAATCTCTTGATGGGTGCAACTTGAGTTTTGAGTAAACTAGATCAGTCACCAATGAAACGATAGAATCAGAAAATACAACGCTACTTACTCGATATCTAGGACTAGGACAGGGTCTGCATTCTGTTTATCACTCTCCGAGTTATAGAAGAGTATCTTCTTCATACTGACGACCACATATTGCTTCGTCCAGCCGTAGCGCTTGATATTCCTGTTCTTGGGCACTGATAACCATCCTTCAAGGCGAGCAGATTCTGGAAGAAATATCAAAATATTCAAATGCATTATATGAAACTCCAAGCTATTACTTTCTACTTCTTTCATCCAACAATAAAAATTTTTCAGAATTTCCTTCGATTTTTAGGAGAGTCTTGCCAAGAACAAAACATGCAAGGTAGTGTTGATCTGATTTTCTGAAGTATGGCACCTAAAATACACTTTTTCAGAATTTGAAAGTGTCGTTTACGAACCTGGCACTCCGTCTTCGCCTATCGGTGTGTCCAATTCATTGCTATTCACCGAGATACTATCAATGTTGAGGAGACTGACTTTCTGCATTAACTGTTCAATTTCACTGTCTTTGCTGTCGGCTTCCATCTGCGCCTTTTGACGTGACTGGATCTCCTCATAGAGGGCGACCTGAGCATCTGACAGATCCTTTTGGAACTTCTCCGACATCTTAGCGTACTTTTCTTTTTCCTGAAATAATCAGATCACGCTACGGTTATGACCAGATACTCATTAGGCGTTGTAGAGACAGGAATCTCAGTTTTTCACCTCACTCAACTGACTCACTCAACATGTCCCCCTCTTTCTCCACTCTCACCCATCTTACCACTTTACTATTCAGTTAAAATGACATCCCTGGGACATTACACTCACCATGGTAAGCTCCTGCTGTAATTTCTTGCACTCTTTCTCTTTCTTCCTAAGGTCCGCCGAGCTGACCTTCTTTGTATTCTTGAATTCTTTCCTATTCATAATCTCTGCCAACTTATTCACAGCCTGAAAAGATGACACAAATGAATACAATCTTTATCACAGGGGGACCCACCTATATGACCAACTTGTCTTAATTGAATTATCTATCTGCCACTGTTACATATCATTTGATATTTTGTACCAGAGATGAGCAATACACTCAACAGATCACCTGTTGCCAAGCATTTGACAGTTATATCCCTAACTTGATCTACGACATATGACATGTAGCGGTATCTCACCTGTATCTTTTTCACCTTCTCCTCATGTAACGCTTTCTTAAGTAGTTGGTTTTCACTGTCATTGGTTGTGTTGTCTGACTTGGCTGCTTCAAGTTCTGCAGAAGACAACAATCAAATAATGTCTCAAATTCAACTAGCAACAAAAAGATGGAGGCAAACAAAAGAAAACTTTGATCCGTTTTTACAAACCTGTATCCTCCATTTAACTCGATGAAACTAGACTCATAGATGGAAAAACACCTTAATATTTAATTTTTGTCAGCATATCCTTATTCCTTTTATTTGGGATTTCTTCAAAATATCACAACGGAATCGAATATTATCATGTTAAAAGTCAGTGGTGAACATTTTGTCCAAAGCTATGTAGAAGATGATACCTGACAGATCTCTAACCAACTCACCGTCGCTCAGTTTCTTGATTTTTGTATTGAGCTCATCCTTTTCTGTCTGGTAGGATTCTATCTGTTTACTTAACCCATTCAGGTTCACCTCCATCTGGAAAACAATGAATTAGTTGAAGTAAAGAAAGAATTTTGACGCCGAAAGGAACTTTAGAGCTGCTCATTTCCTGAAGTCAAATTCAAGGTCAAATCTCAGGTTTTTTCAAGGTCGAATCCAGAGCTGAATCACATTTGAAGGTAAGATCTTAAATTTATTCTTTCCTCGATGTAAAATTAATAATACATTTCACATTCATGTCCAGTTTCAAGTGTCAAGGTCGAGTTTCAAGAGTCAAGGTCAAGTTTCAGGTGTCAAGGTCAACTTACCGATGACAAATGTGACTCCTTCTTTGACAATTCACTCTTGTGCCGAGACATTAATTCCTTAATTTCTAATTCTAACATTGTCTTCTCCTTCTCAACGTCCGACAAGCCATCCTCGGCGATCGTCCGTGCAAGCTGTTCAGAGTCCGCCTTGGCAAGAGCGAGTTGGAGCTGGGCAAGTACTGAATCCCTGCAAAGAAAACAAGAAATGTAAAGGACGAAGCCTACATACTTCATATTTGGGGGGGGGGGGGGCACTATCCCAGAGAAGAGAACAGTCTCTGCTAAATGTACCAGTAGGCCTACTCAACAACGATTATAGCCAAGCGCTTCTGCAGTGATTCAATCTTCTCAACTTCGAGTAGTTATGCGAGTTTCAACAAGTTTTTGATCTCGATCATCACCACTGAATTCAGAATTGGGATCAATATTCCAGAAAAGTGTAATTTGGTGAAGATTGATGAAATGTTTATGGGAATAAGAACACCTGCCTTGGTTATCTGCAGGGGAAGACAAAACATGTCCAAAGTATGTCAGGCATCATGTATAATTACTGTTAGGTTTTTCTTCTCTGTACTTTTTTTAAAAGTGGAGCATAATTTGAATTGAATTGAATTGGTTTCAGTATGCGGTTAACACCTTCAGCGGCGAACCACGTAGATCTACGTGGCCCAAATCCCCCCTCTTTGTGCGGGTTATCGGAGTCTCATGGACTTCATGAAAGAACTACGCCATCGCCATCTTCTGGGCAATTTAGGAACTGAAAAGACCAAACGGTCCTACCAGTACCTACCTTGCCCTGAAGATGGCGATGGCGTAGTTCTTTCATGAAGTCCATGAGACTCCGATAACCAGCTCAAAGAGGGGGGATTTGGGCCACGTAGGTTTGGCGTTGAAGGTGTTAATCAAGAACATCTACAAGTAGAGGCCACTAAAGACATGCACAACTTAATCTGGGGTCAGTCCTAAAGTCTGAGTTTGTAGAATAAGACACAAATCATGCAGACTGGAATACTCATATAAGAAGGGAGGGAGAACAATTGGTTCAACAACTGAAAAGAGTTCTTGTAAGAACTGGTTTTGAAAACTCTAAATCACAACCTCTTTGTGGTAAATTCTCTTCACTTTCCACTTTTTTTGGTGAGTTTCAAGATTTTGTCACTCAGAAATAAGGAAACATTTCATGAAAAAACATTCCAAGCTTTCATGAGGTAAACTAAACACAAAGCATAATACTGTCAGTTCACCCTGATAAGTTCATGCATGGCCCCTTACTGGAAACCACAAGTTTTCATACATTTCAGGGCTGGAATTTTAAAATAAATGAGCACAGCAAAGCAAACAAATCTTTGACACACTCTGCAAAGGCAACTCAATCATAGAACATTTCATAAAAGCTTAATAGGGATCATTGTCGAACATGCTATTACTTTAATCACCAAATTTTCACGAGCATTTCAGTTTTTGCCGAATTTTCATGAGAAAAAAAATTGTGAAATTTTTTTTTTAATTTTAGAAAAAAAATTTTTTTCCGTCATGTTTATAATGAGCATCACAAGGTAAATCCCATGAAACAAATGGTCAGCGTAAAAAATTGTTCATTCTAGAAAAAAACAGGGAAACTAAATCAGGTTCTGAACAGCTGGTTAAAAATAAAGGTGCACTTAACACTTCTGCTCAAAGTTTGCCATACAATTAAACTACAGCTGATTTTTTAAATACAGAGTGCTAAATCTGGTATGCAGTTTTTTGGTACACCCTGCATATATGTCGTATAAATATTCTAGCAAACTTGAGCAGAAACAGACGTGCCATGCTGCAGATGTAAACAGGCATATTGCCTAACCTCAACCAATCAGGATCAACATCTTGTCCAGCTATAATCAACTCCACTACATTGAGTGCAAGATGTAAAAGTGCTTTTGTGTTGGCCCTGCAACAGACGATAGAGTTTCTAGAAGCATTCTAACACAATACAACAACATCGAATATCACAGTCAGTGGACGAGCTCTAGAGGTGTGTAGACACAAGGGAACTGCAAGCAGCAAGGTCCAGAGCGTTCAGTCGACACCTCGCAGATGTAGCCTAGGAGTCACCCACTTCAATCCACTGGGTTGGTCAGTTGAGAGAAGCAGACCAAGATAGCTCACCAGTGTGCAGGGCATTGTAACACACCACCCCACCAACATCACAACATGTCAACAGAAATGGAAGCATCATAAGTTGAGAACCCTTCGTAGTATAGCCTATGGACGTATTTCGCTTTCACCTCATGACAGAAGACAGAGCACGTACTCCGATCACTGTTCACGTTGGCACAATTCACAACAGGCTTACCTTTCTTGTTTTAAATTCTTATTATCAATATCTAAGTCTTGGAATTGTTTGGTTTTATCTTCTACGTCCTCCTTTAATTCCTTGACCTGGGTTTTGTATAATGTCTGCAACAAAAGAATAAGACATTTAGGATTACCCTTGATCCTACGGTTTTGAATTAGAAAGTTTGTTCAAGAGTTTCATATAAAGAATGAACTCCTGGATTCTGTTAGCAGTTAACAATGGGGGGATTTCAGAAACCAAACCATATCATTTGTGTGTTAGAGGTCAACCCAGTCTCAATCCACCGAGGAGCCTGTAAGTTAGACATGACATCGGCCTCATCTGAGCAGGGCTTTCAACTTACGGAGAAATACTGTTCAGCTTCCAACTGATCCTGCAGTTCCTTCATCTGGAGGTTGTTACCATTCAATTCACTGAAGGTAAGACAAAACAACCATATATTATAATACTGGACAAATGCTGATGAGAATTTTTGTGAACATTTCACAGTGTGGAGGAATGCTTGGAAACACCTCTTGATATCATTCCAGGAATCTCATCACTATATGAAGACAAGAGTACAGGAATGAGTCGAAGAGAGAACCATCAAAGTCGGCCTGGACCCAACCCTACTTACTTCTGCACCTTCTTGATTTGTTGGACTAGTCTTCTCTTCTCGTCCTTGAGGTCGCTCACGTCCTTATTGAGCTGTGCCTCCATATGTCTGTACTGGCCTAACTTCTGCTGGGTGCTGGTCAGGTCCATCTGCATTGAGTTACGCTTCTGGATCTCCTGGTCGAGTTGAGACTGGACGCCTTTATTCTGGAAATCAAAGGAAGGAGATGACGTTCAACAAAGTGTCTGCAGGTTTCAAGTTGAATGTGCAGCAGTTGCACCTTTGGTAAACTCTTCTGGCCAAACAAGGGTCCGATGCAAGGATACTCCAACCATACATGCAGTTTTCGAGGACTTATTTTAGAAGTAAACGCGTAATTGTTTTACTAGCACTGCAAATATCATTCCCCAGGAACCAGAAGTCACCACCCCTTGCATACCTTTTCAATCTCTGCCAACAGTTCTCCCTGTAACCCTGTCAGCCGCTGCTGCATCTGTCCAAAATCAACTGACATTTCTGACTTCTTCTTTTCGATTTCAAGCAGACGACTCTCCGCTCTCTGCCGTGACGTTTTTTCTTGGTCATACTTTATCTGCATCTCTGTAAATAAAGAGAAAGTAAAGACAAGGGGGTGAGAGGCTACTCACATCAATGACACACCAGCCCATATCAGCTGACGAGGATGATGTCTGGGCCAACTACCTGGCAGTTTAAAGAGAAGGCATATGCTGTACAGACACCCCCAACGTCAATCCTCATCAGACAGCCAACGCACCTTTAATCGCCTCCAAGTTAGCCTCCTCAGTCGACATGAGTATGTGTTTCTTGTCCTGGTTGAATTTTGCCACAGTTTCCTTGTGAGCTAGCACCTCTTGATCATATTTCATCATGTACGTCTTGAACTCGAGTTCCGTGTTTGCTTTAGATTTCTCTAAACTTATAATTGTCTGTTGGATATCCTGGTTTTCTCGTATCACAGCTGCTTCCTTGTCTTTCGACCTCATCAGCTCCGTCTGCAGAGAGCGATTGCGATCTGGAATGAAAAATTTGAATGAATCCTTATGTCCCTCCAAATAGTCAATGTTGAAATAGCCCACGACCAGAGCCATCAGGTTTCTACGTTTTGACCACATTGCGTGAAAGGTCAGAAGGATAAAGTGTTACATCTATGATCAGTGTGACTACAACCCAAACAATCACTCACTTTCTAACTCTACAATATGATCTGATCCCAACGCCCGGGCACTCCTCTCCTCATCCAAGGCATTCTGTAACTGCATCAACTCTTTCTCCAGATTCTGCTTGATATTGACTGTCTCGCTGTACTTGCTGTGCACCTCACCATAGCCATCATCAAGGTGTTTGTACCGCTGTCAAAGAGGAGAGATAGGTTAGGCGAGTTGACAGGTGATCATGTAATGTCCAAGTCTAACCAAACAACTGTTTTTAATGGAGGAAAACTCCAACATGAACCTCTATCAACAACTCGTAAAACCAACCTGTTGTAACTCGCCATACATCTTCTTGAACTTCAAGCAGTTGTCGGACTCCTGTTTCAGGTTATCGGTCAGCTCCGTAATCTGTCGCTCCAAGAAGCTGACCCTCTCTGACACCTTGTCGCTATCGTATGCCATGTTTTGTTTAGCCTTCCGTTCATTGTTAAGCATGTACTCCACTTCTTGTAACTTCTTTTCTGTGTTTCGGTGAGACTCTTGTTCCAGGTCATATTTTCTCGCCGCCTGAAAAATCGATTGGCAAATATTAAAACTGGTTCGAAATTGACTATTCTTGTCATAATCATTAGATAACACAGGGCTGCTGAGACAAAAGACTAAATGCTGACTAGAGCATGTTCTTACCTCCTTCATGTCATGTTTGATGAGAGCGATGTTCCTCTCGTACTCATTGGTGATTTGTCTCATTGAGTGTTCCTCGGCAGAAATACGATCGAGGTCTTTTATCGTCACTCTGAAAACAAGAATTATGGTCAGTAATCAACAGATATTTCCAAACATCAGACAGCATCGAGTGTTCCTCGGCAGAAAATGCATCAGTTGAACATGCTATACTTAACTGAAACTTCAAAGTTTGAAGTACCTAAAAAATACTTACGTAGCCAGAACCGGACAGAGCATGACCAAGAACGAGTCACTTCAAGTGAAATACTGACAACTTTTTGCAGCCATTTTAGTTTTTTGTGTGCAGCGCTTTTTTCTTGAGAAACGGACTTCAGTCAATCAAGGATGTATAACGAACTTACGCATATTTGTGTTCTAGATCCTGCTTGGAGAGGCGTTCTGCCTTCAGCTGATCTTCAAGGTGCTTTAATCTCATCTGGATATCATTTGGCTACAAGATAAGATGCAAAACATGCATTCCGTGCAGGGGAAGGAGATCAAAACTGATCAGGAAACAATGCTTGTGAACCTACAAGGCAGAAGTGATACCAAAGTATCGAAATAATCAAAAGTAACATCCTTTCCATGCGCTCAGTAATGTGTATGTAAGGTACAATAGTGTTCAAATCCTGACTTTTTTGATCGGATATAAAATACACAAACCTAAAGCCAAAGTCCAAATTGATTCCCTAAAAGTATCAGAAAAGTCTGTTTACATCAGAAGGTAGGCACACCAGCTTTGACTCATTATTTCAAAACTCATCAATTGCGACAAGTACATCTGAGCCAAAAAAGTTTACTTCAATATCTGGGAAACACTCCAGAATTTCGTGTACTGATCACAAATAAGAATGATGATCAGATGTCGATTATTTGTGCTCAGATACCCGAATTTTTCTGTTGACAACGAAAACTTACCACTTCAACAGTCGGTGATGGACCCTGAAAGGCAAGAAGGGCAATGAGAGAAGGAAACCAATTGTAGAGTTTGAGTATTGAAGGAATGTGAGTGTATAATGGCCGCTTTATGCTAAAATTACTATGCATTGATAAAGTGCATTGAAGTGATAGTCACAGCTTTGCGATAAACATCTTTGATTGTGATGAAAAATTTTATGGAAACAGTTAATGTTTTTCTGTTAACTTGTATTTCTATTTTTTGTAGTTTTGCAACATCAACAGCACTGAGGATTGACCTCACAAACTAGACCATGAAAGATATGTTGTCAGAAACAAGACAACAATAGAAAAGCAACCAGGTCCATGCATAAAATCTTGAACAGTATCTGATCAAGGATGTTGATGCGACAGTAATGAGGAACTTGAACAAGATTGACTAGAGTGTGGGGAATGATCAAGCTAGAGTGAAAAGGTTATACATTTCGGGAAAATAAGCAATAACGGAACTGTATGATGGGCTCTAGAAAAACAATTCAACCTATATAATAACCTATTTTACCAAAAAATGACACACAACTAGGCAATATACAAATGTTCTGAGGCTGATAATCTACAAAGGAAATATCAACATTATCAGGTTAGTGGGTGAGAAGTAAAGCCTTGGACTGTCATGTCGGGATATGTTAAACAATTATCAAATACAGCAACATTTAGGAACAATTCCACATATCTTTTTAAATACTTCAGAACCCAAGTTACATACTGGCAAAAGTTTCAGAACATCAAACTCTGCATTAAAACAAGAATATTTGTGAGATTAGAAATTAGCTGATTTAGGTTTTCCCTCACCTAAGCTTAGTTATCTTAGCACTATCTACACAGTGAGCATGAAATGCAGAGCGACTTTTGTAAACTCAAGGTCCAACATGAAATTCAACCCAATTTCATTAAAAACCTAAAACAGTGGAATTTGGGAAATTTTGAATCGATGGTAAAATGTTGTCCCTGTATGGTTTAATTTCTTTAGACTGGTTCCAGACATGACAAACCTAAGACTAAATGAGTGAAACTTACATCCGTCTGTGGACGAAAAGACAGAGAAGAGAATAAGATATACGACTGGAGAAATTGGTCTCCATATTTGCAAGAAGATTTGCCTCCAAGTTGAATATGATAACCTCTGATGAATGTGTGAACTATTTGAAGCTGTAGAAGTTATGACATAAGGAGAAGATGTTAAATAGTGTGGTCAATGCAAGAGAGAAAATGGTAGATGAGAACCTAATTATTGACTATGACTTACCACATCCATTGGTTTTTGTGACAATATCCTGAAACCAGAAGAGAAAGAGGGTTTCAGATGACAAAATGACTGTGCGTGCAGCTGGTTTTGATGTGACGGGCCACGAATGCATTTGATTTCAAGATTAGCTAACTCGTCTATCCATTTGATATGAAGTTTTGTTCACTTACGTGGTTCCTCTATTGTATGTGAACCCGATGAATGGTAGGTGGTTGCCAGCGAAGGCTTTGGGTACAGAAAACGTCTCATCGGGGCTGTCATCCTTGTCTATGTCGTCAAAGTTACTAGTGTCATCGTCACTGGCGAGTTCAGGCACTATGGGAGGTACACCTGGAAGAGCAAAAATCATTGTATACAATTAGCAGTATTTGAAAATCAATTTTGACCTTTCAGCAGGCCACCCTGGTGTAATTTGAGAAGAAAACTACATGAGTGGATGATGTGAGTCACCAGATGGTAGGAGATGATTTCATACAGCCTGAAGGCTCGAGACCACAGCCAATAAATACCAGTCACATATTTTCTCAAATGAACTGCAAGACTGGTGTAACAGTTCACATTTCGGCAGTATAGGAACACGCCACTTACTTTGTTTAATATTTGACCAATCCCACTGGTCGTTCCTGAAGAACGGATGGGCTCGGATTTCATTACTACCATTGATACCTAGCCGAGTCGTTCTGAAAATCGGGAGTAGAACTTTAACAAAGTGATATCAGTAATTGATACGTTCCCAAATTCCGTACCAGTTTGAGCGGTATGTCTGACTTCAATGTTACCATTGGTTTGGGCCACTTTGTAGTACCAATGGAAATGAGACCATTTAGAATATAAATTCGGTAAAAACATGCCAGAGACCAAAAATATGATGATCACAAACATCATTGAAAGGGTTCATCTTGTTGAGACTGTTTTGCCAAAAGAGGGCTCAAGATAAATTTGGGAGTAAGTCCAACAGCAAGAATTTAGGTGAGGCAACGGGAGAGTTTCTTCAGATGAAAGGGGACACTGATATCTTTAAAATAACACGCTTACCTGTCAGCCAGAAATCTTAAAATGAGGCTTTTTGCTTTGGACGAGATCTCCACATCGTCGGGGAAACTTAATGAGTTTTTGTGGTCCATGATCTTGCCGTAGGTCCCGACCAATGACTCAGCAAAGAATGGCGTATCACCTGAAAAGGGGAAGAGAACGTTACCATGGAACTTTGGTTCACCTTCAACTTAGGATTTAAATCTTGTCGCAAGGGTAACATCCAGGAAACAACATGGTCCCCTGTCTTCCAGGAGGAGATCCCATATCAAGTTGAGCCATGATTTCCTCCTCTACCCCACTCCTGCTTATAACACCAACAATGAGTGGCGATGTACTCACCAACTAGCATTTCATAAAGGAAGACACCGACCGACCACCAATCACATTCCCGGCCATAGTATCCATCACCGCCCTGCGACTTGAGCACCTCGGGTGAAATATAATCAGGAGTACCGACCGCAGTATCTGATCGCACCATACCATCCTGGAATAACAACATGTCCATTACTGGTAACGAAATACGTGATAAATGACTTTATTCCTGGGAGGGCCCCGTGGGCACAGCAGTTAACGCAATCAAGATCTTCACCCTGACATTTAATGTTTGGGCTGTGTTTTTTTATTTGCATCAATCTGTCTAAACTCACCCTATCCATACGCATACACGTGCCAAAGTCAGCCAACTTGAGATGACCCTGTTCATCCAGCAACATGTTGTCTGGCTTCACATCTCTGCAAAATGAACGAAATAAGTTCACTTAAAATATGGCAAATGAGAAATCTTTAACTGTATGTAATCTGTAAGATTGATTGCAAGTGGAGAGATTGTGTCGTGCCCTTCTGTCACATGAGGTATGAAGAGCCAATCATCAATCGGAGTACACAGGCAGACTGCTCAGTGGATCCGTGATAACGTCTGAGGCATCAACAATATTGATGAAATTGCTTCGACCCCCTCACTCACCTATGTACAAAACCCATCGAGTGTATCGCATCTAGAGCTAGCACAACCTCAGCACAATAAAACCGCGCCCATTTCTCCGGCACATCATAGTTACTCATCAAGTTGACGAGATCGCCACCAGGCATATAGTCCATCACCATGTAGAGAAACTTGGTGTCTTGAAATGCAAAATGTAACTGAAATGGGAAGGAGGATGCCATGAGCCACATACCAAGTAACATTCCCTTCGTCCTATATCTAGACTGTAAAACAATACTTGACTAAAACCCCTCTCATTTAATTCTCATTCTTCAGTTGATGAAATCACTAGAAGTTCTTATGACAAATTTTCTTTTACTTCTTCAGGTTTAGGATACGTACCTGAACGATCCACTCGCTGTTTGAGTTGGCCATAATCTCTCGCTCTTCCCAGAAGAAGGCAGAATCGGACCGCTTAATCTGGAAAGACACAATTAAGTTTTTTTATATTTGAACGATATTTCAATCACATGCATAATCATATCAACAATTAAGTATGCAATGCTCGATAAATTTCCTCACAGATATGAAGTAGCCTACTTCAGCTTCAATCAGACCATTCGCAGAGCTGATTGGGACTCTCCATGTCTATTACTTTTATTCCAGTATCACTTGACCAAATTATTGTAAGTACCGGTACAATGTATTAGAAGAACTCAGTCAATCACAACATGCAGATAACTGGCACATAAATGCACCCAGTCAGCTACTAAAGGGTTAACTTGTAGATGAAAGCAAAGTTAATGATGGTAATGACCTATTTGATGTATTTCACTGCATGAAACAGATAAAAGTCAATCACTATTGCCATCATACTTGCATAAAACCTCCATAGTAGGACACCCACCACACAAAACGAGTCCATCATTGGTGTTTTTCACTAACCAGGGTCCGTCTCATAGTGCTTTACAATGACTGACACTAATACAGGTCTGTAATAATTCACAGATACCCATTTGTTTTTCGTCACCGAACGTCATTTGACAAGATTTTATCTGTTTCCTCTCTCGATGTAATTGATTGAGATCAGTATGTAAGGTCAGCAGAAATCAAGTGCTCAACTTTGAAATGTTCTAGAGAGGAAACAGCAAATTTTAGAATCGAGGATAGTTGTAATCACTCGATGATGACATATTAGTATATAATGACATAAACAAATTAACAAATATTTCAAATTCTTTCAAAATACTTGTGGTAAATCATAGTCAACAACCAAATTGAGCTGGTGAATAGTATTTAAACATCTCAGATGAATTATTTATAGCTATAGTGGAACCTCGCTTAGAAGGACACCCTCTCTACTAGGGACAATGATTTTGGTCCCAAAAGGGCTGTTTCTATATGCAATTTGACCTCTGTAATCAGGACACTTCCCTAGTATTCCAGAGAGCATTTGACATTCCTGAGGGTGTACTTTCTACTGCGCTGTATTGTAATATCATCACGTCCTGGTCTACTTATTGATCATCCACCAGATAACCCAGTTTGGCCCAAAATATCACTGACTTAAGTACAAAATAACAGGCAACCTAGGCTGTCATGTTTGACAGTTCGGATGAAAATAGACCATCATGACATTCAAACAAGACCCGACAGACATTCCTGTTAGAAGTTGCACCTGTTAGAGCTATTCTTACCAACAGGAAAACCTTATGATGAGACAAAAACCGGCAGTCTTTAAAAACTTGAGGTATAGCTCACAACCATACCAATACAGATCGTGATTGAGCCTGGTGTATTACATGTATTATCAACTGAATGTTACTGTTCGAAGTGTAGATCCAAGGTAGAGGTAGGCCTATTCCATATCAAACATCTGGTCATGCACTTGGTCACAGACAATTCCATTTGCATATTTTATGTCTTAAGGCAGGGCCTATCTTGCAGGGTTTGAACCTCTATTGAGAAGCTAGAGCATCGACCTGCAGATGGGTGGGCCCTGCAGCTGGCTCGAGATTCAAGGAACTTGGGTCAAGTGTTTTGCTGAAGTTTTCTACTAAGCTACATTTGCCAGTCTGACATGTCCTAAGGCCACCATTGACCTGATGGTGGTGATAGTGTTCATGGCCACCGATTTCGTAGGTCTCCCATGGGCCGTGTATCTACCTTTATACATATATCTAATGACTGATGCAGGTGGCCCTTGGGCATTCTAACAGCTTTCACTTACCATCTCAAATTTGCTGAGTAACTTCATTGCATAGACTTTCTTAGTAGATTTGTTGCGGACCTGAAAAAGCAAATGATTTGTAGAAAGTGAAGATCTTACACCATCACTAAAACATCTCAACAATCATGGTAGGTCTTGACACGAACCACCTCGTGGTAGGACATGAACCACCTAGTGGTATAGGACACGAAACACACAAATGTTTCCGCCTACACAGTCTAATCAGTGCATGCTTCATTCTCGTAGTATAGCACTCCAGGTAGAGTTTGTTTTGAAGAGTACCAGGCCATGTTTTTACCTGAAACGAACTTCAATATCAACTTTAACAGGTAAAAGTAAAAGTAGAAATAGGAACCGACAAGTTATTGAAACAAAAAACACGACAACTAAAAAGCTAACAGATACTTGATGGCTCTACCCGCAGAGTTTACCAGGACCCACTCGGAATCAAACCCAGAAGAGGCTCTGATGCTTCCATTGAGACACTCCAACAGCCCAAGATCAAACTCAAAAACAGAGTGTGTAACATCCTTACCAATTGGACCTCGCCAAAGGCCCCTCTTCCTATCACCTTGATCACATTGTAGTCTGATGCTTTCATCCGGTTACACGAGACAACTTCAGCAGGTTTCTCATCTGAAGATAAACAGCAAATCATTTCATGAAACAACAATTGAGAAAATGGAGGACAAAGAATCAAGGTTGGAAGCAAAATAGTCAGTCTCAGAATCTGGCACAATATCGGGAAATCTCTTTTTCTACCACCATGACCATAAACTGCAGTTGCTTACTTAATCAACCAAAGCAAACGATATTACTTTATGAGGTAATGCAATAATGTCAATTCATTAAGCTGATTGCATTCTCCTCATCATTAACTAAGTAATTAGGATGATGGCACCCGCTTGTGTCTGCATCATTTATCACACAGTGTCATAGCGTATTGCCGCGTGCATCATTGCAACTTGGATAGCATCCAACAAGTCTAGTTCGTTTTTGAAGTTTAGTAATCCCAAATTTTTCTCTCTCCACACGGAACAACTGATCAGAAACAGATAGTGCATTGTTGTGCGAGGCCCACCCTTAAACCATGTTATCTGTTTTGTTTTAGGAAGCCTCAGACTTTGAGTGCATTCAAAGCAGATGCCATGAAGACTGGTCGCTGCTCAGTGCTGTTCGGCAAAGCATTTCCACAAGGCTAGACATTGGGTCTTTGAAAAATAGCTTCAAAAGCAGAGCCAAAACCTCGATGGAGGCCACTCAGTCAAACAAGACTTATTCTGCTCTGTTTATAAGTGTCACAGGGGTTTCTTGTTGTGTCACCTTTCACACATTGTCCCATCAGCTGGCCACAATGATCAACAAGTTTGGCAGACAGCATTTAACTAGTGTCCCTGTTCTGGAATTCCAGGATCCTGAGGGCGACGACCGTGACAAGGTCATGTTTCACCAACCCAAGTAGCCCAGCACATCAAGAGCACACTGCACCCCGCCACTTTATAAAATCATCATGGACGCTAATTGGCAGCAGATCAAACATTCCAGCAATCCGCTCTATCATCTTTCGCTGGCTAGTGGCATGCCATGGAAAACATCCAAGCACAATAATGATGCTGATTTATTTCACCCGATCTGGCATACTGTAACCTTGAAATGAATCTACGGGCTTGTATGTAAGATTTTTAACCAAAGCCAACATGAGTTGTTGAATGCATCGATCTACTCAATCTGGCTGTTGTTTTATTTGGCACTGAAGTCTTATGTCAGCACAACCACATCCGCACTTATCCCCCAACCTCAGGAAACTCCTGACAGGGCACAATATTGCCATTGAACTACTATTATACTAAATAGAAGTGTGAATATTATGTCGTGTATTATTAGACTTGTTTATTATTAGATTGTTTCTCAGCAGTTGTTTTCCTGAAAGTATACTTACATCGCATGAGGAAATTCTCCACATTTTTATTTCTTCTAATGGCAGGAAATTTTAAATCTTCAACCAGGGCCACAATGCTGTCCTGAAATGAGGATTTAAAAGATTGATGTATCAGTGTTTCCTACAAATCATCACAAGATGGGTTGGTTATGTACTTGAAATAAGAAGAAGGCAACATCTTGCTTCTATTTCCTGGACCTGGAAAGCAAATTCATTGAAAAACGTAGGGCACCTAGGACCACAAGTTCACAAGGGAACAGCCTGAAGAGTAGACACTACGTGTATGAGAAAGAACACGCTTGTTTTCACTCTGCAGGCCTGGCACTTTATCCACGCAGCACCTGAAGGTTGCACTGGGGCATCTGTATTGATCTTGGCATACCAAGGGAATATTTCACCAGATGATCACCAGGTATAAGACACACCACTGCCTTCTTTATTGCCTGCATCCAGACATGTTTGCAGCAGCAACAAATCGCCATTTGCAACTAAGAACAAAAATCCGAAACGTTTCAGTTCATCAGTCCTTTTTACATACATTTACATAGTATTCTAGCCCAAATCTGGGAACCTTTTGCCAACCCTCCCCACATCGGGGTTGTCATACATGTATAATGCTGGTCTGGCACAGGTATTTGCACAAGAAGAGTACTACATGCCCTTCATTCAATCTTTTATTCTTGTCAATGATATCTTCCACATTAACTGGATGCAATAGCTTCTTAGCTGGGAGATTACAGGCTGCACAGATGCAGGAGTCCCTCAGCACACTACATGCACATAAAACATCAAGTGATTAAGCCTTCACACTGCGCTCACCACCTGAACAAATTTACACATCAGCTCTAAACCGTCTTGAACCTCACGGCTGACTGAAGAAAATGAATTGCATACTAATGCCAGCGAGAATTTGGCAGCGAACTGCTCAAGTAGGCCTACTTTGAAGTGTATTAGGGTTAAAACTCGAAGAAGTAAGATAGGTTCAATCCCAAGTGAAGGGATCTCTGGCCTGCTTGGCAATCCGTCAAAGCCAACATTTATGCCCACAGAACAGATCAATTGTTGTTCAGTTTTAAACACACAATATTGTGATCAATTCTCGGCTTTAACTTCAGGTTGACCCTTGCACAGACCAACATGCAGGAAAAGGCACCGTCTCGGGCCTACATATTGTCCATTCTTTCTGAACTCCCCAGCATACATTCCAATATTCCAGTACATGTATACACTTTCTAAAGTTGTGCCAAAAAGGTAAATTGTGGTTTTTGAGCATTTTGAGCATGGTTACAATGCAGGTGTGAATGGTTTACTGGGACTCATGATTTCAGCCAAATGGGTAATTGTGAATGTGCAAGGCCGAGGTCCTCACATGTCGGTTGTCAGACACTTTTTCAGCCAATGTATGTGAACAAGTGAGTCAGTTTGTCAGTGGTTGTATTTCTTGTAAGAAACCTCAGTGACTGCCTTCACACATACACTGCATGACACTGACAAGCAAGACTGAATGTGTCACAACCTGGAATGGACGAAGAATTTCGCTTGATGTAGTGCAGGCCAACATAGATCAATATGATTACACGAGAGTGTCAATAGACCAAGTTCCAAACCTATACACCATTGTATGAAGCAATGCCAGAAACAACATGCACAATTGACTTTGTACACTTTAGTCCACATTGTCTCGTTGGCTATGAAAGTACTACATGTATGTAGTATGTTGAAACCTCTATAAACAGAACACCCAGGTTTAGAGTAGAATACAAAACAGTGTCACTGTTCTTGTGATATGTACAGGCCCGTGATATTGAAAGTTCCAGGTTGGGGAAATCTTGATTTTTGAATGATGTTTGGTTCAGAATCAAAGTAATGGGATTGTTTTATGTAGGCTGACCTGCCAACCCCAAGCATTTCAACTGCACTGTTCATGTACATTAAGAAACTCGCCAAATCTTCCCAATTCTGGAGAATTTAGTACTGATTTACTTATTTCTACCAACAGAAATGCTCAGGTTGTAACGCTGATTGAACAGCTCATCCCAGATTGCACATCCATGTCAGTGTTTTTCTTTTGTTGTGAGTTGGGATTCAGTGGAGCAGGAAATCTTGAATAGAATAACCTGGACATTTTAAACCACAACCTGACCATGTCTGATATGCCATGTGATAAACTGTGAATGACAACTGCCTGTGAACCACAATGCACAAAGTCATAGAGTTCTGTCCATTTGCACAGCAATGACACAGAGGGACTGGAAAATTAATACTGAAAATTGTTTTTATTTGCAAAGTAACCTAACTCTGAACAGTTTGTCAAGTGCTTGTTCACCCCTTATACATGTGGTTATCCTTCCATCAGGCCACAGAATGGTTTTCAAGCATTTCAACTATTGTTGAAGAAAAGTGAATTTCTCCATGTTGCCTACATTGACCATTGTACATGAACGTCTTTTTTTAAATCATAATTTCGAAACAGTTCATACAAACTCTAGTTTTTTAAAGCTGTCTGGCTGCATAACCAAGGCTTTTTATTGTAATGTAGTGTACCAGAGCAGCAGGTACATGTACATACTGATTAGTCAACTGGACTTATATGTGCAGAGATACATGGATGTGATCCATGTATGTGCAGAGATACATGGATGTGATCCATGTATGTGATGTGATACATGAATGTGATCCATGTATGTGATGTGATACATGGATGTGATCCATGTATGTGCAGAGATACATGGATGTGATCCATGTATATGATGTGATACATGGATGTGATCCATGTATATGATGTGATACATGGATGTGATCCATGTATGTGATGTGATACATGGATGTGATCCATGTATGTGATGTGATACATGGATGTGATCCATGTATGTGATGTGATACATGGATGTGATCCATGTATGTGATGTGATACATGGATGTGATCCATGTATGTGATGTGATACATGGATGTGATCCATGTATGTGATGTGATACATGGATGTGATCCATGTATGTGATGTGATACATGGATGTGATCCATGTATGAAGTAAAATGTACCAGTACATGTACTTAATTTCATGTTGAATGGTAAAACATGAAGAACTCATGCATAACTGATGAATTGAGCTCCAGGTGCATGGTCCATTACCTCGTGGCTAGAATTGATGACTGAATCAATGATGACGACAAACCACAATGAGTCATGCCCTGTTTGGTATGCAAGGAACTTGGATTCTCATAATACTCATTGACTTCAGTAATTAATTTTACATGTACATGAAGTGTGCATCATCAAGGTAGTGAAGTAAGTGCCAATCGTACCTATGCCTATATGCAGGACTTGGTTTAGGCGCAGAAGAGGACTCCACACTGTGTCTACACGTACATACCGACTACACACTGCACATAGCAATAACAGATTCAAACCATCTTGGATCTTAGTGTGTCCCGAGTAGTGTTTCACGCCATAGTACTTGCTGACATTATTGAGCCATCAACAGTAAAAAAATGGGCGAAGAGTAAAAACGTGAATTGGGTATAGAGTGGTGGCACGTGACGTCTTCACTGGCCACGTTTGAGGGAAAGACAAAAGAAAGCAAGTCCAAAAGACCATGGCATCATTTGATTCAGTTTAGTCAGACATGAAAAATCATTGTTCTGCCTTCCAATATGACCGACTGTGAACTGAAAACACTCTATACCAACTAAGGTGTCATACACCTGTTTTACTTCCCTGACCCGACCCCTGCATTGCCTCTTTACATATGACAAACCAATGACACGTAACAAGAACCATGATGGTCAAAATCATCATGATAACCATCATGACATTGACAGGCTAGTAAAACGGCCGTTGAAGTGATGAACATTCATCTTTAGCCTCGAAACTTACCAATAATCCATCGACATTGATCTTGGAGCTCGCATCCCGAACTTGTTCCTCAATCAACGCCAATCTCCGACGAAGATCCTCATTCTGAGGGCCAGCCATGTTGTTCTTCTGTTTCCTATCTTTCAGGTAGGTAGAAAAAGTGACATTCAACTTTCCGACTTGTGACTTCTCAACAAAAACTAAGTCACACAACAGTTCAGAAAGATTTCAACCTAAAAAACTTCAGGAAATTCTTCTATATTGCATTAGACAATCAAATAGTAACTTTTCTACTACTGCAGAACAATATTGGGACTTGAAAGTTAATTTGTTTGGGTCCATATAGAGCCCCATGCACTTCCTACATGAAGCACAAGCAATGTACACAAAAATGTACGCGGTCTCTCAAGTTTCAGAACACCTTCCAAGAACCCCATCTAAAACCACAAACAAAGCGATATTCCTATGCTATTTCCTATTCAAGAGCTGTCACGTAATCCGATGCATCACAACGCGGCTTTGATTGCACTGCCAATGTTGAGAATGGTGAATATTATGCAAACTTTTCGATGGAAGTTCAGAAAACGGAATTTACTCAGTCGCCATTTTCCAACATGGCCGCAGTCAATCTTTTACCTTGTTCTGCAATGTCCGGACCCAACCCATTTCGTTTGTGATTCTATCCTTGGGTAAGACGCTTGACTCCGTTGGTGCTCGGGAAGCATCCCCACCTGGTGAAAACCATTTCCAAATGCTTGTGCTTGACTAAGGATTGTTTTCTTGGGCAAATCATTTGTCGTGATGAGACCTGCCTTGCTAAAGTCACACCCAAAGACTGTCACAACCAGCACCAGAGAAGGCAATGTTCAAATATGAATGATGTATAAAGACTTGTTACACCTTTTTACCGGGAAATTGAACTGATGCATTAGGGTTCATGCAGTCATAATTTACAACTTCTGATTCTCTCACAGACTATAACCAAAGACCAAGAGTAGACCTTGTTGCCTTGAAGTTTGGATATTGTGGTGTCCGCACGACCAGCAGAACTTGGAGCTCTTTATGGGCTTTCCGGGGGTTTTAAAATGGCTTTATAATCCGGCTTTTTTAAAGAGAATACCCCTCCCCTCCGCACATATCTTTCATCACCACGTGGAAATATCTGGAGGAATCTCTCTTGGAAATATTTGGAGGAATCTCATCCTTGAGAGGATTGTCTTCAGAAAGACCGGTTGTGCCTTTCATGGTGCTGCCGCCTAGGGTCAATGACAGAAACTACATTGTGCCTTCACTTCCAATAATCTGATATCAGCACACTCGCTGCAAGCATGGGAGAACATTGCCTGTTGCAGATTCAAAATACTGGTATCTGTAAATATTGGACTTGCATGTGTCTTTTGGGAACAAAAATAAGACAAAAGACTATATTCAAAGGAAATATGAATTTTTTATAAATTACTAGCACAATTTTTGATGGCTAATCAATACAGGATTGTTTATAAAATACAACTCATAATTCAGACACACAAACCTGGTTTTACAACTGTTATAATGCCATAACTGCTTTCTATCTCGAAGATAAAAATTATGCTTTTTGGTTTCTCAGCTGCTAATGATCGTACATTACATTAACACAATACTTTAAACAGATTTACATCACAACTTATAAAAAACCTGGTGTCAAGGAATGTTTTGTGTGAAGAGAACTTTTCAGAGTAATCCAAAGAGTCTATCATTATATGATATTTTGAGACATGAGGAAACAGTGCAGTTTTCTAACAAAATTATTTCAAAAGTCCCAGTTGTTGCAGCATTTGAGCAATAATTATTATTAATAAGTCTCTGGCTATTTTTGTAAGTTAAAGAACATCATGTGTCCGCTTTCCAAAAGATGGAAGACTTGCGAAGAACCATGACTCTTTTGTACATCTTTTCTTTGGCTCTTCCGTCTTACAAATTGCTGGCTTTGTACCCTGAAGGAATCAATGAGAAAAAGTTGAATACATCTATGTGTTTACAAGTACGTGATACAACATGTGCAACAATGTCAAGATTATTAACCGGTACATGAAAGGTTTTTGCAGTCAGAATGAAAACCTGAATAAAGGTTTCTCCTCAAGACAGACAAGAACCCTTCACACCATTCCTCCAGGAATTTCAAATCTCTAGGAGTTTTTGTCTTTGTTGAGATCAAATTGGTGGGGGACAGAAAAGTTAGTATTTATTTGTCAAAAATATGGCACAAGAAGTGGTGTTCTGATTGATATTATTTCACTGACCTTATAAGTATCACAGATAAGCTTGAGGAGGTTTTTCTCAGCCTCATTTTGTATTTTTTCTGTATGTACCTGAAAGAGAAATATTCAAGTTAAAATTGAAGGATAAAAACAAACAACATTGAAGATACTGTTAGGTGGATCTAAAGATCTTATTTGTGAACTGAGTGATTTCTCCTGGCACCTGTTGATAAATCTACTGTATCCTTGCAAGTATTCAAGTTCATAAAATGGATGAAGATGACTTTTGAAAGCTATAGCTATGTTCCTCGCAACATGCGGTTTTTCTAAACATTGTCGGTTGATCAACAGAAAGCTGAATTTTAAACCAGCTTGTTACACTGTCTCCATTTTTCCATGATCAACAGACAAGGACCCCATCTATTTCAAAACCTAGTTGTGATAATGTCTCTCTACAGTGTCCCTCTGTGATAATGTCTCTCTACAGTGTCCCTCTGTGATAATGTCTCTCTACAGTGTCCCTCTGTGATAATGTCTCTCTACAGTGTCCCTCTGTGATAATGTCTCTCTACAGTGTCCCTCTGTGATAACGTCTCTCTACAGTGTCCCTCTGTGATAATGTCTCTCTACAGTGTCCCTCGATCAATGGACAAGAAATCATTCTGTCCTTCACATGAACAAAGCTGAACTGAAAGAGAGAGTACTCACCCCGTTCAATGTAACCCACGGAACATACTGATGGGCAGGTTGAAGAGCATCAGTTTTCATAGCCATCTGGTGCTCAAGTTGATTGCCCTGAGGACCGTCAGCACACTTCATAATAGCATTCAACTGGGTGATCTTAGTTTTGGTAGCGCACTGAAATAGTTGGGAAATGGTGAGAAGTGTCAATCAGAATTGGCATATTTCATGTAAGAGCAGACTCAAATGCTAGAAGTACTTTTGAACCGCACATGAAGGAACTGGGTTGGGTACATTGCCCATGGCAGTTTGAAAATTATCTCAGAAAAGTAATTGTGACAGACTTGTTTTCAGAACAATTGTAGCTAAATACTGCCTGAATCTGAGTCAAAGACTCTCCTTTTCTGTTCAGCATCAACCCTGATGATCACCAAATCTCACCTGTTTGGCAGCTTCTTTTGGATCAGTACTTGAAGCTTCCATACAGGTAATGAATGGGAAGTAGACCTTGATATCTTTGAGTAGATGTATGGCACATGTCTGAAAATGGGGAGATGAGAAGGTCATCATTCAGTGGTTTGCAAAACTGCAACTGCTGCTATATGGCGCGGACTGTCACTAGGGTATGGCATTGTTGTGACTGAGACACAACATCAATTTCGACCAAGTTTTGACCTCGTTATGGCTGCCAGTCACGTCATTTTTTATATCGAGTGAAAATCATTGCCACCTGTCGGGATGCCAATACCACATTGAGGTGAGTCTAAATCATGTCCTAGAGAGACATGTGATAGGATGCCTGGATACAAAGAAGGTCAAGTACTCCCTATTGTATTATTGTGTGATCTCACGTGGAATTGCATGACTAGTGACAGTCATCTGTGAAATTGCGATCAAGTCCACCCTCAGAAATATGTCAAGTCATGGTGCATGCAATGCATTGATCAGACAGCCTTTATCCGCCTGATCAGCCTAAGAAAACTAAACACATTTGACAGGAGACAAGTGGTGATAGTGGTTTCAAGCTATTCAAATAATTTCTTATTGACTCATTGACTATACGAGTGTGTATGTTCAATGAATAATTGTCATTAAAATTAATATCCAAAAAGCTGGGCAAAACTAGGACATTACTACAGGTCTCTATAATTATACTGGGCAATTTGTTTGGGCAATTTGTTTGGGCCATTTGTGATGCAATGTAGGAGGAAGCCGGGCCTGGCGGCAACCTTTGTTAGTCCTCTCCCTCACAGGATGACGCAGTCCATGAAGGAACGGCAAAATTGCACAACTATTGACCACTCACCTCAATCACATTCCCTACACACTCCTGTTCTCCATGCTGGCAAGTAAACACATATTTATCACCACGTTTCCTCTCCTGCAATAGACGATGAGCAAAGATCATTATACATGTACTAGGATCAATTGATAGTCCATCTAATTTTGGAGTGGTCAATTTCAAGAAAGTTTAAATCTAATTGCCTTCAAGTTCAATTCAAGACATAGGTCCCAAGTCTCACAGAAAACTGAACTGAACTGAACATCACAACACGGGATTCTATTCATACAATGGTTCGAAGGAATGGGTCTACCTGAGAACTTGGAAGTACTGGAGTTAGACAAGCAATGAAGGCCTAAGATTAAAAACAAAATCGTTTCTGTACAAATCAAAATGCCAAAACAAATTCATGAAATTAAGACCACTACGAGCCTGAAAGCTGGTTGGTTAAGGAGGGAATCCCAGGGTCTGGGGAATATGGATTGCATCTTAAAACAGCCACCAGTTATAAAGCAAATCCTTCCCAGAACTAGCAGAACTAGTTTCCTCACCTCAGCGTTGCCATATGGTACAAGTGTAATATTCATGATATTGCCAATGGCATTGTAAGCTGGCCCAATGTTGTTTTTGAAAAACATCTTGCAGAATGGACACAGTGACTCGTAGTAGAAGCCAAAGTTGACAAGTGGGGCCGCATCTCTCAGAGTCAGATGATCTCTACATTGGTCTTCAACCTGTGTAAAAATCCTAGAATTAACAATTAATTTTTCAAAAATTAAAGAGTTCTCACCTCTGCATTACCATACGGAATGAGGGTCAGGTTCATGATACTGCCAAGTGTGTGGAACGTCTCAGTGAGTTGGTGTTGGAAGAAGAGCTTACAGTCTGGGCACAGCGATTCATAATACAAGGCAAAGTTGACAGGGGCGGCATTGGTCAATCCTGATGAGGCCAAGTGTTCCCTACAATGCTCTTCAACCTGGAGATAAAATGCGGAAATAAACTTTGATTAGTCGTGGGTGGGCGTCGCCGCGTGGCATCCGCTTCTTTGCTTCCACGGATGGATCGCTTGTCAATTACACAACACTGAACAGAGTACTGGACTGCAATATTCCTGCTCCACTTGAAAATATACTTGGAGAAAAAAGTGAAATGTTTTGGAAATATGGAATGGAAACATGCCTTGCAAAGTTTAGAGATTTCTTTGCTGCTGCACCAAAGACTTGGAGGAAAATCACAGGCAGACGATGCCCCTACAAAAGCTACAAGCAATGCTGCGATGAACTTCATGTCTACTTTCGGTCAAATCAGCCACGAAAATGGTTCACAAGGCCTTCAAAGAACTGACAAGTCACCATATCGGTCACAAGACTGATCCAATTACGACAGACACCGGATGACAGCATGGACTGGTGGCACTGAACAGTGCGGATGACGGCGTCAAAGGGCAGCGTCAAATTGGCCCCGGGCAACCGACACGAGGTAGTCTTTCAGTTCCAGCTGAGGCCTAATCATACATCATATTTCTGGGTTCATATGAATCCAGAGAAGAAGTCTGCAGCATTTCATTGCATTTAATTCATAAGTACACCGATAGGTGGCGCCACCTTTGACACCACTTGGAACCTGAAAATGGTAAATAATGGCCAAAACGGACCCCGTCCCCACTGTGAAGTACTGTGTGCTCTACAAGGAGACCCGAGTTAGGCCTGGAAGAATTTCCTAGCCCAGTGTACAGAGTCGTAGAACCCCTACTCGGGCAACCCAATGAAGAGAAGTTGTTGGGGAGAATGTGACCCAAATCCCTTCAAGCAGTGAGACACCAACTTCGGGGGAACGAGTGTGAAGGTCCAAGATAGTTGTGGTCAGTCTATACTTCAAAAAAGTTTAAAATTTCCCATGGTTTACATTTTTGACATTTTGATATTTTCTTGTAATGATACCTCTTCTAAGGTATTATATTTAGAAGTATATCAGAAAAGATGTCATAGTAGATATATCCAAAATAATTCTTATGTATTTAGATTTGAAAAGTTACATTGTCTTAATAAATTAAATGATTCTTTTGATGTGATATTCCTGATATTTGTGCTTTAAACCTGGCCTGGTTGTGACCGTCTCATCAGTCATCTCTCTCACCATGCTGTCAACACGGTGGAGCAGCCAGGATTGATTCGGCCTGGCTGTGACTGTCTCATCTCTCTCATCATGTTGACAACTTGGCAGAGCAGCAAAGACTGATTTGGCTTGGTTGTGACCGTCTCATCTCTCTCACCATGTTGTCAACACGGTGGAGCAACCAGGACTGATTCGACCTGACTGTGACTGCCTCATCTCTCTCACCATGTTGACAACTTGGCAGAGCAGCCAGGACTGATGTGGCCTGGCTGTGACTGTCTCATCTCTCTCACCTTGTGAACACTTGATAAACATTATATCAAAAGTTACCAATAATAAACTTTGGAGACGTCAGGACAGCCTACGTAACATTACAACCAACCTCTTCCAGCTGGTTATCTGGTCAGGTTCGGAAGACATTGGCACAACCTTCAAAGGGTCCTTTAGCGGCTAACGACAACATTACACTTGACTTGCGTTCTACATGGGTGATACAAGACAACTGATTTGGTTGTACCATGGTAATCATCTCACAAGGACAGACAATGGAACAACCAACATCTGCCAGCTGGTTATCTGATCTCACGAGACTGGTAGTGTCTATCTGACAACTCTTTAACACCTTCAACGTCGAACCACGTAGATCCACGTGGCCAAAAGCCCCCCTCTTTGAGCTGGTTATCGGAGTCTCGCTGAATTCATGAAAGAACTACGCCATCGCCATCTTCAGTGCAAGATAGGAACTGAAAAGACCAAACGGTCTTTTCAGTTCCTAGTGTGCCCTAAAGATGGCGATGGCGTAGTTCAGAACTTTAAAGGTCAAATGCTGAGCTATTTAACCTGTATTTGTGGTGAATTTTCATAATATGCTATCTTAAAAAAACATAATAAACCGGAAGGAATTCAAAAAATAGTGATTTTTTTGTGAAATAAGTGCTATTTGTTCAGTCCTCTGCGAGCTCGTTTTTGAAGGCGCTTTTGAAAAGACCGCCAGATGTGTAGTTACGCTATTCGCCGCTAGGTTCACATTGGTGACGTCACTAGTGCTGTCAAAGCCACGATCATTGACCACTACGCAAGTAAAAATGGCGGCTGCAAGCATGGCGAGCGAAGATTGTGCGGGAGATTTGTTTGATGACGATTTGGTTGTTGATGAAGGCAATGGTGTGATTCAACCCTACATGTACGAGCCAGTAGTGGAGAGTGCGAGAGACGATTCAGATTCTTGTTCTGATTCGGGCGAAGGTGATGATGGGGAGATGGAGGATGAGCGACTTGATCGCATCGGAAATATCAATTGGTGAGTTCCAAGTGCAGTGGCAGTGCACTGTGCATGCCATGTGTATAGGCGCGGCATCAGCTGGACATTATAGGGGGCCTATGCTGATATGAGCCATGTCATCATGTGCATGTATTCATGTACATCTCTACATAGGGCTCCATCGTTCACGGATCGAGTGTTGTCAGTAAACAATTGGCGTTTTTCACCTCGAATATGTCGAAACCACAACGTATCTTGAGTTGAGTGAGTTCATTCCACATCGTTATTTTATAGTAAGTAGGATCTCGGAATACTAAGCCTCAGGGTTTGGTAGTAGGCCTACTCGAATGTAGTGAACTCTAGGCCTAATAACTTGGATTATTACTATACTGAGACTCTTCCATTGCGGAGCATTACCAATACCACACCAAATAGTGAAATACTACACACGCGTAAAGACAACAGTTTATTCTCACCGTAACAACTTAAGGCGAAAGCCTTCGACAATACTACATTAATTGATTGATTGAAACAATGCTAAATCTTACTGAGCTGAGCTCCAGGGGCCTGCCTCTCACTCAAATTTGGCCTACCCTTGGCCTGGGCCCTGATTCATTGATGGCAATGGCTATCGAAATATCATCACTGCTGTATAACAATAACATTTATATCATACTTGTATTTGTAGGTGTCATTGTGGTGTCTGCACTCCACAAGAGAAGGGGAGGGAATCCTTGTGCTGCTCAGACTATTCACCAGTCCAGGCCAAGAAGGATGAGCTGAAAGTAGAGTGCATCACGCAACACCCAGGTTTTTCCAGCACCTGTCTTGATAGATGGGTGCTGGAAATGTCGATGTATCACTACATCGAAGAGCAGGGACAAATAGGCGATGACCAGCCCATTCACAAGTAAGTAATGATGACCACCTCCATCGCTGTATAATTGAAGACAAGAAAAGGCAATATCAATTCAGAAATGAGATTTTTTTCTCCCTTTGAAGACTAGAAATATAGAAAATAGATATAATAAAATGTATCTACATGTATTTAGTAATAATATTACAAGTTTTCAATAAATCTAAAAAAAACTGTCAATTAAATGTACAAACATTGTTTTCTTCCCAACAATTTCAGGTTATATCGATACGTGGCCTATAGGAACCTTGTCCGTTGGGTTTGGAAGAGGTTGGGGAGAAGGAACCGTTTGCCGCTCCCTGTTTGTGCTCGGGACAAGATACGTGCTGCTTGGCCTGCTCCGGACAATGACGGGTACACAGGATTCAAGTATCCTACGTTCAATTGATTTGGTGTGACCGTTCAATTGATCTGTGATAGTGAACTCTGATGGTGCTATGAATGAACTCTACAGTTTGTTAAACCTCGTTTTTGTTTCTTCTACAACTTTCATCTTGTCCTGCTTGTCGTACTTTGAGCACACTGGACCTGGAATAGGATGAGTCACTTGGTACTTGTCCTTTGCATCTCTTGCCAATTTGTAAGATGGCAGGTCATCTCTCCGCTTCAGCAGGTCCTCCAGAATTAGCTGTACATAGTCTGAAAACATAAAGGGAAGTATTAATACAAGTAATCTTGTTTCTTCTTGTTTCTTGCAGTGCTAGCACTAAAGTAACGATGCTGGCCGTTATACCTACCATATGTTGATTCAATTTTGACCTCTTTTGCTACTGCAGCTCCTCCTCTCCCCTTGGGGTATGAAATCGACCACTGCGGCTGTTCATCTTGTCCCATACGCTGTTTCCGATTTGAATTTTCATTAAAGTGGAGTGTGGCGAGCAGTAACCTGTAAAGAGAATTTGTAATACTGGCATGACTGGTCAATGCTTTCAATCAATGTTTTACTCGCCTCACGCCTTATAGTCCAAGTAGAGTGCAAGAACAAAGTTCAGTTGCATCATGAATAAGGAAAAGTGGGCTTTGATAGCACTCACTCAAAGCATTGCATGAAATTTTTTTCGTGATTTAGTAATGACCCCTGAGAATACATTGTAGTCTATCATACCTTGCTTTCATTGGCTCATAGAAGAAATGGCGGGATTTGGGAGCGAAATAACCAACAATTTTGTGATACGACTCAAGAGATGAAGTCTGTACTCCTGGTGAAACCTTTCTGATGTCCTTGAGCAATATCTTTTGAGTGAGAATCAGCGTAAGTTCCTTGTGGGCCTTGCTACCTGAAAGAGTAATACTGGTTTAAGTAATAAGGAACAAGGAATTAACAGGGCCAAATGACTAGCTGTTTTTCTTTTGATTGAGGGCACTCCTTACTTGTCAAGACAAATTGCATTCATAGCATGGGCTTAATTAATAATGCAGCTAATTTTTATTACAAGATTGTGGGATTAATCCATCCTCTGATTTATTAGTCTACACTGCTCGGGACATTTATCTATGTAAATATGATCACCCAATATAACCAGTTTTTGTAGAGCCACACCCTGAAGTCAGTTAATAGTAAGCTTATGACACATGGGGCTGGGTTATGATTGAACATACTTGTGGCAAAACCTCCAAATCGTCTAAACTCTGTGGCAGTACTGCATCCTCTATCAGGTGATTGCCAACCTCCTCAAATCGGCCTTCATCAGCCATCAAAAAACCATCATCCTGCTCAGCTGCCTCCTCCGCCTCCTCTCCATACAACACGTTGTATCCCGCTACCGCCTCTGCTACAGCCTACGAAATGAGAAACAAATATTTTAAATAGAAGGCCTATCGTAATTGACTAATAGGAGTAGGACTTTTGTATTTGACTTGCTCCTACAGCTGAAGGTAGCCTAGTAGGTGCAGTCGTGCAGTATCAATTATGAAAATTATCAAGTTGTAGTCTTAAAAGGTCCTCAGGCCCCAGCAACACCACATCCTACACTTCACAATGCCTACCCCATGGTCATGCACTCGAGATGGAGGTATTCCTAGCCTAGGCCTATGGCCATGGGGTATAATTTCATACCTACTATACTGATTTCATAATAAATAATAATCACCTGCTGATGTGCCCTCTTCTGCACAGCTGACCGCGGCGCACTGGTCGTAGGCGTACCATCCATGGCATCGCCTTCACCATGACTGAAGAGTGTAGGGAAGGCACCTGGCTTCAGCAGGCGTTTTTTAGGGTCAAATCCTATCGCACGGCATATGGCTGGGTCCAGCAGGTAATCTCCGGCAACGAAGTGCTTCGAACATACCCTCGCACCGAGAGACGGGACCCAAGAAGACGGACGATGCATGCGTCTTACCCATACTTTTCGGGCCTTCTTGTCGCGAGGAAAATTGTAATAACCGACCCCATCTACTTTCAACACCTTCGTTGAATCACTGCTGCAGTTTGGTGCGACGCAGTAAACCATTTTTGCTTTAGAACATGTAAAATAATTGGTTTTACATGGTAGGAACGGCGTGAACGCAACCAGAAAGTAGAATCAGCTGTCAGATGAATGAAAACAAAACTGGTCTCCTGTCTTGCGCAGGCATCTACAGCATGGCGTTTGTGTATGCAGGCAGTGGGATCAGTCTAACAATGACAGCACTAGTGACGTCACTCCTCATTTGGAATTCCCCAAAACCGCGAGAGTTTCCGAACGAAATACGAACTTTGCCGAAGCAAATTCACGCTGAGACAGGGCGGTTTATTTGAATTTCTTTATTCCATGCGATATTTATGCAAATAAATTTACTACATTTGACATCTAAATGTAACAAAAGGTTATCCTGATGTACTTTGATTAAGATTAGGCCTAACTTTGGCATTTAACCTTTAAATGACTTCATGAAAGAACTACGCCATCGCCATCTTCAGGGCAAGGTAGGAACTGAAAAGACAAGACGAGTTCCTACCTTGCCCTGAAGATGGCGATAGCGTAGTTCTTTCATGAAGTCCATGAGACTCCGATAACCAGCTCAAAGGGGAGGGGGATTTGGGCCACGTAGGTTCGGCGCTGAAGGTGTTAAGTACAACTTGACTACTACTTGGGACCACAGTCATCTTAGAAGACTGGTGAATCCTCCCCAAGTCCTTTCTCTCATGATGAACGGCCCACCAAAAATTCATCAATATCGCCAGGTCAGGACCAGGCTTGGCCTTAGGTCAAAATAGGTCAAACACAACAGCGTCGTCTGACGGTGGCCAGTGGTACCAGGCTAGGTGCACTACGTTGGGAGAGTACACATCTACAGACAGAGTACGCATAGTGAAGGGGAATGGCACATCCAGCAAAGACTTGGTACACTCTCTGGCAACATGGCGAGCTATGAAGGGGAGGGCACATCCAGAAGAGATATGGTGCACTGCTGTCTCATTGCCTTTGCAAGAATGTCTTTAAAAAAATGCATTGGGAATTCACCAGTTTGTTTGTATAAGAAATACATATACATGCCATACAGCAAGTCAAGAAAGAAAAATGCGTCATATTTTGACGAGTAGAAACAGTTGTTTTGGCAAAGACATGTTTTTTTGAGTTTCTGAAACCTAGAGCGCCACTCAATAGGCGGCTAACAAGAAACTACGCATTTACTGTTGTTGCCGACGTATGTGTACACTGAACTTGGGATGTGCGTCGGCCCCGTGTTGAAATGCCGTCCAGTGCTCGTTGGTGCGTTTTTCGCTGATTTGTGCAAAATTCAACATATCTCAAAAGTTCAATGGTTGACCCTCGATTTTTTTAAAAATTTTGTGTAGCGTAAGCAACTGTCTTTCATAGGAGAATGGTCTGATATAATGGATGAAATAATATTTGGGGCTTTTCGTTATTGTCCGGCCCAATTGGCAAGGAGCAAATGCGACGCTTATTATTTATTTAAAGAAATAAAATGCCCGATTTAACATCCTGCAGAATCAGGGGAATCGGGCGTTTCCAGTGATATACGACACAAATGGGTTGTCCTCATGCATTCACTTTGGAAACGCATTTTAAAATAGATGTTACGTCCTGTTAATGGGGCACATCATCATCGCGTACATTTGGGGAAAACTCCCTAATGAGACCTATGGTCGACACTGATGCTGGCGCCAGAGCGTTCGGGCTCGATTTTCATACTGGGCATGCGCCTCAAGGCCCGAGATCCGTAGCGCTAGAAATCGAACGCGCTATAAAACTGTGGTGTATCTAAAACAAGCACAAAGTTTAGTAACCCGTGTTCCGGGCTAAAAAAGACAATTCATTATATTCACACTATTTCATGGGAATACGAATCAAAGTACTGATATCAAGTCTAAGAATCTGCCTTCTTCAAAATTTCTTGCACAATAAATTGTCACATTAAAGAAAACTGATGAGGTTTGTTGATTAAATCTTCGTTCCAGTTTTCAATTTGGAGTTCTTATTTTAGATTAACTTAGGTAAACAAGTGCACGTGGTTGTGGATTGAGAATTTTTTCTTTCAATGAAATTCATCGTTCATGGCAGAAGATGATTGTAATAGGTGGATCAAACCCATTTATTTGCTAAATAACAACAATGTCACTAAAATATGCGCACCGATGGTTCGATATTCGAAGTAGGTTTGGCTAAATATGAAGAAAAAGATGGGCTGTTTTATTTTCATGTACATTTTTACCCTCCCCGTGATATTATACAAATGTTATGTACAGCATGTCCCAAAATATACTCCATCATAAAAGTTCCTGTCAATACCCAAAAAGTTATGAGGCAAATAAAGTTCAAAAGCTTAACAACTTTACAACTGATTGACCTATCCCTTCATTCATATGTTTTTGTTCATCTTAGTTAATGGTGGTTTTTGTTGCAAAAAGGGTTGGTCAAAATCTTTGAGATGAAATGCTCACAGTTCACACATAGATATTTCAAAGTGGCTATTCTCACGGTACTGTAACAATTTTAAAAAATTAGAGATTTTAGGGATTACACTGAGGATTGGGAGAAAAGGATTAGGGTTGGGGAAGGGTTAGGGTGAGTGTTAGGAGTAAGGGTCAGGGTTAGGTTAAATTGAAGTAGGATCAAGGTTCAGAAGTGAAAATGACTGCCGTGAGAATAGCCAATTGTTCGCATGTAAATTGCATTAGAGACTGCTGTAATAATAGCTACAGTGTTGATATTTTATCAGTACATCGCAAAAACCTATTGAACTGGTATCTGGACAACGTATATAACCTTTCATTTTAGGCAATGAATTGAGCACAACAAAGAGAAGTGTCACACTACAAACAGCGGGTTAAAGTGAGGCATTATTTCTCATCCCATATTTCCACTACAGGCTGGGCTTCAGAACATTGGTCAGAAAGTATGGGTGTGACCTAGCCTACACACCTATGACAATCTGTGACTCGTTCATCAAATCACAGAAAGCCAGAGACAGCGAGTTCACCACCAACAAAACTGATCGTCCCTTGATTGTCCAGTTTGCAGCTCGGAATGCTGAAGAGTTGGCTGAAGCAGCAGAAATTGTTGTGCCGTGAGTATAGCTTTTCAAGCCATGTCCATCAAATCATTTTAGTGCAATTGACTTTATGAAAGTGGCAATCTTTTCATCAAACAGTGTGAAGTTCATTTAGAATACTTATGAAATTGACATGTTTTGCTTTGCCAAACTTTAATGTTACTTCATATACCACATTTCACCTTTTGAAAACATCTTTCAAAGTTCGTGATTGTTCTAGTCTGTGAGTGACATCGATTTCCATTGGGTCATTTGATATCATTTCTTTTTTTGTCAGATTCGCTGATGGCGTTGGCCTGAACTGTGGCTGTCCCCAAAAGTAAGCATTGAAGATGTCATCACACTTCCTTTGTGGTTCCCTCCATGTACAATTTCTTGCTCAATTCATCTTGTTGCCTTTTCATTGCCTTGCTTCTCCTCTGGTGCGTTATTAATATTATTGCCTCGACTAATTCTTATTGTTGCCTTTTTATTGCCTTACCAGCTTCTTTGGGTTAACTTTTCATCGTCTCGCCATCGAACCTTGTTGCCTTATCATCACCTCGCCAACGTCTCCTTTTAATTGCCTCATCAACTTTTCTCCACTAACTTCTCATCGCCTCACTAGGTTACATTTGTATCCTGCTGCCTTTTCATTGAGTTGTACTTAACTACTTGCTACATGTCATTGCCTTGCTGTGGCAGGTTACTCCAGTTCCATCTGTCACATAGCTTGTCTGTCTTGAGCCTATCTTTCATACAAGTTATCTCTAAATAATGTTAATCTTTTCAGATGGGCGGTGTCTTCTGGTTATGGTGCTTGTTTGTTAAAGAAGCCCGAGCTCTTGGCTGACATGGTGCGACAAGTCAAGTCTCGCGTTCCAGATGACTTCACCATGTCTGTGAAGATCAGACTGCACTCGCACCTCAGGTAAGACTTCCAATTTCTCATTATCGATATCAGAAATGTATATTTCTGTTAACATCAAGGTTAATACTGTAGCTGTACCAGGTTACGGTACATCAGTCAATACTCACCGTTTTGTTGCCATTTATGCCTATGATGACTCCAGCTTCTGTAGATATCAGTTGCATTCTGAGATTCAGTGTTATCATTCAGCCTGACCTATGATATCCTTACCTGCCATTCAACCTTTCAGGACCACTGTTGATATGTGTCAGAAAGCAGAGCACGCTGGTGCAGCATGGGTAGCTGTCCATGGTAGACGTGCAGATCAACGAACCGAACCAGTCGAATTGGAAGCTATCAAACAAATTAAAGACAGCCTCGGGATCCCAGTGGTTGCCAACGGTGACATAAAGAGTTTGGCCGATATCAGAATGGTGAAGGAAGCAACAGGCGTCAATGGTGAGAATTGATAATTTGATGAGCTAATGGTAGTGTGTGGATTTGGCCACTGCTGGTTAGTTTGGAGTGATGCCACTTGCTGGCTCTACCAGCCCATGTTGTCCCCGGCTAGTTGAACCCACTTGAGCCCTAGACTTCAGACTACTCAGCCTTGAAGCATAGATGAGTCATAGATGTGCCATACTGTACTTGGGGCTCCAGTCACTACTATAACCTTTATTATTATCTACATTGGTTGCAATTTCCACCACAATAGAATGCTCCTTATAGCACTCCTTCCATGTCATGAACCTGCTCGTGTTCAGGGTTTTTTTGGATTATTGTCTCTGTCCCCGAGAGTGCCTCGTGGCTGGCAGTCACAAAGTTCTTACAACAAGACCACAACGAAACTATCGGGAAATAGTAGCCCAAACATTACCAAAGCCATGACTTGTTGATTATAGCATCTGGTCACTTTGCCCTGAAAGCTCCACTTGACATATTCTCTTATTTGCTAGGTGTGATGGTCGCACGTGGGCTCCTAGAGAACCCTGCTATGTTTGCTGGTTATGACTACACACCCTTGGAATGCATCAGAGATTGGGTACGTCCAGGTATCATTGTAAATTTAGAAAGTCGCTCAATTTAGGAGAAGAAAATGCTACGATAAGTGAATCCCATAGTACAATGGTCTCCTGTGACATCAGGGTAACGCTTCCTACAACTTGTACTGTTTATGCTTTAAAAACAGGCAAGTGTTAATTTTCAGATGTGTTTAAAAGTAACAGTTCATGTTAGACTGATACAGACATTTTCACATGCAGGAATGTGCTTGTGGTAATACATGTAGGGCTACCTTCCGTTGGTCTCTTCAGACGTGTTGTCTCTAATGCTGTCATTCCGGTTATTGCAAACAACTTGGACATTAATTACATTTTTTTATTCATTCTAGGTTGACATTTCCATGTCCACAGGGACTCCATTCCAGACTTTCCATCACCACTTAATAGAAATGTTGCAGTGCAACCTGTCGTCTGCTGAGAGGCGGATATTCAATTCCTTGACTAGTACATCTGCTACAATAGACTATGTGGAGGAACATTTTGGAGCGTGATATATCTCTCTTTCTCTGATAAATAACGGAAAGTGGCATGTGGCTCTTGTGCTGTTGGCTCGAGTGACTCCTTTTCATGTGGATGTGTGTTGACAACTCCAGTACATTGACATGAACATCTGCCATCCTGAACAGCGTGTGAGAACATTTTGGAAGATTGATTATTTGTTTCAAATAAAGCCGAGTCCTGTGATAACTACTTGGCATTGTTGGCTAATGAGATAACACATTATTCAATCAACCAAATGTCATTTCCATTTGGGTAAACATCCAAGATGGCTGACCTGATTGTGATAAACAAGGCCTGTTGTCTGCTTGTGTTGAATGACGACGTCTGCCCCAGTTTTACTGTTTGTTGACAGTGATCTGTTGAAGCAGCTGTTCACAGATCATGAGGCATCTTGGGACATGGAAACATCCTGGAATAGGAACACGTGTACTTGTGACGAATTCTGTCTTTACTGGTGTCAGGCTGCAGTTGAACTATATTGGTTATACATGTATTACTTTTTGGCAACCAGTTATCGTACCTTTGAAAGGTCCTCCCTTGAAATCCATGCTGATGTCTCCTTGTTGATTAAGATAACCAAACCATTCACCATGTTCTTCATCTACAAACTAATGAAATAAAACTGATTAATACTGGAATTATTTTTGTATCTTTGTTCTTGTTAATTCACCAAAGAAATTATCTGGTGCATGCAGGCTCGATATGAATCTTGGGTGTCATGACTTTGGAAACTAAGACTCGCCGATTCCTCTACCAGTTATAGATGCGGTGATGCTTAAGTTGGATATTGTGCTTTGCTTTGTTGCTGACATGATATTACATGCTTTACACTCTTACTATTCTTTCATAACCCTTGCATTATGTTGGCCAAAACTCCCTCTCGATAAGCCAAGCCAAACTTACATGTGTATATGTGTAGTCAAACACCTGGGCAAACTTCTCCAAATACAACTGGTCCTTGGTCTTCATATACGCCATAAGGAATGCGATCATGGCTTCGTTGTGAGGCCACCAGAGCTTCATATTCCATTCAAGGATCGTAGGGGACAACCCGTCTGCATCCAACATGTAGAAGAGACCACCGTGTTCCTTATCCCAGCCAGTTTTGAAGGGATTTAGAATGAAATTTTGTAGGGCTGTTTTCACTAAGTTTTCATCACTGTCGTTTGGAAAGTTGTCTGTGTATTCTAAGAGGAACCAACCTGCTTCTATTGCATGACCTGAAAAGGTTTCATATGAATCATAAGAACAGGTTATGAATTACACATTTCTGCACAGAATTCTGAACAGCAATGTACCAATTACCTGGAATCATGAGTCGTCCTTGACAGCCGGGCAACTCGTCTCCATCTTGGGAGACGTTCTCAAGGATAACAGCGCCATTTCTCTGAAAGTGTCAATTCAGATTGGTTATGAAATACTTAATAGCTTCAATGTCTCTGGGTAAACGTACCCACTGCCTGTGCCAATTACAAGCAGATAGTAACAGAAACTTGCACAGTGGCAAAATGCTACGAATGCAGAATAGTCCAGCACCTCTAGTGTCTAGATTGTGACAGCAATGAGTGTTTGAATGCAAATATTCAGGCAATTTGTTCAAAACTTGCAAACCAACCTGAATATGTAGCTGTAACTTGCCAACACAGTGAATGGCTTTTTCTTGGTAGAATTCCAAATCTTCCTCTTTCTTGTGCCTCATGAGTTGGCTGATGACTGCTAGCAACATGAAGTGAACCCCCATCGTATTGGCCGGGACGTCCCCAGGTAGTCGACTGCCTACAATATCGGTGTCATCAACGTCTGTCCAGAAGAATAGTTTGTCTCTCATCTTTATAGCTTCATTCTGAAGCAGACAGATATATCATGGTGAAAACAATGTATTGTATCTGGTCTGCTGATAGGTAATCCTCTCTTGATTAGAGTGTAGCTGTCACATGCCTGCTGTGAAAGCTTTAGAAACAAACTTATGAATCTGCCTCTCATCATATATACAATGAGGAGGGTCGATGAGGGTATTAGGTGAAAATCAAGATTGGTCTTTGATAGATCAGGGTCACCCAGTATGGCTATGAGTTACATGTAGTTGACACTTAACTTACTAAGTATGTGTCATCCTTTGTGGCTATAGCCAACTCAGACATGGCCATCAAGTAGAAACACTCAGTAAATATTGTCCGTTGAATCTTGATTGGTTTGCCATCTCGAGTTAGGGAGAAATAGCAACGGTAGGTTGAGGGATCTCGTACTTTTGACATCAGAAATTTCCCGCCTAGAAACCAAAAAGTTTCATGTTGTTATCATGTGTTCCTTGGGAACTTATTGAAAGACAAGTTGTGGGAGAACTGTCAAGAGCCACATCTGAAGCCATAATAGAGAGATGAACAAACAATTTATCAATCTAACAGATCTCACATTGTGTGACTTTTCCTTCAGAGTTGTGACTTTTACTTTAGCCAAAGATGATCTCTTGACCAACCTTGAACTGCTTCTTCTAATATCTCTGGTTTCCTAAACCTCTTGATATCATTATACAGCCTGGCGTATGTCCAAACTTGACGTCCTTGAAGCCAGCAGTACTTGGTCTCATCATAAAGCTCGCCCGTCTTCCCAATGCAGTTTAGGAAGCCGCTGCAAATCAAAATGCCTGGTAACATTAAACAAAATCTTGAAGTGTCGTCTCAGAATGACACAGGGCTGGCAACAATGGAGCCACTGTGGACAGGCAGCTTGGACTCTCAGCTAGCAGCCAAGAGGTCCCTGGTTCGAACTCTACAGTTGGCTTGAGACTTCAGGCAGGTCTCTGTCAAACTTCCTGTACCTCACCAAGATGTATAAATGGTTACAGGCCTGCTTGGGTTGTAGCACAGATATGCAGCTCATCTTAGTTCTACTGAAAGGACTTAAGGATAGACCAGGGTTAAAGTGTGGTGACAAGTCCCGCCTTGTGTGATATAGAGGTCTTCGCGTTATTGAAGAGAAGAAAGATAATCACCCATGTTCCTTGTCATGCGAATGTTTCATCCAGAAGTCTACAGTCCTGTCCAAGTCGGCTCGGATCTGATCGAAATATTCCTGGAGACGGTCCACTACTACAGCCATTTTGTTATGGTGTCCTGCTCACAGAGGTGTCCGCTAAGAGAGGTACCAGATGTGAGCCTAGCCCAAGGGCAAAAACCAGAAAAGTATGGTCTTACAAGTTTCACTGAGATCCCAATACTGAATATGAAGACGAACTGTCAGAATATGTGTACTTATATCAGAAAGTTTCCAAGCACAGCTAAGCTGATATGTTATTGCTTATCAGAAAGGTCAATCAAAGCCAATGTTTTGGTAAATAATCAGTGGAGGAAGTAGGCCAAGCACTTTTTTTTCAGGTTCTTGTCCGAAATGAAAATGGGAGTCAAGAACATTACTATGTGGTCACATCACAATGGGTCTTCTTTTTGTCCTGATACGGACCAAGAAGAAATGGCGTTATGTCCCCTGTATGGACCAAAATAAGGCAGTGTAATACTAGGACTAGTCTAAGGATTAATGCTCGAGAAGGTCTCTTTTCATGCCACGTGGGACGGTAATATCAGTGTGGCCAACTATTAGTAACTTAACCCGGATCGGTTGTGGTCCCTTGGTCAGTCTGTGGAAGCCCTTGTCGAGGTATCTGGATTTGATGTGCAAACAGCTGACACAAGCATCCATGGGCTTGGCGAACTCAAAGGTGCACAATCAGAACTCTCATCATTCTCTGCTATGACAACAGGCAACACACTGCTATTTGGGTGGGTCCATAATGGGGAGCTGTCCTGTTACAGAGGTCAAGGGGCCAAGCATTATTTTTCCGCTGTAACAAATGTAGCTGGCTGGAGATGTCCAAGTAGAATCAGCATGCCTCCTGTGCTAATGAGGTGTTATATACAACTTTCCAAGTAACTAAGAGAACACAAATAGATTTATTTGTACATTCATTTATTTTTCATCTTCCAAACTTTGTTTCAGACATGAAGTGGTACGTTAGCTTCACATGGAATCAACTCTTACTCTTGTATTACATGATCAAAAGCCGACCGAGACTGGCAACAACCAACTCAATATTTTTTTTTAGAGACAACCTGTAGGCCTAGCCACAGGAACTGCATTGATTTATTTGAAATGCTACAGTGAACACCTGGATCTCTCTGTAATAATCATCTTGTAGTCATGACGTTACTTACTATGACGTCACTTGAGTTCTAAGGCCACAGATTGATTGTTCTTTCTCAAGGCATGTATTAGATTCCGTTTGGAAGTAAATACAATGAAATTGACGCTTTCAACCTCAGAATTTATGACGGGAACTCATCTCAAATGTGTAAGTGGATACAATTTTTCTACAATATTTTCTAAAATATTTAGTCAGGTTGAGCGGACGACTCCAAAATCCAAAATGGTGTGGGGATGGAGGAGTTATAATGGCAATTGAAATAAATCAGAAGTTGGGAGTTCTTGTTACCATGGAAACACTACAAGTCTCTAAACATCTCCTGTTTCTATACAACCCTGTGTTTGGATTGATTATGCATGTTTTTATTTACAATTATGAATCATACATAGTGTCACATTGTCCAAGTATTAACTCTCCCCGATTCAGATTGGACTAATCCAACACCCAGTCTCAAATGGATAATAATTTTGGCTCAGTTCATTACAATGATGTGCTAGGGGTAGGCTGTAAGCTTTGGGGTGAAATTACACATGGAATGGTAGGTCTGGTGTAACTTTTTTAAAGGGAGAAAAGAAATCATATCTCTTATCTACGAAACTATCTGTTAAACAACTTCATTGTAACAATCAATTTAGCAACCAAGGTTATAAAATGGGACCATTTCACTTTTACAGCATCATTCAACCAAGTGAGCAAACCACGGCGTTGTCTCCAAATATGCCAAGCTAAACACCGGTACAAATCTCCCGTACAAATATGCAACTGTCACTCACGCCCAAACTTGCACATTATAGTACTGGATATCGCCAAAAGATAAGCAGACTTGGCTGCTCCTGAACTTGAAGCTTCAAGATCAGAGGTCTCTGGCGCTTAGAAATCAATTGTTATACATGTACCAAGTGACTGACTGTACATGGTGCATAGGATAACACAGGTGGGTGCATTTCTGTGCAAAATGCAAACAATTACTGGACTAGAGTATAAATGGAATGTACAATACAAGACATAGGACTTCATCATCTATACATGTCTGATCGGATTCACGTTGCTACATGTACCTCCCAAACCATCTCTGGCTTCCTCAACATCCATAGGACTGATAGACATTTGAGAAATCAACAATTGTGCATAGGCAAGGTATACTTGAGCCTGCCTCTAACAAATCCCTCACTTAGGTTAGCAGCTAGAGCAATAGCTACAAATTTCTAGTCACAATCACACCGACTGAGACCAATAATCCAAAAGTAAATGCATTGAGACAGTGAATTCTCCTCCCGAAGTTTGTGAATAGCAAGAATTCAGTCTTGTGACATCACAGATACATTGCACAATATCGTGAGATTCATTTATCACTTTGACATCAACATGTTTGTCAAAATCAATATGAACTCCAAATGCATTTGAATGAACATCAAATTCTCTTCAAAGCCAAGCTCATTTCAATGAATGCTGAAATCACTATTAACGTACCATTCTCTTGAACACAAGTTTTGAATTCACTTGGATGAACGTCAAATTCACTAAAATGAACATAAATGTCACATTCTCTTGATCACAAGTGTCAAATTTGATATCAAGGTCAAATTCACTTGAAGACGAATGTCAAATTCACTTGAATAAGATTGTCCAGCTGACTTGAACACTAACGGCACAGAACAAACACACAATGATCATGGTAGTGCTATCGGTTGACCCATCGTCTCATATTCTCCTCCCAGTCCGTATTCCCGCCGTCCTCGTCATCTGTTCGTATGTACGACTCCGCATCAGTCTCCAGACAACTCTCGTCATCTGTCGTGTATCGGTGGTACTTTAGAAGTTCCTGCGAAAAGATGGGCCATAGAATATGTCACATTTACAATTCATAAGGTTAGAAATCATCATTTCTACGGTCACTGAGCCACCTAACTAGTACTCTCTCATAGTAGGTGTGAACCTGAATGGCGTTGTGACTGTAACCCTTGACGATACTGGGCAATCACAGACATATGTAGAATCTTGCACAATACTTTGCCAGGCGTTATGCTGCTACAACAACTATAGATCATGATTTAGAACTGCAGCCTTGAATTCCTTCTGACCAGATAACAGGGGATGTCTGCTTCAAGGCGATGGTAATTATAGCTGTAATGTAGCAAGATGTATTTACCTTGGGATCTTTATCATATAGCTCAGCATCTTCTTCGTCTGTTCTGAAGTTGTAACTCTCATCATCGTCCGTCCTCACATACGACTCTGCATCTGTTAAAACACTCTCCTCGTCAGTCCTGTTGGTGTAGGAGGATGTCTGCATCACATCTATGTTCCGGTCTATATAACTGAAACAACAAAGGAAACCGGTTACGATTGAGATATTTGACCAAATTTGGCAGAATTTTACAGTTAACAGTCAGCAATGGGAAAACATGACATGATAAACAGGATGTTGTCCCAAAATGTAAAATGTACAGTATGTCTCAAAATATAGATACTCACTTTTCATTTCCAAGATCCAAATCTTTTTCCTTCCTGGCGCGTAACTCGGCAATGAACTTCTGATCGTCCCCAAAGCGTTTCTCCATTTCCTCCTTCCACCCAGAGAGGTCGCTGGACACCGTCGTCCCCAATGTTCCCGCTGTTTGATTTTCTAAAACATTATCACATTCCATTTCGAAATCTGTCAAAGACAAAGTGAGAGAATTTCGTGAGAACAACTGAGCAAAGGCTGACTTCTGTTTAAAAGATATGATACCAGTATGTCAGGAGCAGTAACACCTCAACTTCTCCTCAAGTCACCATAATGAAAATATTTAAGTCTCAGAAGATTGTGCAGCTCAACTCAAGACGATTGATCCTGTAGTGTAAACTTGCTAGAACTGATCATTTGACCTGTTGTGGCTATTTATTGAGAGTAACGCAAAAACATTTGTATTTTCTACTTTTGGTGACCTTCATATGGCATTACTTGATACTGTGTATGAAAACTGAAGGAGTATAAACATGCACATGCAAAATAGCTATCTACCTTTTCATTTCATCAAACCTAAATTCGAAATCTTCTGTTGAAACTAGCATGCATGCATACATAGACTTATTCTACGGAAAACTACAAAGTATGTAATGCTCTGTTGGTTCTACGGGTGGGGGGATTTCTAAATGGATATAAAAGCAGCAGGTTGAACGCCAATGTTTGTCAAAGAAGGCCTCTATCATAGGAGGACAGAGTAGATAAAGGTCCCCTATAAAGCTCCCAAAAATCCCAATACCCTGCGTCCCAAATGTGAGTTTCAGCAAATATTGTCACAGGAAGATGAAATTGGAAGAAAGAGATATCTGAAATCGAAAGTAGGTCAAGAAAATGTGTATTTCATTCTTGATTCATGAGGCCTCCAAGCATCTGCTTTTTTCTTCTCCCAAATATCCTCCAGATGACCATGTTACGTCTTGATTTCAACTAATGCTAAACTTGAATCAGAATATACATCTTTTTCAAGCTGGGTCCACACCGATTACCAAGTTTGGTAGCCACAGAGATTTTATCTTGGTGGCCACATTCCACGTGGGTTCTCTCCTGACTCACACAATGAAATGGGACGGAGCTCTCTTGGTAATACGCAGACTTCTTGGCGTTGTTCTGCTGTTACATTGGAGATGTCAAGAGGCCATATTCCCCTTGAATCAAGAAGTAAAAATGTGCGACACACATATTACAATAGCATTACAGCACAATAGATAGAGTTAAATAACCCATGTCAACTAAAATAGCTTGTGTCAAAAGTTAAAGCCACTTCAAAAGAAGGACTGATAAATACTAAGATCAAATTAATCGAACATTATTTTCAGCAACTGTACATAAGTTTTATTCACTGTTTTCATTTGTACAAATGAGGCAATGAAGCACATTTGCTGCTCAAGAGTACTGTTTACTGATACGAAATCTGAAACATCCACGTAACTATCACAACACATTTCCACATAACATACCACAACAACAGATGTTTATCACCATTGGTAACAAGCTATTTTAGAAGATAGGTAGAGGATACAAGTCTAAAGTAACATGCCATCAGGCACAATATTTTGTGTTGCATAAATATGCAACCAATATAGCTTGTTACTTCTGACCAGTTCAGTGTTTAAGGGAAAGGGTCCCCTCCCTATAAAACTTAGGCAAGAAAACCTTGTCCCTGAAATGTGTATAATAAACTGGGAACAAGGTTGTTTCATTGAATACATTTGGTGGCAAGGTGTGAAGCTGGAGGACGCAAAACCATCTCTTAAATGCAAATGAAAGAGGATTTTGAAGGAGTCATGCTGGTCTATTGGCTATGGTCTCTGACTATAGTGGTCTCTGACTATAGTGGTCTTTGACTATAGCGGTCTCTGACTATAGCGGTCTCTGACTATAGCGGTCTCTTGACTATAGCGGTCTCTTGACTATAGCGGTCTCTTGACTATAGCGGTCTCTGACTATAGCGGTCTCTGACTATAGCGGTCTCTGACTATAGCGGTCTCTGACTATAGCGGTCTCTGACTATAGCGGTCTCTGACTATAGCGGTCTCTGACTAAAGTGGTCTCCGACTATAGCGGTCTCCGACTATAGTGGTCTTTGACTATAGTGGTCTTTGACTATAGTGGTCTTTGACTATAGTGGTCTCTGACTATAGCGGTCTCTGACTATAGCGGTCTCTGACTATAGCGGTCTCTGACTATAGCGGTCTCCGACTATAGCGGTCTCCGACTATAGCGGTCTCTGACTATAGTGGTCTCTGACTATAGTGGTCTCTGACTATAGTGGTCTCTGACTTAGTGGTAATGATGTATCTGGTCTTATCCCCATAGTCGGCCTGACACTTGTTCATTTCTCCCACTGAAAAATGTAAAATTTACCAAAACTTTGAGTTTATTTAGAGTTTTGCAAACAAGTTTCAAGGCTTTTGGAATGTTCAACAATATGGGAGAAAGGGAAGGACACAGAAGCCGAGCTATGAACTAAACTACCCTCCAGTACTTCCATGACCAAGGAGAGACACCCGCAATCTTTCACTTGGATTCCATTCAGTCTACACTTTGCCACCAAGTAAAACTTGGAAAAGGAAGAACGCGCACTGACAAACGACAGCTGACAATGAATGCATGGATGTTGGTGTAATGGAGCCACAACTCACACATTGTTGCCTGTTTCCATTGGTAAGCTGAGTCGTATGAAAAAAACGGAAATTTTTACGGACAGAGACAGAATGGGGGAATAATAGATTTCTTAGTTGAACCACATGTATTAAGAATGAAAAATTTTGTGAGAAATAGCTGGAATAAAAGATAAAATGTTAAGATTTGTGCATAAATTCAATATGATTCGGTGCAGAAGATATCCAAGAGCAACACACAGATTATACATACATACACCAGTTACAGTTCCTCTGAACACACACTTTTCGAAAGGTGGAATGTCCTCACAGAGTTAAATTACAGTTTCATACCAAAAATGAATACATTCCTGCCAGGAATTGTCAAGGAGATGGGGCATTAAGCTCCAGACATTGTTGTAATAGACAAATCTTCACCTTCACAAATTGCTTTTTTCGAACAGACATAGAGTAATCATAGATGAAATCCACAAAAGTTCATCATTATTTAACTATACTGAAACAGGCGACTGTCGTCCATTGAAACGTGAGATGTAAAAAACATTGAATATGAAAAAGCTACATGTAAAGCTACATGTATCCCAATGCCAATTTCACATTTAGATCTTAAAGATTAAAACAAAATGTAACCAATTGATTCAACATTAAAGTTCCAAAACATATAAATATCAAAAATTTATCTAAAAATATACAGTAGCCCCAGTCAATAGCAATTTGGTATACGCCTTGCCCTGCCATTATAACCGTGTTTCAAACAGTTTCAAACTCTTTTGTTATTTTGCCAGCACGCATGATGGCTATACAATTCAGCTCCACCGGGATGTAAGCAAGTGACTGATGAGCAAGTTAGGGGAGCGACTCCAAGTCACCCCGTGCTTGACCAAGCCAACAAGATATCCTAGCAGACGTTACATTATTCACATTATTCATTATACCGCCAGCAGTCCTACCAATCTGTAAAGCATTGCAGTCGAACCCTTCACCAGTGTTAGTTTGTTAGAAGATAGAGCTCTCAGCAGTGAAACATAGCGATGCATAAAGCATGAGAAATTGGCTGAACCCTGAGTTGAATATTTCAAAGTCAAAATTCTGAAAAATTTCTCACACGTGGGGTCACACTGTGGGCCTGAATCATTATGTAAGACAACATTTCGCAGAATTTCCCAAGGCAACACCCACACCATTCTTCTACACCTTCTATACCTCATACCCACACATTCATCGTGCAAGACCAATCCACACACTGAATTCATTTAAAATACAAGAACTTCCAGTCTAAACAAGGGAAAGATCAAAACAGTGATTTTCAGGCCATTTTGGCATCGAGAAAAGGCCATTCCCCACCTTAGTACAGTGCAACCTCCCTTAGCGGACACCTCTCTATTAAGGACACTAGTTTTGGTCCCAAATTGGTTGTTTCCATTCAATTTGACCTCTCTAATGAGGGCACCTCTCTATTAAGGACAGCACTTGTCAGTCCCGAGGGTATGTTTTGACTGGAATTCTCCCACAGGTATTTGATGATCCACGAGAAGAAGTTAGTAGGGGATGAAAGCCAAACGCACCAGGCAAGCTACAGCTATACTCACATTTCCCTAGAAACAAAACAAGATGAACAGTTTTTAGTTTTGAATGGTTGCAATTTACACTGAAATGTTTACATTTGGGGAGAGGGTGAAAGACGTCAGTCAGAATGTATACCCTTATCATTCTAAAGAACAACCAAGGTGAAGTTGAGTTGAAGAGGGCTTTAATCAACGTTGAGCTCAATAACTCACAAATTTGAGGCACATGGTCATCTGAACTGAGAATGACAGTGCGAGATACAAAATGATCAAGATCTGAGTATACCAGCATATTTACTACCTCTGACCCTCAGTAGGAGTGATTTTTTACTGGCCGTCTTCATATAGTTCTCAGTGAGCGCTTAACCTACTGGTGTGCAATAGTGGTGATAGTCACGATTTACCATATCATTCAAAAAGAAACTATTGTGTAACTCGTACGAATGCAGTAGCATACTGATGATACAAGGCAGAATGCATGCATTAGTAATCAGAAGCTAAAACAGATAACAAAATAAATTGAAAAAAACTCATACCAAAAATCAACTCAATGAAAAAAATATCCATCCTGAAACCCTGCACCTGAGGAGATAAAGTTCAACACATATTATGAGATTGATTGGTCCAGGGAATGGCAAAGAACTGAGCAACAGGGTTGGCCTCAGTTGCTACAGGGCTTGGCACATTGTACAGATATTAATCTCCACACTCAAACAGTTGCCAACAGTGATATAGGACCTATGTGTTATGGGGAAGGCGGCAGAATAGAGGAGATCATTTATAACTGCCGATCATGCTTATGCTACCGATGACAAGTGAAACATAGTTCATATAGCTTCATACGGCATTATTATGTAAGATAGGCACACAGGGTTTGAAGCATTTTTACGCGTAACAGGTATTTGGTATTTTAAAACCAACTGCGTTAGTGGAAGGTGTGGGCACGCAAGGTCAAATGGGACATGGCCAATCGATAGTGACTGGCCAAAAATCCCATGAATGATGAACTTAACCGGTTTCTCAGTATGAGATTCCTCACTTAAAGTGTAGTTTTTGTCATTCTGGGGGGGGGGGCCGCAAGCAAGCAAAAATGTGTCTAACAATGAGGGTGATATGCTTATGTACACATATGGCAATGAGGGGTACCACTGTGGATGATAGCGTTACCGTAACCACCATTGATGATAGGGGGTACCACTGTGGATGTGTGGATGTTGGGGGGGGGGGGGGGGGGGTGCCATCCCTTTAGCCATGGGTGGAGAAAAACTTCAAATACTCACAGCCACAATAATTGTCTACTATTTCTGTAAGACACAAATGGATTCCATTAACAGGAATTCTGGCCTCATCATTATGTTTTAAGCTTATTTGTGTCAACTTGAGTTGAGGACCATTCTATCAATGGCTGTACTACTGCACATCACTTGTGAGTGGGATTTTCATTGGTCATTTAGTGCTGAGTGATATGGCCACTGGTTGGTTACGCTCCTGATAATAGGGAGGTTGAGAACAGCAACATCACAGATACTTAGATGTATTCAGATAGAACCCTGTAGAAAGAGGACAAACACCGATATCCATTCTAAGAACTGTACAGCTTGCACCACCATGAATCTGTAGGTTCATACAACGAACGATTCTGTAGTCGTTGTTTCTCCGGAGAGAATCAGATCATCAAAGAAATGAATAACATAGGCCTAGAATCATGAACCCATCAAGTGCATACGTAAATATACAATCATTGTAGAGGCCATTACCTCAACCAATAATGAATACATACCTCGGCCATTTTTGCCCCGATTAGAACCACCATTGCCACCGTTCTCATCCTCTTCTTCACTTGAGGCCTCTGCAAAATGAAGGAAATCCAAGTCAGAGTGAGTATCTCGTTATCACATTAGAGGGCAAAACACTTGTGCTATGTGTCTTACTGTGAATATGGGATGACCACCCCAAGAGGGAGGAGGATGCTCTCACAGCTTCTAGCTTCTAATGACATTGTGCAAATTGGAAATATGGACCAACCTGAATTCAACTCTTTCACTAACGACGACATAGCATTTGTCACAGAATCAGCCGCCACCAATAAATCATTCCGTAAACTTCGCATACTGCCCGTCTGTGTCTGGTTGAACGCTTGCCGCATATCGGAGCCAAAGCCGGACATAGACATGGAATCTCTCTCTCCTGGCGTGCTGGGCGAACTGCCGCTGCTCACCCCTCGGCCAGCTGGAATGGTTGGTGATTGACCGCTACGTGACCGAGGACTACTGCCCGGTGTTGATCGTGGAGAACCATGATTCTGAAAGTCAGGAAGATGCAGATTTGAATATTCTAAGTCTGTAGAAAAAGAAAAATGTATATTCGATCACTTTATTTGCCAAAATTGGAATCCTCTGGCCTGAATGGCTGGCTTGAGGTGGAGAAATGTCCAACAAAAAGCAGATAGTACGCGAACATTTGGCGATAACCCAAACCCCCAAGGCTTTGATATTCCTATGCCTCAGGTATGCTCCCTACGGGCTGCTGAAATATGGGATGAAACCAAGGCCCAGTGAGTCAACGATGTGCCTCTCCTCACCTTTAATAGTTTCATGAGCCCCTCCAACTGCACCATAAGTTCCCGCCTGCTATCCTGCAGTGACGACATTCTCCCCTCTAGCTCATCCTTCCGCTGCCGGAGCAGACGTAGCTCCGCTAACAACGTTGGGTTTCTCTGCACCTCCATACTGTGACGCGACGTCGACTCCTGTTCTATCCGTAGCCGCTGGATTTCATGCATTATGTCCCTGGAATATAAGGGATGTTTGTTGAACATGATTGTGATGACCAGCATATTTATGATACATATGACCTCAAATAGTTTGATCATAGTTTCAGCTGTTCCCCCATCCATGTCATGCAGTTACACAGTTCACACTCAGTTCAAAGTTATGTCACCAGATGGAATTACTCTCTGATCAGACTGATGGCCGCTGTTCAATGCTTAGCACTCGGAGGTCATATTGAAGACTGATTCAGTTGACAACTACAGTCAGATCAAAGCACAATTTCTGGTAAAACTCAGTGGAGACTGCAATCACCTGGTTGGTTCAATACTCTGTCATCAGGTGAAAGCACCTTCTGACCATAACAGAGGCTGGTAACTCACTGCTCTGTAAACGACCAAGCAGCATAGAAGAAGTTCATGTCCAAACAAACTCACGAACAGTCCTCTATTTGAGTACAGAATCTGACAATACTAAAAGCAGCAAAATGGGTCTTTTGGTGCCAAATTGCATACCCTGATTCACATGATCATTTTTGAGAAAAGTTTGAAATGAGTACCTGTTCTTCTGCTCGAGCTGAGAGATGAGTTCACGCTGGGCTTTACTCGACTCCAGGCTAAAATTGAGTTCCGTCGGGCTTCTTGCCTAAAAGGGTATGGACACAGCATTACTATCATGTTCCATATTCAAGGAACTGTGAACCCAGCAAACCATTCATTTTGCAATTGCTTTCAAGGAGGTTTCAAAAGTCCATTTTGGGGTAATATTTGAATGAGGGGTTAGGATGGTGCATAGAGTGATTAAATGAGAAGCTTGGTATCTTACTTGTTCTTTGCAGGATATAAGCAAAGTTGATAAAGAGTAAGGTAAAGCCATAGGTGAACATGAAGCTTATGGGTATGTACCATTAGAAGGAATTTCAATTCTTCCTTCCTACTTTAAAAGAGGTAAATACTTGATTAATTCATGTCAAAACACAAAACATGATTACTGCATGCAGCCATCACAAAAGTTATCCTGTTTCATAGGACAGTAAAACTGGAAGGTTACAATAAGCAAGACATACGCAAGCAGAGTTAGTATGTGAACCATTAGTTATGCGTTGAAACAAGGCCACGGTCAGAGAAAGAGAAACATGCTTAAATTCAAACCAGGAAGGACCAAGTAATCTATACTGTACTGGTCAACAGTAACAATTTGAGACCACGGAAGTGAAGCTTTCTGTGATGCTGTTCAAAGAGTCGCCCCCCCCCCTAAACATTGCAACTGACATAGGAAGCTTCTTTTGACGAGTACAGTACAATTTCTAGTGATAATAGAAAGGAATGTATGTAAACTGCTATTGTTACTGAAGCAGGGTATGAGGGAATGAATGGTTCTTTCTACCCTGGGAAATAAAAACTGTGTTTAACTTTGTTGAAAATAGCATTTCTATCAGGTCGGAGAATTTGCAGGCAAATTTGGGATCAGATAGTGTATGACAATGTGGCATTCTCTATGTTTTTTTTGGCACTGTAGGCATGGATATTTGAACAAATTTGGGAATTTTCATCCATCCAATGAAAAGAATTGCATTATGCGACTGTGAGGCTGTGATGAGAGTTATAAAGTGACTAGTGTTATCTGAACCTAACACCTAATTTCTAAAGTGAATAAAGGAAGTGATTACTTTCATGTGAAGTTGTGATGCCATTATTTTGCCAACTAATTGATAACATATGTACATGCATTTGTCTACTAACTAGTACCAGGTAAAGTTTTCCTGTATTTCCGAACAATAATAATAACACTCAAACATTTGATGCCAAAAACCTAAGATGGCACGAGATTGAATTGAAGCATGACAGTCTATCGGGAAAAGATCAGAATGCAAAAAAAACAATCATAGAAATCATTCGATGAAATCAAAAACTGGTCCTCACATCAATTTGTACTCGTTTGGGATTGTATCTCGGTTCAGATGATGTACTTGGTGTGCTCGCAACAGTAACTGTAGTGGGACACTGCAATAGCAAATCATAAACTCAAATATGGCTGAATAAAAGTCATAAACTTAAAGTATGCATTAGTGGGTGAAGAGAATACTTGGATACGACCACATGCACACAAAGTGCAGGGCACCCTTGAACCACTGACAAAATTTTCAAAGTTTTCAAACCCAATTTTTGAAATTCGAATTACCAAATCACCCATGCTTATGCATGATGTGTTTGTCAGTATTTCAAAGGTCGATATATGCCATAGATTCTTGTAAACGTCTCCCAGCAATATACACAGGACAAGGAATTGAAACTTCAAGCTGTTTTCTGCAAATCACTTTTGCGACATAATACAAGGCAATGTGCAGTTGTTGCACAGAACATCCAATGGTTTTACAGTTCTAGTCATGAGCAACATCCCTTGTTGCAACATACAACTGCCTCACCACAAAATACAAACTGCACATTGCGACTGGAGCTGGTACTACTAAACACGCCAGAGCAGGTCTCCAGTGGAATGTTCAACAGATGTTGCACTCGGCAAGGGAAGTTACCTCTGACCAGAACTGTATGTATTTGATGGCTGTGAACTAAACAGCCCCTAAAATGACAAGTGATCTGTCAATCAAAGTGTGTTCTTGCAGACAAATATGATTTGACTGTGACAGATGACAAACAAAGGTCATTAAGAATGAATGGCATATATCTCTTGAGTGGCAAGTGAACATCAATGTGGTAGACTTTCTCTGGTGTTGACAAGATCTTGATCGATAAGCTCATCATGGCCAGTAAGCTAATATGTATCACTAGTTAGGCTAGCCATTGGAGTTCTAGTTTCACACAAAAACTCATTGATTGAGGCCCACTGGAACAATCTGCTTTGAGGCTGCACGAAATTTGGGGGCAAATGGATCTTAATGGGTTGAAAGCACTCTTTTTGCCCTCAAATTTCAGCCAGCAACAAAGCATTGGGGCAAGTTTTTTGTCTATATCTGGCTGTTACCAGCATAGTTTCAACCACCACTCCTGACCCGATTGCATAAGGTGGTACTGGTTGAGGAATGTTTCTTTCTTTCTAATGTATGATTTTCTATGAATGCAGTGGGCCTTTAAGACTTATTCGATTCAGATCACGCCCACCAGAGTATAGGTTCTTAAAAGGTAATAAACACACATTAGCATAAAGCTGACTGAAGGCATGAACCGGGGTCAGACATTGAAATCTGCGGGGCACAGTAGCTGGGGGTCAAATGAGTTCCAAGTTCCCAAAGTTATTCAGTGATCGTGTGAAACACAGCGTAATCTGTCTCCTCAAAAGCTACAACCAGAGATAATAATGATACTGAGGATTCAAAGTTTGTAAAGGGCTCTGGTATATTGAGTTCAAGTTCAGGCAGATTACACTGTGTCTCATGAATTGAGTTAGGAAATTTGATATAATCACCAAACCAAACCCAGCACCCATTACCAGAACCAATTCCTACACGTCAACCAAACCCAGCACCCATTACCAGAACTAATTCCTACACGTCAACCAAACCCAGCACCCATTACCAGAACCAATTCCTACACGTCAACCAAACCCAGCACCCATTACCAGAACCAATTCCTACACGTCAACCAAACCCAGCACCCATTACCAGAACCAATTCCTGCAAGTCAACCAAACCCAGCACCCATTACCAGAACTAATTCCTACACGTCAACCAAACCCAGCACCCATTACCAGAACCAATTCCTACACGTCAACCAAACCCAGCACCCATTACCAGAACCAATTCCTACACGTCAACCAAACCCAGCACCCATTACCAGAACCAATTCCTACACGTCAACCAAACCCAGCACCCATTACCAGAACCAATTCCTACACGTCAACCAAACCCAGCAATAAGAGTTGAAATGCCACCCTCCTAAATCATTGTAAAGCAAATTCATCAACGAAAATCTTTGATTTTATCACAACATCTTATGTTTTACAAAAAGGTTACTGGAATGAAGTGGTAAATGACTTACAGCGTTTGTTGTATCTGCCGCCAACCGCGCGGCATATCGCGCAATCAGCCGATGTTCATCTTCAACTTTGTTGCAATCAAGGCTCTGCATTTTGCTTGGACTGAAAAACATGTCAGACATCATTAAAATTGTTCATCACTTGGCTTAGAATATAGAGTGTTAAGGATTTTAGTTGAAATAGCATCAAAGCAGCTAATTCAGATATGATAGTCAGATTATTTCACTTACCGAAAATACCAAGAGCCACTCCTGTATATGACACTCATTTTACCAATATATCCAGAGAACACTATGAAGTAATCCAAAGTGAATACACCAACAAGCAAAGAAATTGTCTGTGAAACACCAATGTGAAACTGAGTGTCCAAAATTCATTAATAGCAATGATGACAAATTTCATTACAGAATTTATCGGAAAGAAATTTGAACCGAATCCATCCAATGTCATCAGTTTGTACACAAGGACTACACGGAGAACCAACTACTGTTCATCTATACTTCCAACCAAATGGAACAAATAGAATAACAGTATAAGAATAACTTCCTAATGACACAGATTTGATATGAGGTGGACAATTGAGCATACAGATCTATCAACTGTGTATACACGAGAAACAAAGGTTTGTCTACATGGGCAGAGGGCTTGACTCAAGTAGCCTAGAAAGTGAGAGGGCCATTGAGTGGCACAATTATCGCCAATCACTGTTTACAACCGAGATAATGACCAACCTCGATTAGGCAACCCAAAATTGTCATTTGTTTATTTATGGCAAACATAGTAAACGGTTGTTGTTTTAGACTTTATTTGTTTGTGACCTGTCAGTTTTGTTTGTGGGCCGTGTAACTATATGTCTTTTCATCCCAGAAAAGGAAACCGCTAACTCTAACCCCCAATTCTGAACATACAAGAAGAGGTGACTAAAGCCCACAGGTTCGTCTATAATGACAGACAGCCAGCCAAGAGGACATTTCATATCAAAGGAGATCTCCGAATGACCTCACCTTTTCGTAGCTGATCCGCTGTCTTGTGACGAGAGGTCCTGGGAGTGAGTGTAGGAGCCTCCTTCATGGATGCCATTATGTACAGGGACTGGGGTCGGTGGCCTGCAAAAGAAGAAGAAGATAAATCCAAGCATAATTCCCTTTTACATCACATTCAATAACGGACCTACCATTCTGGTTCAAGGCTTGAAATGCAGCATCACAGAGTGGTATGAACATCCCACACTGCACGGAGCAGAAGCAAAACACTGAATCACACCTGAGGCATCCTTTTCCGCTCGGCCACGTAACTCACAAAATCTGCATCACTGAACCAATGAAACGCCTGTGTCTTTGTGGCGAAGACAAGTACAAACATGTTACAGATGAGTGGTCTGGGATGTCACACGAATGTTGATCAGAACTTACATTTGTAAGTGTTCACAACTGTTCCTGTAGTTGAGTAAGCTAACATGAACAGTGTGTCTCCCTTCAGATTTGAATGAATATGATTTTCTAATATAAGCACTACTTCTATATAACAAGCATCATAGCAAAGCTAAGGGACAATCTCCGAATTGTTTGATGCCAGAGATTACTCATCTTGAACACAAGGTTTTGAGATTGCCAAGTCAATCACCTCTGTGGAGCCTGATAGTGGTGAAGCAAATGCATGAGTGTCAGGCTGAGCCTTATATTCTAGATTAAAAGGAGTACAAGACCATGAGGGTCAGGATAGAGAATACCGAACGAGTTTAGTCTCTGGGAGAAGCTCTCATTACTGGTACTCAAAGAATCATCAGTTGTTTATAATCCATGATACTAAGAACCTCCCTTATTAGTCTCTTGAGGAGGATGGGGTAGAGCTAGAGAGACTTGACATGTTTAATCTTTTCTGGTACTGGGGAATCTTGAGATGGTCCCTCAGGGAAGAGCAGACACAAACAACAATTGCAATCAATTATTAGCTATCATCCTCACACATCTTTCTAACGAGAATAGACAACAGTCACTGTCTGTTTCTTTGAAACATGAACATCATATTATATATACTTGTGAAAGTTGGATGCTAATTATAGGTTGCCAGAAATAATTGCATTCCAGCTCACCATTTTGGGTTTTCTGGATGGACAGAGGGTTCCATTTTAAAATCATGTCCATATATAACATACAAGATTGGTCTGCCAGGATGGTTTGGAGGAAATTGAAGCACATAACAACTGTACTCAAAGAGTTGCCCTGGTTGCCAGTGATATCGAGGATCATCCACCTCAAAGTAGTTTACCAAAAACCTTTTCAATATCACCAAAGAGGCGTATATCCACAGCATGATACCATGACATGATATGAGTTTCAATAGCAAAGATACCTGAGAAGACTAGTAGCTCGTCTCGTGCAAGGTGTTGGCCACGTATCCAACCTGAGACCTGAGTACATCCACACAAACCCAGGCATGCTGACACCTGATATTCTCAAAAAGGCAAACGTAAGAGTTTTTGAATTGGTTTATCCGAGCCCCATGGATTGTTATGTCAGAGCTATGTTCTGAATAAAGATCATCTATTCCAAAGAAGTGTTAGGTTTATCCACATGAAATACAAACGAACTGAAATTGATAAATCCAAATGGTATTGGTATATCCAAATATGATCTTTCTCATCCAAATGTTCAAATATCCAAATAAATCCGCATGCAGTTTTCAACACAGCAATAAGTGCTGAGATTGTGAACGTTTCCCTAACACGTACAGACCATGCTTTACCTCTTTGTACATGAACAACATTCTCAACCAACTAAATCAAAATGCCTAACCAAGCATCTATCAATGCAACTGTACTTCCTACATTTTAGCATATTTTCCACATCATGCTAGCACATTGAGAATTTGTTTCCTGAAAATGTCTAAATTTATCAATAAACTTTTGTTAACAAATGTATTTTAGCCGACACCATGTCAAACAGCCCTTCAAATTGACAGACACTTTGGCACGCGTTTCCTTTTGAACTTTTCAATAATTTGAAATTCAAACGCTTTTGACTTTGACATTTTGACATTCACAGGAATGAAATTAGGTGTAGCCATGCACACTCGAGTGAGTCGTGCCGAGTTTAGCAAAACAGCTATTTCTCTCAAAAGCTTTTTTCAGATTCCAGAACATGAAATACATGACAAAGTACTTACACTATGTTGGATAAGTCTATCGTTTTCTCGGGCGTCTCAGGGAAATGTGGTATTCGATTGTTTGGGGGTTTGGCGGGCACACACCGGAATGACTTCCGAATGGAATGTCCAAGCTGTTTAGAAGGCGACTGCTGAAACAAGGAACGGTAAACAGCAAACTGATTTCTTTTGTTTGACAACCTTAGGTCGGACATCTTACCATGGGTTTACTGAGCAACTATACCTGAAATTTGAAACTCGATATGAAAACTCACCAAAAATCTTCAAAGTTTGCAGGTTGTGATTCACAGAGTTTGTGATATCGCCAAGATTGTCAGATGCACCAGAGCCACAAAATGGAAAGTTGCAGTTTTGTTTCCGGGAATACGACGTGAAGACATGATGCATGGCCAGTGAGAGGTGACTCAGGTGCATGGATAGACTCGGTTACTGGCATTGCAATGTCAGTTCTGGCATGCAATCAGTGATTTTCCAGGGCCATAATCATACCGGACCATTGTTCAACTATCTTCCACCTCCATGAGTATTTTCAAACAAGCAGGAAGAAGACAGTTATAATATCAAGAAGGGTCTTCATTGAACATTCAATACACCTCTTTCTGATGAGTACCGCCTGTGGTTAAGTGGCCGAACCTTGGCGAGCTATGGGGTCAGCCTCTGTTGATTCTGACGTCACAACTGACGTAGTGTAGGAAACATCAAAGGCTGGTCACATAAGTCAGCCATTTTGTTCCCCCACAGCAATGCTCCACAACAGGGGGCACTGATGACAAAGTGGTGAATCTTGAAAAAAACACTCAGAGAGAACAGACATAAGAGATCGACATATAACATTTGACCTAAATCAGAATGTTTAGAAAATCTTCATTTCTAAATTACTAACATCAACGGAAATTAAAATCGGGATAAGTAAACCGAGAGTTTATATGTTGAGTCCCGTATTTTTTAGAATTCCAATGTATACTTAGCGCTATAATCTACAAAGCAGTTGGGAGGAGAGCATTCAATGAAATCAGAAGTGATAGTTATCAACAAATAAAAGAGCAGACCTTGTGTCATTTTCATGTTTTGTTTTGCTTTGCTTATAGTAAACAATTGTCAGGCTATCAGGGACAGTGATTTTGGTCCCAAATTGTCCATTTCTATGATTTGACCTTCGTAATCAGGTCACCTCTATGTTTAGGACAGCATTTTTCAGTAGCAACCGTGTCCATAATGGAGAGGTTCTATTGTCTAACCATCCATATGCCCTTAAAGTGACACACAATCCATTTTATGAGGAGCCATCAGGCACTATCTTGATATCCTACCAGCTGACAGAAGATATCAGCTGCAGGTACTTAATTGACAGATACCAAAAACAATTTGAGATGGCTCCTCTTCTGAATTGTTCTTTATGGAGCATTCAACATTGACAGGATGAAATAAATATACAGGTTGAGGATGATAATAGCCAGCTACAATACATTCCATCCCAGGTTGGAACAAGCCTCTCTTCTGCACTAAAATCACATGTAACCACTCTATACTGTGCAGGTCAAAAGTAACATATCATATTACACACAGCAGGACATTCAACATGCACATCCGATATTGGCCGAGGTGAATGACAAGTGCTGTAGACAAGGTTGCATTATTCATGCAAAGAGAGTGTTTGTTCTGACCAGCACAGTAACAATACATGTCAGCAGGTAACCAACCTGAGATGGAACAGAATTTACAGATATGTCATTAGGGGTGGGATTAGCAACTTAAATGGGGTTAAAGGTCCAGTGATCTGGTATGGTTACTAGATAATATGACAACAGTCTGGAAAGTTCTGGCAAAAATATCAATTTGCCAATTCTATGAAATTCTCCAGGCTTGGTGCAAAAGTTGGTAAAACTATTGATGATGTTATATAGCTCGATTTTACAACTTCCCAGACTGATTGCGTCATTTAGTGCCTAGAATAAGAACAAAATGAAAGTAACCAATTAAACGAGGTGTTATGTATAATGCTTTCATTATAAGTGAGTGATAGGTCAGGGCTATTAACTTCATGAATATTGATCTGTGCAATTATGATTGAAAGTTAGAGCAGGAATGTCCTATACCCTGGGGACTGGTCCAGTTGGTTTCGTAGCCTGGGATTCTTACAATTAAACTGAGTCATAACATAAGAGTTATGTTAACAAAAGTTATATAAGTTCACTTATGAGAGATCTTTGTTCCATCAAAACACACAGGGCAAATCTAAAAGTGATGTCAGCACCAAGGTCTATATTTTGGTTGTGTAGAAACACAAAAATAAAAAAATCAACAAAACTGAAACGCTCAAGTCCTCAACAAAATTCTCAAAGAGTATGGCAGGTGAAACAACCTCATTCCCAGGGTTCTTCACGGTCCCTGGGAGGAGGCCGCAGGTGAACAGAAAACATTCAAAGTTTCTAAGAGCCGCTGGCAGTAGGCTCTGTTAAAGCCAAGCTGTGAACAAATCTGTGGCAAGTGCCGTCACTGAAAGCAGGGAGGCACAGGCTTCCTACTCGCACAGGAAACTTGCATTAAACACTCGGAGACATCTACTGACGATAAAGAGAAACATTATAACCCCAGCAATCAAACCCAGACGAATATCAAAATTGTCGTTATATGTCCTTATTTGGCCTGTTTCAAACAACTTTATTGCAATCTAGCTATTCAAGGCCGAACCACAGTGCTCACACTGCTGCTTTCTCAGGGCCAATAAACTTCCGATCATGACAGAGGGAGTGTCGCGTGTCCCAATGGGTTACATCAGACATGTCAAGAACAAGGTATAACATGTCTGAGGTCAGGCAATACGCGATCTGTTGCTTGCTCGGAAGTTAACTGGCTCTAAAAGTGCAATTTTTCAACATCATAAGTGCTCTCATTGGGCCTTGAACAAAAGTAGCAAGTCTAGTATTGAAGAATCAGCAAGTCTGAATCTTTCACCAAATGCTCAGATGCAAATCAAGACCACACAACTTGTACTCCATGTAACACATGTAAATATCATCACAAACATACCACAAGAATAATCGTGAAGACAATGTGAATGTAGTAAAACTGTAAAATCACAACTCGTGAAGACGCTTTGACTTGAACAACGCAGTGTTTCGTGTTCCACAGCACCTCCATAACTACAATACAGTATAGTAAACACCATAACACCAATGCAACATGTTGTATTGTATCATTAGCTACATTTCAGAACAGTCAACCGAGATTGATTCTAATTGACCTTAATTGACCGTTCTATTTTACTCCAAGTGAGCTATGATATCGAGCTAACTGAATCTGAGGCATGTGCCAAAGTGAACCTAGTTACTCTAGAGAAATAAGATTTACCCAAACAGTGATTTTAGCTACCCAAGTGAAATACAATCGACCCAAGCAGTTGACCTAGCTACCGTATTGAACTGAGATCCACCAAACAAATGGACCTAACTACCATAGTGAACTGAGATCTACCAAACAAGTGGACCTAGTTACCATAGTGAACTGAGATCTACCAAACAAGTGGACCTAGTTACCATAGTGAACTGAGATCTGCCCAAGTAGTGGACCTAGCTACCATAGTGAACTGCTCTACCAAAGTAGTGGACGTATCTACCGTAGTAAACTAAGATATCCACTGAAGTCCTTGTTACTAGTCCTAGAATGTTTAGTGCAAGCTTCAAAAGCAGAGTGGGAAGGCAGCGCTCCGTTTGTACTAATGTGAAAAGTGGCAAAACTGAACATGTTCAACGAGTCATTGCACAACCTTCAACACAATTACCTGGTTATCTATCTCAGGGTCGGCTTGGCTTTTAGCTGACTGAAATGTGAAATGTTGTAATCGAATACAGTTGTGGGAAGGTTTAGCCCTTGTGAACATTGATGACCCTTTTCTAGCAGCCCAGTAAAAGATGTCTTTACCATGATAAATCTATCATCTACTATCATGAAATCATCATTTACCAAGGTGAAAACATCTTTTACTGAGGTAAAATCATCATTTACCATGGTGAAAATATTAACTTTTTTAAGGGGATGGTCAGTGAATTAGCTGGTTATGTGTTGTATTTTGCAATGTGAGCATGAAAACAGTTGGTTTTCTCACCACGAAAGGGATAAAATTTAGAGCTCACAAATACCTTGCAAAAAATGGCTGGAAAATCTCCTCACTCACTGGAAAAAAGTGTTAGATGCCAAGTTGTGAAAGCATTGGCAGATATTTAACATAAGTAACAACTGTAATTCAGGCAGGGCAAGTTATATAGTCTTGAAAACAGGGTCGGTATCAAATGCAAAGAAATTATTGACTAGCTTGCATGTTTTCTGAGTTCCATTTTTAGGAACGTGCAATGTGCCATGCACTTTAAGTCAGGCGGGCAGCATGAGCAAATTTGGGTAAAAATACAGGCTTTCTATACGTGAACTTGATTTCTCAAACTCTATATCCCAGAGCATTCTAGACTAAAGACTGACTTAAATACTGGCTCATTGGAAATTAGTTCCATCTCAGATTTGATTCTATGTTGCTGATGAGGTGCAAGTGCTAAGTGCATGAAAACCAAAGGTATAATAGCTGGTGTCAAACTCTTTAAGGACTGAAGGTGACTCTCATAGGTGGATCCCGGTGGTGTACTGGTTAAGGAGTCCGGCTTTTAATCCAAGGGTCATGGGTTCGAACCCCAGCCTGGTCTCTTTGTCCTTCATAGGTCGGCTCAGGTATGCACTGAAATGATGGCCCAGATTGCATCTGTGGCGACATATGATTATGACAGCTGTTGTGAACTGGTTATGTACAGACCCTGGTTAGCCCTACGGAAAAATCATTGAAAGTGGGCATGGAATTTTGAAATAAGCCTTGATATTGACCAGGATCCACCGCTATCCTGGATCCACCCCTGACTCTGCCACTAAAAGTAAACCAAAATGCCTTAGAATGACCTTTGTGAGTTTCCTCAGCAGACGCAACACCAGGGAACCAAAAGCATCTGTAATTTTGGTGTGAAAAATTGCTCAGTCCCTAAAAAGTTTACCTAGGCTAAATGTGGCATGCAGCGGAGGGTCAACAAAACCACAGCAGTACACTAAAAGCAATACACAATCTTATCCCAAAGCCACTTTTAAGGCACCAAACTCATTTAAAATAAACTCATGTGGGAACACCATAGCGGCATTCATTACTCCCAACAAAATTGCACATATCACAATTCCAGACTTAGGGGAGTGTTTTCTCCAGTTGGGGTTGTGATCAGGTCAAATGTCTAGCCTACCTAATTTTTGAAAATGTAATCTAAACAACGCACGATGCATCAAACTGATAACGATCAACCTTTCAAAGGCTATAGTCGATTTCACAATGTGTAACTATGCTCTCATGACTCTTTCCCAACATGCCCCCTTCTAATGATCCATTGAGCTCTGTAGCATCTTGTTCCATCAAGAGCTTACATTGACGGCAACTCTAGAACTCCAAGATGCCAAGAAGAGCAAAGTTACCCAAGCATTTGCAAACTCATTCAGCCTAGCTTGAAGGCAAGCTCACAAAATCTGACTCAAAAGTGAACTCTATGGAATGAAAACACCATTTTGTGCCCTCGGTCAATCAGCTGCTGATTTATGTACAAACAGCAACCACTTTAGCTAATATGGTTTCAGTAAACCTGCCCTGAAGTTACACTACATATGAAGATGAGCCCTTTCTTTTAAAGCTTAATAGGTTTTCAGGAAAATGAGACCCTTGCTGGCTGGAAGTTGGTTCCTTTGCGTAAAGTTCAAAGAGAGACTTTGACACCTTAGTCTGAATGTATCAGCAGATGAGTAACCAAGGCAACTCAAATATCACCAACCACACCAGTAACCTTGACCCATACTTACATAAGAGGAATACTCCTTCATCTCATGCTCGTTGCTATGGTTACCTGACGTTCGACCTCGCCAGAAACAGTCCTGGCATAAATGATAATTATAACACCGCTGGCATTTGTAACGGAACCCCATAAACGACTCCCGATGGCAGCCCTCACACTGGATCGGATGAAAGACTGAAATCGATAGATAAATAAACTTTAGACACCTACTGGCTCATTTTTACCATTAGGATTTTTACCGCACACCGTCTGTACATGTGCGGAGTAGCATGCAATTGACTTTGTTCTGAGAGGAAGACTGCTGTGAAAAGTAGTTGTTATTTTTGTGTTTGTTGATCTAACCTCTGTCTCCCTCCAAGCTTTGAGCAGCTCATAATGGGAGTTAAAGACAATGAGGGTCTGGATGCACAAACATTAAACTGAACAGGTATCCTAAATTTGTTCATAACCGATATCTCACTTTGCTTAACCATACCATTTTCTACGGCTGACATCCGGTGTAATATCGGTAACCACATAAGACACTGGGGACCAGGTTCAGACATCAGCGTATCAAGGAAGTCATTGACTGTAACTTTGCTCCTCTGAAAATAAGAAGCAGAGTAGATTATTTCTTCCTATCCCAGAAAGAATCATTGCACCTCAAGGTTGTCTGCACTCCAAATCCAAAACCATTTTGGCATGAACTCACAGATTAAAACCAGTCTTGCACAGCAATTTAGGTTGACAGCTACTTAATCTGGATATGCTTGGTAGAATTACCCTTTGCCAGTCAAGATATCTCACCAATCTTCGTATACTAACCCCATCGAAACATGATCTTGAAGCACTTTCGCTGTATCCAAAGGAAGGTCCCTCATAGACAGCAGACGGAAGGGCCAGAATATCCTTGAGATAATCCTCAAACTTCTGACGAACGAGGAAGCCATTGGTGTCCGAGACTTGAGTAAAAACATCTGAAACAGAACAGATTGAGCTATCATAAAGCTATTAAGCTATAAGCTATCGTATCCACTACAAATACAGACTATGAATCTGGACAATCAATGAAGGGAACCTTTCTCAAAGTCATTTTCCTTGCTATTTCAATACATTTTCCCACTGTTTCCAAGACTTCATCATCATCATATCAATACCAGCATTGTAAACCTATTGGGTTTTGGCTGGAGATATGGAGTACACTATAGGCTAGTGTCCACCTTTTGTGGGATCTTTTACTTGCCCTGGCATAGACACTCAGGTACAATGGACCACAGATTTTCATCTCATCTGAAAAGACTCCCGACCTGTTTTTGTTTCAGAGAAATGACAATGGTATATCGACATTTCGGACGGGCTGAACCACGAAGATGGAATAGCAATGTTTCCGAATACTTACATCGTAATTTATCCATGAGCTTTCCCGCACACAGTGTGGATAAGGCCACTTTGACTGATAACACTCGCACCTTCCCTCGACTTTCTCTGCAATCACAACAAAAATGTGGGTTAGACAGATACTGAGATTGAGAGAGCTAACCAGACGATTTATCAGACGGTCTCAGTTGGTTCATTATCAACATGTGACACGAGGGAAAACCTGACAAATGTCTAATTTGCCTAATTTCATCCCTGTCCTGATGCACACAGTTGAGACCACTCTAGGGAGAAGCATGTCTGCCAATATGGGGACGACCATGACTGTGGTATACCCGTTTATTGAGAAATCTAGAATGGCACCCAAAATGCATCTGACTTCACCCTTATGATGTAGTGTCAATCGGACAGCATCTTGAGACAACCAAAATGTATGTTTAGATATCATTTGAATCATTTGGTCAATCATAAAAGCGAAGGATTCTGGTGAAGGCTGCAGCAAAGAGTCACTGAATCCTGAGCACAATCAAGCCAACAGATTCAGCTCAGGCGAGGAATCTTCTTTTTTCTCGACTGTTCCTGTCATATCTAATAAAGCCCAACCTAATTATTTATCAGGCCAATATCTACCGCCTCGGACTAAATAGCTACTGAATTACCCTGGTGACATGAAATATTGGTTTTTTCTTTGACCAAGATATGTTGCCATGGTTCATTATCAAACTGACCTGACTCTGGGGAAATAAGTCATCCGATATGGAATGTGAAACAGTTCTTTTCTCCGACAAATCAACACAGATAAATCAAAGCTATATTTTGCAGGAAGATAAGGGAAGTTTTTAGCAAATGTAGATGTGGACAATATCATGATATGACCCATTGATCTGAAGTCCATTTCATTATCATCTCACTTTGCCATTCTCTACGACTTGGCCGGTACCCCAAACGTTTTCAGCTCGACTGAATGGGATGAACAGCTGGCTGTGTTTAACTTAGTGCTGACAACTCAGGAAACATCTCGGGGACACCAGTATCATCCTATATACAGCTATGCTATCCCTTTCCATTATCCATTATCCATATCCGATAACAATAGTTGCATTAGGGAGGACATCACAAACCAAATGTCAGGGTTTGTTATCATCAGAGCTGTCCTTTTCAAACACACAAGGGGTGGACAAAGCTTTGTGAGATGTTGTCTCACATGATCTGAATGAAGGAAATGAGCAACAACAAGAGGCAACGTCAAAGACTCAGGTGACACATATCCTTTTTTCCCTGTCAGTCCCTATTATGTCCTTCTTAACATTCTCAGCTAACCCACCATCTCATTCGATTATTGCAAAAGTAGCTACAGGAATGTGCTCATCCAAAAAAATCCCCCCAGCTGTTTCCATCCGACCCAACACTGGCCATGTCCACAGAGACTGCTGACAGGCAGCATGGCCTAAATAATTTGCCTGCCCCCCAAAAACACTCTGGCTGCTTCCACTCAGCTAAACTTGCCATGTCTGCTGACATCTGGTATTGCTGTTGCAGCTCGAAGTTTCCTCAGCCCCAAAAATCACGTGGCGATAATTTCATAGCCACAGCAGACACTTACTTGTCATAGCAGTAGAGTAACCAATTAAGCAAGAGGTTTATGGAATAGTCAATGTTGATCTGTTGCGTGTTGGGTAAACGTTTGTTGAGCTGGCAGAAGATACTAGACAGGAGGGATTCTACACGTGTCACGTTCACGTCGATGTTCGGTTCAAGGGTGTTGAAGCCATTCTCTCGGAATGCTTCGATGACGTTCCATATATCGACGAGGTGGACTGAAACGAGACAGGGGAGATCACAGTGAGATGGAGGCAGAAGATGCAACATATCAGCACAGAAACAGCTGAAATGTACAGTGTGATGCTACATGTGGTGGTGTATATATGGCAGCAAGTAGGGGTACCAGGTCCAAGTCCTGTCTTAAAGTGAGAACCTGCTACCCCTCTTCATTCACTATAAAGGTTTTTCATCAGACCCCAATCATACTACCAACAAGTAAAGTTGGACTAATTTAATATCAAAGTATATCTTGATTGCTTCCTATAAGTTGCATATTCCCCTAACAATATTAGGTCTTGTAACATGGACATCATGTTGCACAAATTGTGTTTACTCTTACAGCAGGTTGCCTGAACCTAATTGTTTTTGACATCTTCATTAGATACGAGCATTCCTCGCGACCATTTGGCAGTTTGCCGAGGCCCTCGTCCTCATTCGCAGTAACTCGCTTTTGCAAATCCCTATTGATCATGCCGCGCTGAGGAGAGGTCCACTCCCACTTCTCACCCTTTGATGGCCGGGGCTATATATGAGGGCCACGGGAACTCCAAGTGTTGTGTTCACTGATTCCTGGCCGAAACACATGCTGCATACATCGACATGATGGAGGGCCTGCACAGCCCCGTTCTCCTGAAGTGTAACTAAGTAACATGAACAAGGACACACACAACACTTGAATGATACTTACGGTTTATCTTCTTCTGTATAAACCTGAGCTTGCATGCTGTTCGATATGTTGCGAATCGTATCACATCAAAATTCTGGGCCCCTGCAAACGAAAAGACAACAAATGGGAAATTTGAATTTAAGCGACAAAAAGCAGAGAACCAAAATCCATTTTCATTATGATTCAGATTCAGTTAGGAGGAGCTCTTTCATCTCTAAAGTAAGGGGCGATATTTTTAATGCAATGTTCCATCTCGACAAGTTTACGGAAAGATTAGTGTTAAAGAGCATGAGGTTTTCACCAGAAGTATTTACTGGTGTATTCATATTGCCCAGTAATATTACAAGTAATCTCACACAGTTTATTTTTCCAAAAGTATTAGTTTCAGATCGATTCGAACCTCGGACATGTTTGACTGTATCAAGAGTGACATACATAGTAACCATGGTTACTGCCACTATGGCAACACATATAATCCTATCCAACCTTATTATGACAATCCTAATACTACAAAATGTAATAAAACACATCATTGAATGAAACTCAAGAGACGCAAATGACGATGAGTTTTATCTTCAATTTCTAATAAATCTGGTATCAAAATCCAATTGGTAAATAACCCAGGAGAAGACCCCAACTAGATCGGCTGAGATGATGGGAGCAGGAGCGTGCAGGGATCAGTCTAAGAGCATCCCTGCTGCATCCTGATGGAAGGCTGAATAACAACACTAACACCTCAGCATGGCTACCAAAGTCAAGTGTCCTGATATTCCATTTCATTGCATGAAACCTCCACAGAACTGATAATCAGCATCAAATAACTGTATAAAACTTCTTTTTTATAGCAGAGTCTGACACCGTCGTTTCAATATGTTCTTTCGTTTTGAAGCTGAAGTCAGCTTTATAGAGGATTTTATAGTTTTCAACCTATATGGGGAGGGGGCTGACATCCAGTTTCCAGACGCAGCTACTTGATATTCCATATATATTTGGAGAGGGGATTCGGCTGACTTCGTGTTCACTGGGCTATGGCCGGCTTTCAATGCCCACCACTCATGCCTATGGAATTATTTTAAGTCAGAGATATCACTTATGATTAAGTCCCATCATGTTGTTTGCTGCCTGAATCACTCTCGTCAAGTGTATTCAATGTGTTAACAACACTTGATCTTTTAATTATTATCATTTCTCTTTGGGACATATGGAATCATAAAGGAGTGATCATAATTAAATGACTCATTTGTGGACACAGCTCTGTCTAGAGGCTTGACGTCGCAAAGAATCTTGGGTGCGGCAACATTATCAACATGGGCCCGTTGGCCAGGATCCATCTTTGGCCCTCAAAGTTTCACATCCCTACACCTTCGGATTATTCGCAAATCAAAGACCTATATTAGCAAGTGAGCTTACAACATAGCAGTGTCTCAGCCAGGGCAAGCAAAATCTTGAGATGTTTTTGATGGACTCCCCCTGGGTGAAGATCGAGTCACTACATGCCAATAACCCCACTTGTTACTCGGCCGTTTCGGGACAAACTTTCACAGTGGCGATCACAGAAGATGAGGCGGAGCAAATTGAGACCATGTTATGCCACAGCTACAACGCTATCAATGCTGCAAGACGTACATTACATAAACCGTTTTTTCTTTATTCATGTTCTATGTTTGCCAGAGATTAACTGTAAAGTAAACTGCTAATAAAATATGCTTGCTGGCAATTCAGGGAGCGAGACTAATGGATCAGACACCATACAAACGTTCAGACATGGACGTCAGCACCAGGCAGCAAACATTTGTGTGATTTATCGCCACATAATCAAGTTATCAAAACATTCCTTGGTTGTTCAATGTATCCATAATGGAATGTTGGTTCATTTTAAGCCAAAAAAAAGTGAAAAAAATATTTGTAATAGAAATTTTTTCATCAGTCAGTTCAAAATTTTGAAAAATTTTGCTAGTCAAAAAAGTTTTGGGATTGATGGGATTGGTGATGTTGGTTCATTTTGAGCAAAAAAAAAGTGAAAAAAATATTTGTAATTTTTGCAGAATTTTTATTCAAATCAGGCCAGAGCTACTTCTCGGAACAAAGGCTATTGGGATGGTCGCTCCACCGGGCCTGAAAGAGTTGGCTTCAGCTTGTTTTAATCAATTTACTGTCGACGCCTGCATCAGCCTGAGAATGCTGGCGGACCAAACATAACGTCGAAAATCAATTTCCTGCTTTGCTACTATCAATGTATCCTTGATTAATGATTGGCAAGCCAAAAATCGTTAGACTGACACAAAATGTACAGTGTATGGATCGATGTGATCTCTCCATCAAAGAGATCATCTTACTCCCATGCTGTTGGCCCACTTTGTGTGAGTCAAAGTCTCGGTTTCCCCACCCATGCTCATGCCGATCGACTGTCATTGTTGTCATCGTTACATCCATCCTTTGAAAGGAGAGGACTTAAGGATTGACGTTCACCGCGGGTAAGTCAGCATGCCCATGCTAATCTTCCTCACAAGTCTATTCTGTGGGCTGTGAAAATAAGGGGGGACCTCCAACTACCTGTTCCTTCAATACGGGTCTGCTTGAGCTTAACATGACTCTGTTGTAATGGAAACGACTGACCTTACCATCACAGGGGACACCACTAACCCAATAAGTCTCATTTGAACATAGTCAAAACCAGAAGGCCTGGATAAGAGTCATGAGGCAAACAGCCCCAAATCAATGCTCAACCGGACCATGCAAAAGAGATAATGATAATCCCTTTAACTCTGATGCAGACTTCCCTACAATGAAATAACTCTCAACTGAATATCTCAAATCAATCTTTCATTTGTGGATGAAATTGATGTAAATCAATGTCTCTTTTTCTAAAACTAACCTTTTTGTATCAGGTTTAGCCAGAAAGATAGATTTTCATTAAAACAACCTGATTTGATTTTGTTAAGAAACTGACACCAATCCATAAAACACTTGATCGAAATTTCGTCTATTTTTACGATGTTGAAGGGGATGCATCTTGGGAATGGGACGTGTGATTTTGATTAATGCTCACCGCATCAATCATTATGCTGAAGGAACATCGACTTTAAATCGTATTTACTCAGATTTCTTGTATTGATAGACGGTCATTGACTCTGGGAGACGAGTGCAGTGATATATAGGGGATGTGTCATCTGATCTCTTGTATGGATTGACTGCTGAAGAGTGGTTTGGACTTGCTAGTACCGACTTGCACTAGCTGAGCCTCTGACCTATGACCTTCCAAACTCAACTTGAAGGCTCTTCAACTCTGCCAATGGTTGCGACTGTCTTTATTGTTGGGGGAAACTGTAATAACTCCACTGAAGACATCAAGTCTATCTGCAAGTGGTTACTGCAATAGAATGTTGAACAAGAGAGTCCTAATTAGTTCCCCAGTGTTTCTAATGATGACTACTGCAAAGAAAAATTGATTTCTTTCCCTCGGCATAACCTCTGAATGCATGTAACATTTGCAATGTACTGTGGTATTGGTTCTGTCACACAGAACTCTGTTGAGTTTTGTTCAGAGCAACTCTAACCACAGTATGAAGTGCAAGACCTGATGGGGAAGAAGCTAGATCAGCTGATGACAAGGGGGAACCTCTCAGCTGATATTCCCTTCCAAAGGTCCTTCATGAGCGATTCTCACCAAACATTTCCTTTCTTTCTTCCTCAAAGGTCCTTCATAATCATCTGTGAGTGATTCCTCCAATTAGAGCGCTTTGTCTACGTCACATTCTCAGCGTTCGAGAACGGTCAAAATTGAAGAGCGACCCACTCACTTTGCCAGTAATGGCAGTTGATAGCCATCATGGAACGTTTCTGGTCATAAAGTGTCTTGATACAATTATAACCATTACATACTTGTTGTTGGCAACTTATTCTGGCCAAGAGATCATCAGCTTGGTGAAGGAGATCCTGACCCAGTGCTTGGCGCTGCAGTATTCTGGCCCAGAGGAAATCAGCTTGGTGAAGGAGATCCTGACCCAGTGCTTGGTGTTTGCAGTATTCTGGCCCAGAGATCATTAGCTTGGTGAAGGAGATCCTGACCCAGTGCTTGGTGTTCGCAGTATTCTGGCCCAGAGATCATCAGCTTGGTGAAGGAGATCCTGACCCACTGCTCGGCGTTTCCAGTTTCCAACATGGCTACAACATCGGAGCTCATGACTGCCATAGTGGTTTCCCACATTCAGGACCAATCCTAGCTCCAATCCCACATTGGTGATACCAAACCCTGCGCAATCCTCTGATCCTGCAGTGGTTTTCCTCATCCCCTGACTGGTCATACCAAACCCTGCGCAATCCTCTGATCCTGCAGTGGTTTTCCTCATCCCCTGACTGGTCATACCAAACCCTGTGCAATCCTCTGATCCTGCAGTGGTTTTCCTCATCCCCGGACTGGTCATACCAAACCCTGTGCAATCCTCTGATCCTGCAGTGGTTTTCCTCATCCTCTGACTGGTCATACCAAACCCACTGCAATCCTCTGATCCTGCAGTGGTTTTCCTCATCCCCTGACTGGTCATACCAAACCCTGTGCAATCCTCTGATCCTTCATTGGTTTTCCTCATCCTCTGACTGGTCATACCAAACCCTGTGCAATCCTCTGATCCTGCAGTGGTTTTCCTCATCCCCTGACTGGTCATACCAAACCCTGTGCAATCCTCTGATCCTTCATTGGTTTTCCTCATCCTCTGACTGGTCATACCAAACCCTGTGCAATCCTCTGATCCTGCAGTGGTTTTCCTCATCCCCTGACTGGTCATACCAAACCCTGCGCAATCCTCTGATCCTTCAGTGGTTTTCCTCATCCTCTGACTGGTCATACCAAACCCTGTGCAATCCTCTGATCCTGCAGTGGTTTTCCTCATCCCCGGACTGGTCATACCAAACCCTGTGCAATCCTCTGATCCTGCAGTGGTTTTCCTCATCCCCTGACTGGTCATACCAAACCCTGCGCAATCCTCTGATCCTGCAGTGGTTTTCCTCATCCTCTGACTGGTCATACCAAACCCTGTGCAATCCTCTGATCCTGCAGTGGTTTTCCTCATCCTCTGACTGGTCATACCAAACCCTGTGCAATCCTCTGATCCTGCAGTGGTTTTCCTCATCCTCTGACTGGTCATACCAAACCTCGTGCACTAATTCTCTTATCCATTAACCTCAGCATTAACTCAGATGATTCTAAACCCATTAGCTGACTATCACTCTAATATGATGAATCTAACTTGAAGGTTGGTGAAGCTTAATCAAAGACCCGGGTCACTTCGTGTAATTAGTCTTATTACAAATGTCATAAATCATTAGGCTACTGTCCTGTCCATATCAATGTACCATGCTGCACACTACACTATGTACATTTGATGGACCTTCAATCACTCGGATGGAGAGAGGAGATTTCACTCCTAACAATCTGAACATGGCTGATGAATGCGGTCTTTATCAACTCAAAATATAATTGTAAAGGGATGTACATTTTGTTATTAGAAAGTCATTCAAGGGAGATTGCTACATTTGCAACGGAATGGAAATGAGAATCTTAACACTTTCAGCGCCCAGCCATATTTAGCGTACTTCCCCCAGGGGCCAAGGTTACGCCCCTTTTTACCCTTTTTCAAAATTATGAAAACAATAGAAGGAATAAAGATAATTACATGAAATTTTCTGTGTTGGTTCTTCTTTGTTAGATCTCTTTACAATGCTAATTTGGAATGATAGTCAGCAAAGCACTTGATTTTGCACAATGGTACCCCACACATAGAACAGTAATATCTGGTGTCTTTCCGAATACCCACTTTTTGGCATACTCTCGGCTACATCTGCCCCCGTCATCAATCTTCGACCCGCCATTGCGCCTATTCGAATGCAGACAATCTTGGCTATAAATAGCACATTGGCTGAACATCATACTATCACTTCAAGCGCTGTATAGTTAAATTGTTTTCCCCTATACTGCGCTGCTAGTCGCCTCGAAGACAAAGCGGGAAATTTAAAAACGCGACGTAATATTACGTCGGATGGCTCAACCGTGTGAACTTGCAAGACGTAAAATTACGTCAGATGGCGCTGAAAGTGTTAATCCATACCCAGCTGATTTACCGCACACAATCAGATTCTTCACCAAACATGCTGAACATACTGATTCAGTCTTTATATGTTGGCCATTGTAATCAAGCCCAAGGCCCTGAATCAGCGTATCCATAAACTGGATTAAAAATCTGATCATACAGCGGGAAAATTTTGCTGGTTGGCATATCATGGTTTTATCTGAGATGACACATTGACATTTTACAGGGGAAATTAAATTTTCTATAACCTCTGGCAATATCTGTTCGACATGTCGTGGGCGAAAAACTTTTTGTTATGGAGATAAGTTAGATACAACTTTGGAATTGTGATCCACCAGGTCCAAAGTGTTATTATCAAAGCCACTTTAGTTGAATCATAGAAACAATTTTGTGATAAAAATGAATTGGTCACATTCAGCCTTTCATGGGTTAAGGCATCTCGCTATCACTCCTCCCCAAACTGCTGCATGAAGCTTGGATGAAAGCATCGGCACAAGATTATAACAATCCCCATCACAGGGAACTACTCTCAAGAGAACCATTAATGGCAATAAATTGGAAGCAGCCGCTACAAATGCACCCACCAACACGCATACCATTTCAAACAAGCTGCTTTTTTTGTAAGATGCACGGTCGTGTTGAGTGTTGTTCACATATGGAAGTGGATTATAAATATTGTAACTTGTATCACTACATAGCTAGATTGGCTTTTATGGGAAAAAGAAAGCAATGCTATTAAACAATTTCTTGTTGTTGCTATTTTGATTGTCCATGTGGACTCACGGTTTGGGCTCTTGGCTAGCGGTCAAGAGGTTCCTGGTTTGAAACCCCAACAGTTGATGTGAAACTCTAGGCAGATCTTTTAGTTCAACTTGCCTTACTCCAACCCGGTGTAAAATGGGTATCAGTCAGAATGCTCAGGTCGTAGAGCTGATTGAGCAGCTCATATAAGTTCTACTGAAAGGTTTCCGGGTTTGAAGCGTGAATCAGATGATAAACTCTACCACAGCTGTAGCCGCCAGTGGTGGACATCAATGTCATTAGTGTGGTAGTAAGGTTAAGATTGTCCTAACCAATTTAAGGCAACAAGAAAGTAAAGGTGAACTTACTCATTTCGGTCATCATCTGTTTATGTTCTGCCATGGGCCGAGCAGGGTTACTGCCGCTCCCATGATTGTCATCCACACCACGATTTGGATCCTCCATCGTACTCAGATGACCTGAAACATACCAAAGAAAGCACACTGAATAAAGAGTAAAGTGAGTTTATGGACATTACATGCTATCTATCGCAGCAAGTATACTGACGAAGGTTGCTACGATCACCGACTCTTGTTGCTGGCACCAGAGATGACAACTGCAAACAAGGGAGTTTTGTTCAAATGCGATCATGATCACAAGAAACCGCAATTTAAATGATGATTTTCCGAACAAATACGTTTGTTTCATCAACACACATTCAATTCGAAGTAGAATCGCAGGTGAAATCAAAGCAAACCCCGCCACTAGAAACAGAGGCCTGCAGCATCTCCAGGGAATACATCACTGTTTCAAGACAAGTGTATATTCTCTCCTGTTATCCGATGAAGCCAGCTCGCAACCTTCTCACGATCCCACGCCCACCCACAACCCATTCATGGTATCAGATAGCATCATCCTATACACTGCCTTTGAGGGGAGCTATCTCACTACTTCACAAAACAAAGGAAGTACATATACGCTTCTTTCTGGTTATTTATCATCTTCAACAAGAACAAAGTTTGAAAGGCAGTGCACCTTTTCAAAGAAATCAAAATTACACTTTTTTGCTCATCTCAAGGGATACTCCATTCCAGCAAAACACTGAACACAACAGCCCGGTTTATGACATTGGATTTTCGTAATAATCTCACAACTGACATGATTTATCTGGAATAAAACTCGAACGTGTTCCAACCAAATCTGGTGAGGTATTCAATCTTGTATCATTCCCCCCAATCAAGTGCGAGGCAATGTCAATATTCATCGACGGAATCCTCTCTCTGGTCAAGCAGCTTTTAGGCCAAAAAACCAGTTACTACGAAAAGAATCCATGGCTTCACGTTTCTTGAACAAGCATATCATGGTTGGTGACTAGGACTGATGTTTGGAGGCTTGGAGATGTCGTCTTGAAATCCCAAAGCTGGTTTTTGAAAAGCTACCAAGAACATGTTGGTGCTGGATTAACCCTCTCACCACAGGAGTGGAGAAAAGCTACTGTATATTACTGGTTATCAAGTATGTCCATATTAGCTGCTGATCAGTCTTCGAGAACTGCCTCACCACCTTCCAAGTTGTGTAATCGCTGCTGAAGTGCCTCTTAAATGGCCTTGGGATACACACTAAAACCAGTCAAATAAAGTGCTGGTTTCCTGATGGTTGAGATCCATCACTTGCTTTCCTTTGATCTAATTGCCAGGCGCCTCCCCGCAGAAGGCAATGGCTGCCAATTAGAATCCTCGGCGGAGCCCTAGCGCCGCATGTCTGACTCTGATGTTCCTCTTTTGATGTTATATTTGACAAACATCACGGAGCAAGATAAATATTTTACCTCTGGGATATAACTTTGGCAGACTTCCCTAATTGCTTGTTTCTGATTTGTCATTTCCAGTTTTTCATATTGGTTCAATAGGACGTTGAAGACATCCACTCCACACTCCACAAATTTCTAAGTCCAAATTTTTTTTCACTGGTTTTTTTTTCTGCTCAAAATGAACCAACATCATCAGTCCCAAAACTTTTTTGACTTCGAACATTTTTCAAAATTTTGGTCCCATGGTCCCATGAGTGGTCGTGTTACCAGGATTCCGCTGTAGTTAGATTTCACTTGAGTAGTTTTGGCTCACATAGAGGTCACCAAACTCAAAGTGTTTAATCAAATCCACTAACCAGGACTCATCAGGAATAGCTACCAATCAATTCTGTCATCAGCAGTGCATCTCATTCATCAAGAACATTCCCAAAACTAAATCAATGGGCCAGTCTCCAATACACTAACTTCACAACTCCACGCACACCACAGCTACACACACGATTGATGACATGAGTATGTACACACACATGTATATGGTTCATAATCAAGCTATAGACTGGTAGAATCTGCGATGGAATCAATGAGCTGACGATCGATAGACTGAGAGATGCACCATTGGCTATCACTTGAAGAGCAATGCTGAAGTGGTAAATATGGACCATAGAAGTTGGAGGGGTAACTTTTAAAGTGACAACAATGAAATAGAAATAGTTGGAGATCACGCTACCATGCTTAAAACCGCAGAGACAGCAAGAACAAAGAAGAAGATGTATCAGCCCTTGGGATAGACTACCCAAAATATACCAGAGTGCAGGGCCAAGAGCTGATAGTGCAAATAGAGAAACACCAGAGATAGCTATGGTAACGTGCTTCCTTCAGTTTAACAACTCTGTTTTGCTGCATATTGCAAGCAAGACTCATAACCCAGTTGTGCTCCAGCAGGCAGATGGTGTTGCAGCCAGGCACAATCATGAAAACAAGAAACCACAAGGACATTATCACCACTCATCATCTTCACCAACCGTACAACAACCTTTCTTTATCACTGGAGCCGACATGAGCCAGATTATCCAAAGATATATTGGTGAGTTCCCCTGGAAGTATAGCAAGCTGATAGCCGCAAACCGATAAAGGCCTGCAGTCTTGGGGCAAGGCGGCTCCATTAGACTAGCACATCTGTTTTGCCGCATATTAGAACAAGACTCATAACAGAGTTGCTGCTCGCTGGCTAAAGGTGATCATATCGCACCAGATGTTTTGACACCCGAGTCAACCCACAGGAGGCGCCACTCTGGGTGAACAACAGGTTCATTGCTGTTGCCGCTGATCATATCGCACCTGATCGATTCTCTCATCACCTGTGAGATCTCAGGTGGAATCGCAGGTGAAGCTGGGCAAACGAAACAACCCTGGAACCTTGTTTTAACGGCTATGTCTGCTGAGTAGGAATCCAAAGTTGATCACTTCAGGGGAGCGACATGATCTCGTGGTAAGGTGTTGGACTTAGGGACACATCACACACCACTTCACTGCCTCGTCCTTTGAAGGAGGTGTAAACTGAGATCAATATGGATACCTCTCTCATTTCTGATTCATTCAGGACAGCATTTTAGGTAAAATCTGTTCAAGGACCTTCAGACAAGATACAATCAAAGTCTCTGGTTGTCACTAGCAGGTGAAATATTCATCAGTCCCTCAGTCTCTCACCCAGGCAGTGATTGGAAAACCCATGGAAATGACATCCCACCATCAAACTGAAGTTTGTGGTATGTCTATGATGACAGATTGTCTGAATATCAGTATGACACCATGCAAGTGACTTTCATGAAATAGTTCACTCTCACTGCTGGATGCTAATGGCAAAACCAACTGGTGACATACCCACAGAAACCTCTCCAGCACGGATAATGGCAGCTTCCATCAGAAACACAGCATGCAGGCATTACAAGACAAGCAGGTCGATTGTTTGGAAAGGAAACACACATGGAACCGATGAAGTCAATTGAAATAGTTGGTCAGAATATTGCCGGGATATGTATCCTTGAGGAGAGGAATTTGTACTGGATGAATGTCAGATTGTATCTAGTTTAACCATTTGATGTTGTTATAACCATCCCCTTTCTCAATGGTCTACTTCAAGTCATATTAGTATTCCTCATCGCACTTGATGACAGTGCTTGATGATGTGGAATGAGAGGCCACACTAAAAGACTCGGTATTCTGTACCAAGTAGGCCTTCTATGGAGCAAAGTCAAATCCAAATGGTTTAGAGCAGGATGAGACTGAACCAAGGATCAAAACAAATTGAGCTGAGACCACAGGCAAAGCGGTATGCCATGCTTTGACCATACCAACACAGGATGATAACAGAAGTGACGAGTCTCTCAATCAAGCAAAGCAAACAAATTTCGACCTTCCACTGACCAGTGGATATCTGGCCACAGATGTTCCATTATCTAAAGGCAACTCACACATGCTGAACACAAGCTGCACAAGAGTTGGTAACTTTGATGGATGGACTAAGTCTGCAACCTTTTGCTAGGACATACAGAAGGATTTTTAGAGACTATGCTGGACTATGGCGGCTTGAAAACCAGCCAGAATTTGATGAAAATTGAGGCTGCTGATGATGGGTTTACTTTGCCAGTCACCTTCATTCCCATCAGTAGTCAAACTGCCTTCCCATCAAATGATGTGGCCATGAGCCAAGCTCTATAGAAACTGAGATTACAAACTGGCATGACTGACACACATAGTACCTTCATGGCCGATAACTAGTCTCTTCTATGGAAGCTGTGATTATCGCCAAGGCAGTACCTTTATGGCTACACAACAAGTGTCTTACGTGTCTAAGCCATCTCAACCAACACGAAGCGCCAATTGTGGACAATCCTATTGATTTTGAAAGAGTAGGAGGCGAGATTACACGTACCATAGGTGGGCTAGGGAAGATATCATTCATAGAGCAGAGGAGTGACAGAAATATGAAATGACCTGAGCAAGCGTACAGGTTTAGAGATGAAGATGGAGCAAACTCTCTTCATCGTAGAAGATGAAGCTAGGTTGCTCCCTTTGGAGCTACACACCCGCACCTGTTCTTCCAGGGGAGGGCCCGAGGGAGAAGACCCAAACCTCAGGATAATCTCTCCTTTAATGTTGTTGGCTTCTGCCCTGGTCAACTCTCCAACAGAGACCATCAAGAGCAAAAGACCCGATTATCTATTCTGACAATTCTGTTGCTGCGTATTTCTGTCACTCGTCCTTCATATGAACCTTCCATACCTGTCAGAACAAGTTAAACGATGACTCCTTTGTGGGATATTGTATCCGGACAACCTTCTGAAGCAGTTGCTTCAAAGCGGTTCCCCATCCAATCTCCTCAACCTATCACATACTCCCTGACCAATTGGTGGTTTGAGTCATTGGCTATTTCGGTCATGGCTTGCTGGATGAATAATACCTTTCATTAGCTTGCTCTTCATTCAGGTTGGAGGTAAAGGATTGTTATTTCAGAATGCTTGGATTCACCATACTTGCCTCAGAAAGATTGGTTTGAGACTCATCAGGCATTTCCATCACTTTCTCTGAGTAATGTTTCTGGCCTCTTTCAGGGAATGAAAAGTTACTACAGTAGACTCTCTTAAGGACAGCCGTAGGACTGAAAACTGGTTTGTCCTTGATAGAGAGGGGTCAAATTCTAGACCCAAACTCAAGTCTTTAATAAAGAGGGTGTCCTCAATAGAGAGATGTCCACTGTTTATGGTTCTGAAGCAGCAAGTCAAGCCACTGTAAATGAAACAGAGTACCACTGAACCAATCTGAGGCCATATTGATTTTGGACAGATGTAGCTGTACATGAGAGTGTGTGTATATTGAATGATATTGATATTGTCCAGGAGACCAAGTGCATGTACCACACCAAGAGGCTAATATGCACCAGCACTAGGATGGTTGACTTTGACTTGTGGCAGGATACTAAAGACTTTCATGGAATCAGCTCTTACTTCCACGCAAAATGATGGTCATTATGAGGCACACCGCGCAACTCAGGAGTGGATCCAAGACTCGGGGAAGAAGGGGACACAGAGCCCACACTTTTCAGAATTCCATGGTCAAATTCAAACATTTGGTCCTTTTTAAAGATTTTACTGATATCAGGCAGGAACTGGCCAGGTTTGACACTCAAGTCATCTGCGCCTGCAACTAACTGGACACAGTATGCCAAACTCCAATGGCCACTGGTGTCGACATCAATCTTTGGAAGCAATGGTGAGAATTGCTGATCAAGCATGCCAAGCAATATTGTAACTGGTGTACGGATAGAGTATCACTGAAGGAGAGTTGGTGGTTTATTGATTTTGAGACGGATGTGGCTGTTCATGAGAGTGTGTACATGGTGACCAGAGAGATTGAGTGTCACCATACAACTGCAAGAGATTGGCACGGAGGGGACTTGGCTTCTGTTCCCGAGCCAAGATTACAAAGCAATGATGGTTGCATCATGTTTGACTTCATAACGAGAGCGTTTCTTTTGTTTGTACAGGTTTTGCATGTGACCGACATCCACAATGTGATGACCTATTGGTGCAAGTATGTGGCCAAAGGTTTCTAAAGCAAAATAAGATGATTTGTTGATGTGACTTGCAGCTGTAAGATCGCTCATTAGCGGGTAAAACTGGTAATCGCTGGGTTCGAATTGGATTGCAGGTCACAGCAATCGGTCACAAAGGAGATAGTTTTGTTTCTGAATAAACTGATATATACATAACCACTAGCAATGTTGCAAGTATAAGGCCAGCATCCACCTTCAGAGAGACTTATACACTTGATCCCAATCTAAACACTAGGAAGTATACTTAGTAACAAATAAGTTTAACAACCACACAGAAGAATTGCATCAACAAAGGGTTAAAGCAATTAATCTGTCCTCAAAATTGACATGGTCTGTAGTCAAGTGTGAATTACCATGAATTACCAAATATGGAATTTCAATATTCTTCTGGTCGTAAACCGACTGCAATTGACTTGTTTGCATTGATTGCGTTGCACCCAATTTGAACGGCGACCAGTTTTTGATGAAATCACATGTAGGATGTAGCGGAGTATGTCAGAAGACGTAACATACTTATGAAACCAATCAGTCGCGTCTCGCATGGCTGACTCCGGATCATATTCAATTCACGAGATTTGGCGAGGACATCAGGCTCCATGGAAAAGACATAACTTTGTGAAATGCCAACCTCAAGGCTTGATCTGAACTGTCTTGATTGGGAGTTTTGACAAAAAGGGTTAATCTCTTCAGTAGCGTTTTAATACGACAATATCCCAAAATTTATATCAGGCTCCTCGAATAGCAAATCATACAGTTGGTAACTTGGTAGAGTTAACTGGTAGCAGGTGCGGGTGGTGGATCTGTAAAGATTAATCATACAAACTCCACTAAATTGCTTAGACTTGTCACGGGTGTATCGAATCGCAGGCAGAATCCTCACCAAGCTTAATGGGGGATGATAGGAACTTCTTGCATTGGTGGGTCTAATCTGCGTTAGACTCGGACAATGTTTGTAAATATGCGTATTTGCATGCCTCATGATCCAGGACTGTCAACAAGCCAACTTTTCTGCAGGCGGGGAGGTGCGGTAATCTGCCGGGAAAGCCGATTAGGTCTGATACTGTGAGATGAATAGGGATCGTGTTACCGCACGTCTTCTGGGATTACTCTTTATCAAATGACAGACGAATGTTACTTAACGCTAATTCAATTCTTTTTCATGACATCAACGAGACTAAGGACTGTAGAAGTTGGAACAGCATAAGATATGTTTGGTCAGGGTGTTGTCTTACAATGGAGATTAACGCTGTTTTCCTATAGAAAATGTACTTTACAAACGTGTTTTGTTTAAAGTACTCAAAGTGAACTCAACAAGATTTCATAGACATTAGGAGTATTGAATGGTGTTTGCCTATCATTTTAAACCTCTTACATGAATGAAACGTGTTGGTAGATAACATAACATTGATATAGCTCAACTGAAGCACAAGACATTTCAGATCAATCTCAATGCTGGACCCCCAAAGGCAACCCGATTTGGTGATTGTATTCACACTTCCTCATTGGAGAAAGGGACGAGGCCGATTCCACTGCATCCGGTGTGTACCTCAATGTAATGCAAGAAGTTCAATCGTTTCAAATTCTAAAAATTCTAACTTCCTACAACTACCAATGCCTGTAATACAATCTGTGCCCTTTCACTCAGAGGTAACATGTAACTCGGTGATATTATTGACTAACTCATTAGTCACACATCCCATTTCCGCACACGGTGTCGGATCAAAGAAAGGCTAAATATGACGTCTGTGGTCTCTTGTGTTTATAATCGTCAACACACAAGGACACCGCGCAGTGTTTCTGCATCAGAAAGGTCACATTACTCCGTCAGTAGGAAACGGAAGCACAATGCTTTCTATCTTCATGAACCACCTCAAGAAGAACTTTAGAAGCACAAGATAACGCATCAACAATTCTTGAGCCTTTTTTGCAAATTTGTCTCACCCGAGGAAAATTCTCCTTTACCAATGATGAAAGTTGAAAGAAAACCCTCACCCATTTCATGAGAGTGACAAGTAAGAACCATGAAATCTTATTTCATGGGCCTGATACTTTGAGATGGTCAACCCATATGAAATGCAATCACAATCCATATTCCAATCAAAATACAGGTATCTCATTAGGCATCAAAGTCAGGGGTCTAGACTCCAGAGGCTTTCAGACGTGGCCTTCCAGGCAGATCATTTGTTCTGGCTTCATTTAGAAGCCATAGTTTCATTATTCATCCTGTCAATATTTCATCCAGTGGTTCACCTAACCCCTGTCTATTGAACCATCCGAGTTTGTATGGCCGGTGTGATAAACTGATTGGCGGGGCCGATATAGCAGCTCGTGTCTACCTCGTTGTAACAAGCCTTTTTGCTTATTTCTCCCCAACATTATCGACATCTCTCATCTTAAATAGCATTGGTATAAAGACAAATCTACCAATATTGCAGCAAGATATGAACCGATTTGTCTGAGATCGTTGATATTTGTCAATCTTCATCTTTTGAGAAAACAGAACACAACTACAAACCATTTTCAATAAGATTGACAGATGAGAGTGACATTGGTTTTTCTCAAGCTTTGCCGGGGAGCTTGGTCTAATGGTAATGAGCTTGGTTTCCACATCCTGCCATAGCAGGCCTTTTGATACACCAATAGTGGTAAGCAACACACACTCACAAGAGCAAACAGGGAAGAAATATTGGTTACATAGACCAGAGGCAAAATGCTTCTTCGCATAACTCATGACTTGATATAGATGCGGGTTGTCGGAGATGGTTTCAACACTTCTGATAGGTAAATGGTGAATTACTGGAATGAACTATCGATGGAGATCGATTGCAATCTATGCAAACAGAACATAACAACTGACAATTAACAGATCCGCTTCGTGGGATTGCTGAAGATGAGCTTCACGGAGAGAGGAAGCCAACAGAAATAGTCTAAAGGCCACAACACAAAACTTCACGTCCATTGGCACTTTGATTTGGGCCCTTCCCTTTGGGAATCATAAGGAACTAATCACACCTTTTCTCACAGATGGGGGAGGGGTTGGGTCAGTGGCGAGCGGAAACTACCGAGGGATCCATTATGATACCATGAAGCCACAGCAGGTCCATCTGAGATACAGGTAATCCCTAATACAAACATAGTTCATAAAGAGAAAGAATGTCTTTGTAGGTTCTCAATTTGGCATTTTGAATAAGAAATATGAATACTAATGACTTAAACTGTCCCTTCAATGTGTTATTGTATGCTCAATATGATGGAGACCACAGCATGCAATGCACCGATACAGTGCATGCAGTACACATGAATCTAGAGAACACAGATGAAGAAACATCTAATCCCTCGGATTTATCACATACCTTTTTCCTGCAGCTCCCGGTTGATACTCTGTATCACCGAGGCGAAGTTCTGCTGGTTGTTATAAGTCATGCACTCAGTCATCTTGACTCCGAATCCAACTGTTCAGAATGAGAATATCACATGGAAATCACGAGAAACCGACAAAACAGAACGTCATATTTCAGAGTCGTTAACGTCCAGATTCCAAGAGCCAGCCTCAGTAGTCTGAATCATACTGATCAAGCTAAGTGCAGCCGCTATCCTACACTGATTATTTAGCTAAGCTACCAAAGCCCACGATTAATTTCGGGAGGTATTTTTGTAAAGAAGCGATGTCCATCTGGTTAAGGATGGAATACAGATGTGGTTACAAGCATTAATGTATGGAACCTTGCGATTATTCCATTCCAGCTACTGGGGGTGGCCCGATCAATACTCCGACAGATATGCTACACATTACGCTACGTCGTCGCTAGCTTCTACCCGGAGCTAAGGGAATTGTAGCGACCATGAATAATTGACTGTCACCATGGCAACGGAGGTAATCGAATCTGAGTGACATGACAAATTAATGCATGAATTTCACTCGAGTTTTACAAATAATTTACAGTTTGAATTGAAAGTTATGCAATCTGCATCTGCGAGGTTGATGAAATCCTAATTGAATGTTTATGGATCCCCTGGATATGCATAGAATCTATTTCCAAGGAAGGATAACACTAGAATTGACATAGCAACACATTATTTAAGACTCATGCAAACAATGTCATCAAAAGTTGTGATCTAGATCTGTGTGACCCTGGGTCGTAATAAAATATTCATTTAACTGATATAATGTCATTCAGGGCATAATTCATAATCAATTCATACATTTGTGTCAATAATCTATATATGATGAGGGAAAGAGTCACCTACAGGGATGCTGATACCCTATAGCATCACTTCCACAATAACTTGGTCACATTTGGGGGTAAGCCTTGAGTAGTCCAGGCTGGCAACTGTGGAACCTGCTTGACTCTTCAGTACTGCATGAGAGTGGTTCTGTGGCCAGTTTCAAGACAGGGCTGAAGACCCAGCTCTGCAAAGAGAACTTTTTGTGAAAGCACCTGTGATGAGGACACTTGGAACCGACGCTTTATAACACACTATTTACTTTAACTCTAGAGAATTTGACGGAGCACACCAAAAGGAATTCCCAAGAATTCAATATTCTTAACTGAATTATTTATGATTCCTCCAGCATAGCATCAAATTAGTAACATTTGTGAACAAAAAATGTCTCTGTTTCATTTCTAATCAAAATGAAACTCTATTGATTTTTGCCTGGTTTGCCAATTTTGTATGTTTGAAGTTCATAGCTGTTAGCAGCTGATGTATTATATTGGCATATTGGAAGTATAACAATGTATTATATCGAATGTAATGTTAACCCTTAAGCACATTCCATGCAGAGAGAACCTTAGGTGTAGAATGTTTCAAGTAATTGATTACATCTAAATGTTCTTGAAAGAATTTTGAAGTAATTTATAAGAAATTTTGGAGTACATTGACTGAAAGCTTGAAGGAAGGACCAAAACTGTGAGTTTAATTTACTCTGTTTTCTCTTCCAGCAAAATCACAAACTAGACAAAAAAGAATATCAACCAGAGATTGTCAATATCATTCACTCATCTCAATCAACAATCACTTACCAATGTAAACAAATCAACCCAACAATCAACTCAAGAGGCAATTATGTGAACTCCACAGATTTTTAATCCAAAAACAACAAAAGATATCCAAATACAACACTAAATTTCGCTGTACTATTTCTAGAATTTCCCTATCAATATTTGGACGCTATGTTCCATTGATTATTTCAAAGATCGAAACCTTTTGAGTGATATAAATAGCTACTCAGCGAACAGATGGCTTGAACTGAGAGTTGTAAGTGCTGCCATCTCAAGATACCAAGTGGAAGTGAAATCCTGTCGGGCCTGATGGAAATAATAGGAATGGGTTATCATAGTTCAATAACATTCTCACAGACGGCACTCTCAACAAAATAAACCGTATCGCAACAAGTTCTAATCAAATCTCATACTGGATGGTTCGTTAGCTCTGAACTTAACCAAATAAGGGAGAGTAAATTGTGAGGAAGTGGACACGTGCATTGGGGGATCAAATCAAATGGTCTTTTCAAATTGATTGACTTGGAATGAAGCAGAGGCAGATCCAGTCAGATTCTCAAGCACTGCTTAGAATTGCGGCGACATGCAGATCGCTGATCTGTGCGACAAAAGGATCACTTGTTTGCGGGTGAAACTGGTAATCGCTGGGATCGATATCGATCACCGGTCACCGAGAATACTGGTGACTAAGACTGCAGTAAACAAACTAATCTTTGGCATCTAAAAGGAAAAACTCCAAATATCATAGCACGGCATTGGTGAATAGAGACCACAGTTCCAATTAGCAAATGGCTTTCTGATGATAAGAACGCAATGTATTCCTCTGATTCATCTATGGATATCATATCAGAATAATATTGGAAAATATTCCCAGAGTGGGAATAGATTTAGTTGTCCAGATAACATCATCAGGCTGCCACGTAATGTATGTTCATTATGGTGAACCTCGAACCATCACACTGAAAACCCCTTTTTTCTCGAGCCTAATATTCTCCTAGCATATAGGTCCAATTAATCTCCAATCTATGTCTTATTCAGACGAGATATCATTTGAAGTAAAGTGACTTTCCCAAAGTTACAATTCTTCTTCCTCTTCTTCAGCATTCCCTCTGCACTTCGAAGTGTTGAAAACAGAACCATAGATTCCAAAACTGGGATCAAGAGACATCACAGTAAAGAGCACTTAATGTCTCACCACCAAGCTATTCCAGAAAAGAGAGAGCATATTGCATATGATTCCTATCATAAAATGTCCCCTATTACTCCAGCCAAACTGCCACATCACAGCAATCCCTGGGGCCCATCGTCAATCTCGAAATGGGTAGCCAGCCTTTGGTCGAAATGGCATCAGAATCCCCTTGGCCCTGATTAACATCCAAATTGCCTTGCTGAGACTAACTTGTCCTCCATTGATATACATGGTAACTTTTGATGATGACCTCACAAACTGGCTTTCGGTCCCTGAGGTATCAACTTGACCACGATGAACTCGGAATCAACTGTGGCAAGAGATTCTTGGCAAACCTTGTATTCTTTTACTGCTGGTCAGGCAAAGTGCAACCACATCCAAGAGTACCCCAAATCCAAAAAGATTACAAACAGGAAATGATCAAGCTGATGGGTGACCAAGCATTTCGATTCAAACAGAGCAGGCAGTTCAGATATTTCTGATCCTCATCTCAGTCCCCAGGGCTGAATGAGGAAATAGATGTAGCCAGGTTTTGCTCGATCTAAATTGCTCCAGAATCCCCTTGGCTCCAACTGACATCCACATAGCCCAACACCATGTGTCCTACCCAGATATAAATCGCAACTGCTAGCATCCTCTCAGTCCAACTGGTCTTTCTTGAGCAGATTATAAACATGTCTTTCCAATCGTACCCCGGCCCCTTGGTACATTACAGCATTCCTTAGGGCTGAAGAGTCTATCAGGAAATAGATAGCCAGTTTTGCTAAATGGCTTCAGATTGAGAATCGCCTTGGCTCCAAGCAATATCCAAATAGCCTTGCCGATACCAAATTCTCCCTGGATGCACATCACTACTCCTGGCGTCCCCCTGACTGGGATTCGCTCCCTGAGGAGCACCCACTCAACCAAAATGTCCACATGATCAACTGTGGCAAGAACTTCCCCACAAGTCTCGATTACAAAGCTCGGTGAAATGAACCGGTAAAGTTGTATTGATTTCTTAACCCATCGGTCAGACAATCGCTACCAAGTGTTTGATGCAGTGTAAACATGATACAATTGGACCTGACTTCTTTAGAGTTCTCTTTCCAAACGACAAATGCATCTCTCTCTTGTGATCGTTATGTTGTGACCGTAATGGTCAGCACCCATTGCAATATTGGCCAACTCTGCAGCCAGGGATGAGAAGTCCATCACAAGATTCTCATGTTTCTCAGTTCCGGGGGGGGGGGGGGGGGAAAATGAACTAAAAGAGCGAAATTTCAACTGTAATGGACTGACCATTATTGAGTCATGATGTGTCAGCAGCACAGTGTTTCCACTGACGATGCCAAATCGATGATGCTGAGGACATCAAAATGAACCATGGCTGATTAGACAAGCTAATCAAGATGGGATTACTGGCATTATATATATACTTCATATACCTCCAGCATTTATGTGCCACGTTAACACTTTAGGGACTAGACATTTCTCGACAGAAAAAGTTTATTCTGCCAAAAATATAACTGGGTATAGATGAAAATGATGATGATGAAGTGTTGATTGAGAGCTTTTCTAATGAATGGTTGTGTTGACAGTTTTGACAAGTCTCAATCTTTTGGAATGTGCTGCAAAACTGGGAACAGAAATGTCGCCATAAGGTTATGAGCTGAAATAGGCATGATGAACTAACCATTAGAAACTGTTTATGATTACTTCTCATAGCTATAAATACGTCAAATTTGCTCTAATAGCACTCGAATGGAGAGAAATCCGAGCTGTTTATAATGTCCTTTAAATTACCACTCATGACGATGTGAGACGAGCGAATATCAGACATCCACAGATCGGCTAATGGCAGGGTTTCCATGTTACCACAGCAGAGGAAAAGGTGTTATTCATATCATACGTCTTATGAAAATATCAATACCGATACTCGAACACAGAATGTTGCCTAGCGTCAAGATGTTGGTCGGTAACAAGCTGCAGCCCTAAGGTCTGAAGCTAACGAGCGAATGGGGAATCGTGCGATAGCTTAAGACGGATAATCTAGTTTGCACGTCGTGCAACAAGATGGAAAATTATGCAAAATACGACATTTACAGAGATGTCTATTGGTCGATTGCGAATAGATCTGATTTGTCACTTATCAAATTTGAGCTCGTTTTAGATTGGGGATTATCAGGACTATATAGGAAGGTTTTTCCCAATAGTTCCAATCAAATTTAACCATCAAACATGTTATGCCTTTTAAAACACTAATGGCCAACATGATAGATAAAGAAACACCTTGCCCTAAAATGGCTTTCTGCCATATCAGGGCAATCTTGAACCCTCGGTCATGAACATGATCATATCATCTTGATCATGTGAATATCTGATCTGAAATTCTCATCAACCTTATAATGTCTCATAGTGCAAGTCCAAGCGACCAATTTCAAAGACAATGGGAGACCGCTCCAAAATCATACCTTTTTCTTCGAGCAATGTCCTTTGATGTTCCTTCAAGTGCAGCAAAAGTTATGAAAGTCACAAGTTGACGATCATTCATAGCTCTCTATGTAACATGACCTTTGGAAGTCATGATACCTGACAGCATGGCCAACCAAAGCTGAGAGTCCAGTAAAAGGTCAACAAACTGCCATAAAGACATTATCTTTGATGGCGCACGATATGCAGAGAATGAAATTATATCTCGAACTTTCACTCCTTGTTTGTCATCAGCAGAAAACGGAAAATACAGGCTTTCAAAGCCAGTCAGAGCAGTAAAGAAGCTCTTGATAGAAAATCAGGTATCACGTATCACAGATGTAATATGAATAACATGACATTGGGTGATATGAATAAAGACTAGCAAATGCTTTTATCTAAAACTCCATGTACATTTACACTTGGCCTTTCTGTACAAAATTGAAGTAAAAGCATTTGCTAGCCTTTATTCATATCACCCATTGAGAAAGGTTTGAAAGCAGACAAGAACAATGGCTATGTTGGTGAAACATTATCATTCAGACAAATACAGAAGACATATTTCCTTGACAAAGCGTCTCTCTCTCAGGATACGGTATCATATGTGTGACCCTGAAACAAAAATAGCATCACAGATGTCACCTGGGACAAGGTTTGAAATTAGACAAGGGAAGATCAAGTAAAGCATATTGGTGATATCATTCTGACATGAAAATCAATCGATGAATGTCATGTTCAGAAGATGCTTTATCTATAGGTTCAGTGAACACACTCATGTGTTGGCTCTTCACACTACTTTCCAGCAAGTGATTTCGACCAACACTGCAAAACTGGAAATATTTGAGGCCACGACCTCAAAAGGACAAGCCAATTCATCTCCGCCACAGGACTGAAGATGTAGTACAGACAGGCTTTGGCTTTGCACATCTACATATTCTTAGCTTGTCAATCAAAGCAAGATATTAATATCATATCAGCCAGCCTCATCAGCAAAAACAGGCGAGGAGAAGATTGCTCCTAAATGTGATGTTCTTTTGTCTCCGTTGCTCCAGGGGTGAGAGGGAAACCACATCAGATCTTCATCCCAGAAGATCATGACAGAAGTAAAGGGCTCATTTCCTGTCAGTGTCGGCAGAGTCAAAAGAGGATCCGGTGCGTCCTGATGGTTTGGCAGGCACCAGTCAGGGAGAGATTATTAATCCTTTGCATTGCTGAGGGTGATTGTGCAGTCATGACTGAGGCGAATCTCTGAGCACAATATCATTTTACCTCAGCATGTCTGTCGCTGGAACTCAAAAGCTCACATAAACCTGAGTGAAGTCACTACTGCTGCCTCAGTATTAGTCTTCGCCATATTACATGCAGCTCCACCATTATAGTGATTAGTGAGACAGCCAATACCTCCCTTTGGTATCAATAATTGTAACACATTTACTATCAATCATTGCTGAACTTGACACGGGAGAAGCGTCCAAAAAGGAACGCCATGAACATTCTGATCTACCTTCTTTTTAATTTCCTCCATACACACAACGTCAATGACAGTTATCTGAATACATTACCGTCATTAAGTTTTCTTCATCCCCCACTCTGATTACCTCGAAGACATGTCTATTTTTCCGATAGGAGGGCGAGTAATTATCCTTTACAACTAGGGCATGTTTGACCTTTTGCCATTTGAAAAAGGAGAGAGCACGATCGCACACATAACATCAGTCAACATCAGCCTTAGTTACCAGCAGCTAACAGAAGGTTGAGAGGCATTTACTAGTTAAGATTGGTGATAAAGGGGCTATGATGTGAAGTGCATGATGCCAAGAGAGATGCAAAGAGGACGATTTCACAATTATTTGCTCTCAATCTATGTGAGGAGGCCATGAATCTGAGAGACGATCTAAATAATTGCCCATCCTTTCAGAGGGCTTATTTGACCCCCAGAGCAGTTTCGTTGAAACCTCCGTGTGATTAACTGGCATATCCTGGTAGGGTAGGTAAGGTAGCCTCAGATTGGTTGATAGATCAGAGGACTACGATTGATCCAAGTATGTCAGCGTCTATTGGAAATTGATTGGATGTTGTCTCGGCGGTTACCACCAACAGATGGGTTGTCTTTCCATATTCAGAGCAGTAACTCTTTTACAGTGCCCAAGACTGATAAGGGTTGATCAAAGGCACCACCACTTTGGCTAGAAAATGAATCTCTGAAGCAATTAGAACTCTGTGAAATGAAGTGAATGCCAATTTCAAGGGTGTGAGTCCATTCTGGAAAACAAAGAACTGACTTTGCTTAGTGAAACTTCTTCAACCAGTTGATGCATCATTACGACAGTGAAACATCAATTTCATAACGATTTATGACGTTTACAACATTGAACAACAAAGTATCTACCACAAACATATACTGACCTAACAATGAGTGGAACACTGATAACATCTTGAATAAATGTCTTCCTACCCTTTCTCGGCCAGCACCCCAGACATCCACCAATCGAGTGTATCCTTTCCTGTCTTGGCCGTACGATAATCCCACTCCGTGACGACCCACTACTAGTAGTATCCGTATGTGAACTACTAAGTGATGCCAAAGTACTACTATCCACACTTGCACTTTTTCCAGTCAGCGCTAACTTCTTACGGACTTTTGTAAGTTGGCTGACAGTCACAGCAGGAGCTGCAGATGTCGAAAGATTGACTGCCAAAGCAGTCCCAGTGTCTACACTTTTGCTTTTACCTTGATGCCCAAATTTCTTTTTTGCTTTGGAAGACGCAGCACTCTCCGCGCTATCTACACTCGCACTTTTCCCCATCAGCCCAATTTTCTTTTTCTTGCCGTCTTTTGGCGAGTATTTACTCGTTGTTGCCAATGGCGAGGGTTTATTGTCTTTTGCCACTTTCCGTGCAGCATAACATTTGGCAGACGCCTCTTTCGAGGCCACATTCCCAAAGCTTCCCCGTCCGTAGACACTACGACTGTCATCAAGTCCCATAGTCCGACTAAAAGCAATACGGGAGTTATTATCACGGGCTTCTAATGCGTGAGCATTAAACATTGTGGATATATTTCCTTACTTTTCTCAAAATTTTCCAAATTCTTCTACACTACACTACGTTCTAACATTGTTTTTCATATAAATCATCTAAATCCCTCTGCACTGTGACAAAATCGATCGTTCTAAAGTTGAAGCCATGATTTCCAAAAGTCAATATATTGCTTATTCCTATTTGAGTTCAGTAAACACCATAATAACGTCAAATACTAGGTAGGCAACCAAAAATATCATTTCAATACAATACCCAGGGTCAATTCAACTCTATCCCTTCTGGAATAGATTCCTTATTGTTGAGAAAGGTTCTGATGTTCAATGGTAACAAACTATCATGTTTTGTAGCCATAATCCATCCTTTTCCATTGTATCAGGGTTCTTCCATTAGAAATCATCTCAATCCTGTATTATCCAATACCAGGCAGCAGCTAGCTAGACACCGACGGCATTGCCATTGTCTTAACCAATCAGAAAACATCGCCTCATCTCGTAGAAAACTATCAAAAAAGTTATATCCTGAATACCAGAGAACGATTCTTCTATCGTTGAGGAAGAATGACTTGCTGGCAGGTCTAGTCGTTAATTGCCAAGCTTATCACATTATCATGAATAATTGGCTTTTTCATCCCGGCAGAAGCTCCAAGTGTTACCTGAAGCACCATCACTGTTATGTTTCAATCAGGCTTCCTTTAGCTCCTATCTCGTGGAGATTTCACCAATGTTCGCGCAATGTCATTTCGAATGTCTTTTCACATAACAAGATGCTTTGAAAATTCATACCAAAGTGAACATACGACCGAGCCGACATCAGAGGTGAAGCCAAAGCAATTGCTTCTAATCTAACAACCGTAATCAGCCCGTCCCCGGGCATTTTTGCCAATTTGAAATCTGCACATTTGAGTATCTCCATCTTCTAGGAAACAGATTCATTTTTTCATATTTTTTGGCAAATCCTTGCCGACAAATTAGCCTTTCTATATACTCAGTGATTTCTGTACAGTTGTGGCGAAATTTTGGTCACACAATTCTGAAGGAGCGCTACATTCTTTATAGATGATTACCGAAGTTTTGATGGAGTGATCATGGCTGGTTAACGTTGCAGCAAAATTGCAACTAATTTGCAGCCATCCCGTTGATATCCATGCAATGATTCCAAGCCAGTGTATGTTATCCTAATGTCCAATAACGGCTTCCAATCCACTTCACAACAAGAAATCACTTCATATCCGCGCAAGTCTAAAAATAACGATGATGTTTTTACTGGGAGAATAGGTGGCTGAGATTTCCAAAGATTTCCTGAATATCACATCATCAGCTTATAAAAACATTGTTTTCCCCCAAATTGTGTATCCTGATGTCCAATGATGAAGACGCAAGGACACTTATATTTATTCCAGATCAATCAACCACTATGGCTAAGTGGTAGAACGATATGGCAAGCTACACCCACACATGAGTCCAGCTGTAATTTCAAACGTAATGTCTGAATGAAATGAAATGGCCAGGGGCCATTGTGCTCACCGTCAAAATATTTGGTGGTTAGGAATTCATCCTGGTTCAGAATAATCTACATGTATAGTATATAGGTCCAAAAAAAGTTTGTATGACGTGATGTATCGTTGCTTGGAGTATCTACCATAAAAATATCATCAAAAACAAGTGACTACTAAACGAGATATTGCACTTTTTTTAGGTTTCCACTTCTGGCCCGCTGTCGGCCAAGTCGAGAATCAGACCGGACCGAAATTTACTCTCTGAGGTCATTTGACCTAGGGATACATATATACCCACACACCAAGTATAAACCTTCTAGGTCAAGTGGTAAAGAAACGTGCCACTCTTTTGTCAAAAGATAACGACGACAGACACCACGGTATCATATAAGCTCTCGTGAACGATAACCTAAAAAGGACAGCTTCATTTTGCTATCCTTTAGCTGTGAAACAGCATCGCCCATTATTGATACCATTTTTGTCCACACTTTGTATCACATACTTTCTAATATGTTGGCGTAATTACTTGGGTAGGATTACTAGGACACATGACATTCATCCTCAATATGAGCCCAGATAATACCATTTAAGCCCACGATGATGATGCACCGTTCATCTAAATGCATCAGTATCTCAAGTTATGGTAGCACTTCAACACACAATGAAGGGGCGGACCCAGGGGATCCAAATGACATTGAACGTTGGCGTCTAAGCAGAGATGCTAGTACCTGAGCAGGGATGCTGCCAGCTTGGCAGGGATGTTGGCACCTGAGCAGGGACGTTGGCACCTGAGCAGAGACGCTGCCAGCTTGGCAGGGATGTTGGCACCTGAGCAGAGACGCTGCCAGCTTGGCAGGGACGTTGGCACCTGAGCAGAGACGCTGCCAGCTTGGCAGGGATGTTGGCACCTGAGCAGGGATGTTGGCACCTGAGCAGGGACGCTGCCAGCTTGGCAGGGATATTGGCACCTGAGCAGGGACGCTGCCAGCTTTGCAGGGATGTTGGCACCTGAGCAGGGACGCTGCCAGCTTTGCAGGGATGTTGGCACCTGAGCAGGAACGTTGGCACCTGAGCAGGGATGTTGGCACCTGAGCAGGGACGCTGCCAGCTTTGCAGGGATGTTGGCACCTGAGCAGGGACGCTGCCAGCTTGGCAGGGATGTTGGCACCTGAGCAGGGACGTTGGCACCTGAGCAGGGATGTTGGCACCTGAGCAGGGACGCTGCCAGCTTTGCAGGGATGTTGGCACCTGAGCAGGGACGCTGCCAGCTTGGCAGGGATGTTGGCACCTGAGCAGGGACGCTGCCAGCTTGGCAGGGATGTTGGCACCTGAGCAGGGACGTTGGCACCTGAACTGGACGTTTGCACCACAGCACGGACGCTGGCACCAAAGAAGTGGTGTTGGCACCTGAGTGGAATTAGTCACCTTAGTGAAGACCTTTGAGACACACAACAGGCAGTATTCAGGGATATGTTAAAGTGGCCAATGTTATTTGTTTTTTTATCATTTATTCGATGTTCCCATCACTGCACAAAAAAATATACCACAGCAATTCTTTAGAAGTGTCAATTACGCGGCAGGCACACTCCTCCATATTATTCCAACACACCCAGGTCTTGTCAGGCTCAATCATACATCAAAGAAGCGCACCAGAAAATCAATGTTGATTTCACAAGGGCATGTTTTTCAATCATTATTAATTAAAGCCTGGAGTGTGGCAGGTGCTACTGAAGCTCTAACAACAACACTCACTGATGTGCAGTTTTTAAAGAGGAGAGCTCGACACACTGGGGAAAAAGACTTGCCGCCTACATTGGCATAAGACACTTAGACTGGAAACACTGGTTTCAGTCATCAGTAGAAGTCTATTTGGTTTTGTACAGGATCGTCTTGCAGGACGGAATAGTGGTTTAAAACATCCTGGCTCATCACTTTGACTATGTCTGACTACACGCAAGGAGTGCACATGGAAAGAGCAGGAGGAGTTAAAACATGATGAGTCTTAAATATTGAAAAGGGGTCTAAGGCAAGTACACCTGATCCCAATAATTGATGAAGAGACATCTTAAGTACTTCCTACACTACCAGCTTCAGTGAGCAGAAACAGCTACTGTTCATAAAGTGAGATGTCTAAGTGAGGGTGAATGATCAGACATCGGTCTAATCGAGTGTGAAGACCTGGGAATAACTCACGCTGGTATTCCGGCATGACAGCACCGTTTCCCAAGGGGATGCGGCGTAACACTGTCCAGCTAACGGAAGAATAGAAAATAACTAATGATGGCCATCACTACAGATCTTCCTGGGAAAGGTTGAAGCACCTAACCACGGTGCCCCCTCATGATTTGACAAATGATTGTAACGGAAATTACATTTGCCTTCACGAAACCCTATAAGAAATGGAATGCCGACTTGACCTTTATTGACTGTTCTTTGATCTTCTTGACGCATTGAAGATCTCCATTGCTTTTGTAACCTAAGAATACGACTCCGGCCTCTCTGTCTCTCTCTTCTAGTCTTCACCTCAAAGCGAAGTGACCTTCTCAAAACGACTTGTTGTTATTTATGTGGTTGAGGAGACAACCATCAAAGACATCCTGGCCGGCACTGTCTCTGTCGTCTAAAGGCTGCTGAGATCAAGAAACCGACGAACGCATTTGAGATGCAGTTCAACATGAGACTTTTCGGCATCCGTCACACACAACCCACACCCCCAACATCCAATATGAGAGCCAGTTGTCCAGCACATATCAAACACAATAACAGCCTTCTAAACCACTGACAGGGGTCGGGTGATCCGGCCATGCCATGAGGTCAAAAGGAATGCTGGCAAACACCATCTTGCAGGGAAACAAAAGAGAACTAATGGATGGCCGACATGAAAAACTGGACAGGAAGAAAGACTGGCCACCTAATCCCTCTGCTGCGGCATGAACCATGTGGTGCCTAATCATCAATAGTCCAGGGTGCGCTATCAGAGAGGGTGTGTTGGTCAATCCATTGCAGGCCATTGATCTCATAGTTATATGCCGGTGTTTTATAGCCCGATTGTCTCTTCAAATTCGACTAAAATCTCACTTGACCCACTCACACACCGAGCAGGATCTGGAGATGGGTTCCCGATGGACTCAGGGGACCAATTCCACCAACTTATTATTCCAAAGGTCACACCACTATTCAAGATTCTTTACTATGCATTGAGAACAATATCAAATATGTATGAAAGGCTTCCCAGGGGTCAATATAGAGGTGATTTGATCAATATATCATATGGAACAACCACAACAGGGCGGTATAACTCAGCATTCCACATTAAAGGGGTACGCCATTCATAATTACTGGTGGTTCAGGAAAATAGAAATCCAGTTATACATAATGCCGTTGTGCAGTTCTGATGTATACGAAGTCGGTTAAAACAACAATATTCTAATCATTTAGTGGCGAAAAATACAGAATGTGATGTTTTTCTGCCTGATCTGATGGGGATTTGTGGCAATGCACGACCTGGTGCTTCCTTAACACATCAGTGATGATCGATGAGTTTATTCATAAAATATGTAAAACAACTCAATTCAGAGTCAGAGATTGAGATGCACACATCGAGGCTCCCCACAAAGGAAATAGGCTGGACTTTTCATTACATTTACAACGACTTTGAAACAAATATTGAAACATGAAAAGAGGTCAATCGGCAGAATATACTGAGGCTGAAATTGCACAGAATGTTATACAGTTCAGCTTCTTTCATATTTCTTCACCTCTTTAGTTAGCCAACATGCAGTTCAACAAAAATCACTAAGATTGAGACCTTCCTGATTGCCGACTCTCAACTTTTGTACCGTCTTAATGATGGTATGTGGATCCAACAATATTGAAATTTGGACGAAATGCTCCAAAAAGTACTTTATCCATAGCCACATACAACTCCTGTTTAATTTCCCTCATTTTGCAGAAAGTTATCGTGAGTTATGGATCGGTTTAATGCAAATCTTATGATGAATTGCATGGAGTGGAGCAGAGCAGACGACAAGGCCCAGTGGGTAGACAGATCATCAAGTTATCATACATTTGTACATTCACTGTTTCAGGAATCATGAAAACGTTATCCTCCATACTTAAAGGGTTAATGCAAGTTTATGCATACTCCCTTGGCTTAGTGGTATGATCTGGTATGTTGAGAGGTATAGCAGATGACAAAGCCTATATGGATATTGATCATCTGATCATATGTCCCGCACGCTCCAGGCACAACTCAGGTGGGCATGCTCGTGTCACAGCATAGAAATTATATCCAAATATGATTTCTATGCAGTCTCATAGACTTCATGATTGTATAAAACATACTGTCTTCATCCGTACTGGAGGCGTTGTTATGTATCATCACCATTTTAAACTCATTTAGTTCTATTGACCCAGTTGGCCTGTTAAACATTTGAACCAATTTGCGCAATTTTCATTCCAAACCTGACATTTCGAACATGCAGACAAACGTGAAAAGTTTGATTCCCGTTACAATGTAATGCAACTTCACAAGGATCAAAGTGACATAAAAGTACTCAGTAGACAAGAAAGTTTTGTCGCTGTGACCTACGATGCAGTCAAGACAACATGATGCAATCAATCGTCATGTTGTCAAGGCTGCATCACAGGTCGCAGTGACAAACATTGCTAGTCTGCCAAGTGCATAAAGCCTTTATATCTGCTTTACTTGCAGATATCTCATCACTGCACAGCAGCCATGTGAAACTACAGCGCTATCACCAAGGAAGGGTCACTATGTACACAAACCAAAAGTAATGGGCCTGTTGGGCTATTTGCTCTTGACTTTGCCATGCAGGTATAAGGCATGTTGACCCTCACGTTTAGTGGATGCACTCCGCCAACACAGACTCCGTATCACCAAGGGGAGGGGAGTTTATGGACGGAGTGAATCTGATGGATCAGAATGGTATAAGAGGGTTAAAGGCTAATGATCGTGTCATGCTGGTGCATGCAATACCGGTATTACACACCGCACAATAAGCACCATTACATTTTCATGTCATTTACTTTTTATTTGCAAGGTAAATACATCCTGTAGCCAGGTAGCCTGCCCACAAACAGAGATGACACCATGGCAACCAGTAGTGGCCACCACCCCCACTAATAAGACACTATGACCGGACAGGCAGCTTGTCACATTTAGGCCACACCAATTTAATACATTGGTTCGCGAGGCGCAGACGAAGCATTCACTGACCAACACCAAAAATCATCATTTTTCATCAACAAAGGAATGAAATATATAGAAAAACAGTCCTCTTGCCTATGATGAACCACAAGCAATCTCCAGTGTGGAAGCTAAAAGTTGGCATATTTGCAAACACGTCAAACCTTTCAGAATTTTTTATCACAGGCTCACCTCAGCAAACCATGAAATGTCAAGATAGGGTGGGTGAATCCTTGTTCCCACACATATCTGGTCATCAGCATCACCTAAAAACCTTTTGTATGGCAACATAAATCCGAAAAGTTTTGAACACATTCCTGAAAAGCTTATGGGTTTTCTGCCGGTTTTAAAGCATACTGCACACAAGCAATTTTTATTGCAGTAACATGCAATTTTTGTTAAAAATTGATCACTCAACATGCAACAAATTCATGCAACGTGCGATTTTCACCAGCAGACCAGCTCATTGCAGCAGTTAATCATGCACATCTGTGCAATAAGACATCTCATGATGTTACAGATAGATATTAGAATGCCTATTAACAATTGGTTTTTAAGCATCTCTCACCGCAGGCCTCTAATTACATATCGAACACCAATATATCACTAATATCAATCTAGTCGATTATTCTGAAATTAACCTTGACTGGTGCACTAACTCAATTGATCCAAATGATCGTCAGTTCGATTAATTTATGCGTTGCATTTTATTTGATGAGTGATTTAGATCATTAGATGAAAGCATCAGATACAGGGCATTCCAGATAAATCAAACTTGTATGCGGAATGCATAGGACCCTGACTAAGAACAGTCTGAATGGCGACATGGATGAAAAATCCCAGGCTTTTGATCAAGCGCTTTTGCCAAGATTTTCACTGTGTGGAACATTTTAAAACATTCTCCATGATGCAGTTACAGTAATTCACATGACATGGTAAATTCCAGATGATGAGCATTTATTTCAAAATAATTCTATTTTTGTTGAAAAACTTTTCATTTTTGTAGACATCAATGCGCCTTGACTATAATCAAGATAGCAGTACAGTAGAACCTCTCTATCAAGGACATCTTCGAAACTGGCAAGTGCTGTCCTTAATAGAGAGGTGTCCTGATTAGAGAGATCAAATTGAATAGAAACTACCAATTTGGGACCAAAACTAGTGTCCTTAATAAGAGGTTGTCCTTAATAGAGAGGTGTCCGCTAAGGGAGATTCCACTGTATTTTCATTTCATTGCCTCAATGGGACTAATCAATAGTCTCTGCCAAACATATTCTTGACCATCAATGTAGGAGACTCCCAGGCAAATATGGTGGTGGCAGGGAATCATCTGCGATATTTATCAGGCCTTTGAATTTGAAACATTTAAATCACAGGCCCCTGAAGCCTAGCTAGCGAGATTATCGGGCTAAAAATGGGATTAAGCCAGGAAAGCACTACTACTCTTCTAATAGAACTTTCCTGGCTTATCCCATTGTTTACACTGATAATCCCGCTAACTAGGCTTCAGGGGCCTGTGATTTAAATCTCTGATTTGAGGGCAGATGGAGTGGAAAGGATTTGTCAGTGAGTTATGGCCGGGTTGGATGCCTCCATCTCATATATAGAAGCTGGTGATCCTGGACCCTATCCCTGTGTATTACCCATACTTCCTCCATTAAGCTAAGTCAGCTGGCTAGGCCACATGTCACAACTACAGCATAACACAGTGTGTGTATGCCCCTATAATATATCATGTAAATGAAAGCAACGAATATCAAAACAAACCAAACAAGCCATCTAAAGCATTTACATCACTTACCAATGCATCCAAACTAAAGACAAAAACGGTCACAACACCGAAAAAGCAGATTCGGCAAAGATCAACAATGATTATCCATTGAATACGGAAGAAGCAAACTAGATGAAATAAGCAAATACAATGTTTCTTTAGGGAGGCTGGTTGGATGGTGGTGCTATCTTACGGGGTGATATTGGAACTATTTCGTGATAGCAAAGTGATAACCAGCTGGATGAGTTACTAGAGCAACTCAAGATTGGAATATAATACTTTTGGCCAACGGCAGGGGCGCTAGGAGCGGGCTCAGGACCAGGAAAACCCCTCGGTGTAAAAATAGTTTAACGTCACAAGGCTAGCCAGCCAATCATTGTTTCGGCAACAAGTCGAGGAAAAAATGGTGGACTGTTCCCTAAAAATCTTCATTTTCACTCAAAAAACTAGGGTTTTCATCTAAATCCGAAAACAAATCTTTTCACTAATGTTCAGAAAAACTAAATCGAAGAGTAATCTCCACCTTGGGAGCAGAGACTCTCTTGATTCAACAGGAACAAACGCGGTGAGTGCTTTAGAAGTGGTTCATGCGCTGTACTCTGTAGACTGTAGTGTTAGTGTTACTAACTAAGTTTAGTTAGTTAGACTGTAGACTGTTCACACTCGCAGTAGCGTCATACTCGTAGGCTATATTGTCATGATACACCGGCATACAGTATGACAGGTGAGAGATCAGATAGCTACTGGCTACTCTATAATGGCTAGCTGTGCGACCATGCTCAAGGCTTGAGTCAAGGTCATCGGTTGACTGAAGAAGCGCCACTGTTAAGAATGTGATCGAAAGGAACATGAATGAGACATGTTGTTTGGTCATCCCGGTGGTTCATAGCACTCGTTACCCTCAGTTACAGGCACACTTGTTATCGCGGATAGGGAGCAGAGCACATCCACTATCCAGCACCTAGCTAGCTAGCTAGCGGCCGGTTTGGGATAGGCCTATACAGACAAAAATCAGTAGCCAGATATTGGCCGGTTAATCGTTGCCGATAAGTCTGGTACAACATACAGAGATTTGCTTAAGTGCAGTCAGTGTTGATTGACATGATTGAAGTCCCAAGGGAAGGCCAAGGACCATGATTGATTTGATGTTCACTTTCTCTCTCTTTTAGTCACTTCGTGTCAGCACAAGTGCAGAGAACTTGTCATCAACTCGGGAGATGCTCCTGGAAGGTCGTCCAGGATCCATCAACAGAATAGTCCAGTATCATGTGGGTTACATGGGTATGGTGCTGGATGTGAGTCTGGTGGAAATGTCCAAGAAAGATACAGAAGTACAACTTATTGACAAAGTAGAAGATGCACAGGTAGGGAGATTATGACATGGTATTAACAATAAGACTTTGGTGTGATGGGTATTCCCATCTATAATAATTTAGACTTGAAGAACTGATAGCATACTTCAGACAAGAACTAGAAAGCAGAAATATAGTGGCATAGAAACAAAGGGTTTTCAGAAGGTGCCAGTGTTATAGTCACGTTCATTTGCATTTCCAGCTCGAAGGCAAAGTTCGGCTCGTGCTGAAAGAAGAAGATATGGTCAACTTAACGATATCGAAACACGGAATAAAGGTCAAAGACCCAAGAACTGAGGTAAGTTGAATGGTTAAGACCAAACTCAGGTAAAAAATCCAAGAAATAATGATAATGATGACGATGATGATGATGATGATGATGATGATGTGCCTTCTTTTGCTTTTGTTTAGGAGGTTTTCCAGCGACATCCCTTACAGAAAGTAGCGCAGCTGATCCACTATCAAGATGGGCTTGGTAAACACAACTTAGCACTGAAAATAAGTCAAGTCGGGAAAACCATGAGCAGTTGCTATGTATTTCAGTGTAAAAATGAGGTGCGTATACATTTTTAGTCAATTTATTAGACAGGTCATTCAAGCATACAGAAACTACTTTTGAAAATAAAATAACAAATACTTTTAAAGTTATGCATGAAACCTGATGATTCTGTAAATAATATGGCCAGTTTGCAACCAAAATTGGGAAAAAAATTAAAAAGTTGGCCACAAGTGGCAACAATTCAGCAGTATTGATAAAAGTAGTCCCCTAAAATAGTTGAGAGGTGTCCGTATTTGAAAGGTGAATTTGAATAGAAAGACAAATATGGGAACAAAATCAGTGTCACCACTAGAGAAGTTGTCCTTCTAACAGAGATTTCTCAAAAAAGACATTTCAGTTCATTACGTCACAGGTTATTCTGTGTTTGTTCTACTTTCAGGATCAAGCTCAGAGGATCTGCCAAAGTTTAAACACGATATTCGACACAGTATCACAAAAGTCTTGAGAGTCACTTTTCACCCGAATCTTCTGAGCTATCATCTATAACCCGTGTCTCCCATGCAGAGAACTACTCTTAGAGTCTGAACAGATATAAATGAAGAACACATGCAACACATGCATTTTCAAATTAAAATCAAGGTGTATTTGCATTTTAGAGACGGGTACGATGTCACTGCATGTTGTCTGCACATCACTGACCTGGTTTATAGTTCTTAAGAGAAAATCTTCATTGTCAGGGTTTCCACTAGGATTAAAAAGAATTTGTCTTTTCTTAAAAAGAGTGGATGGAAATTTCTGAACAAATTTTTATCGGCAAACGGAACGCATTGCCCCCTTCTTAGAAACCCTTGGTCCTTTTCCTCTGGTAGAAATATTTGAGTAGCATACCTTCAGGTTTATGGCTCAGCTGATTTGGGTAAAATGGAGAACGAGAACTACACTATCACTTAAAGGGGGACTATAGGCAGGGGCTAGGGGGTCAAACTGTTGGTCTCCAGGTGACCAGTGCATGGTTAGGGTTGTGGGGCTTGTTTGACTTTGAGACAAGGAGGCCTTGTAAGAGTGTGAATAGTAATGAGAAGCTGTGAGATATAAGACACACACTGGTCACTTTTCAATAAATAAGCTGTTGAACATGGTGCCTGCCTACAGTCTCACTTTTTAGGAAACATTTGCAAATGTAGATATCTTTTACAAGTATCAAAGATATCTTGTTCAAGTCCACAACCGACCACAGCATGTGGTTTTGAGCCGTCCATTGGATACAGGTTTTCAAATGAGTGAAGACCTTTTTGTGCCTCTTTCTTATCATTTCTGAGTCCGTTGAAGTCTTGCAAAAGTATGTAGTTACCAATTATTTTTTGCCCTGTCTGATATTTTACCATGGTTACGCACAATTCCAACTCCTACTGCCATAGTGCTTGTATTCTATTTGCTGGTTCATAGAACCAGTTCCGTAGTAACTTTTAATACCCCCCTCCCCCCAGCTGATTTAGTTCAGGCTAATTGCCTGGATACAGTTAGTAAATTCTGTGAAATATTAAGAATTCCGTGCAAGGTCGTGCAGGGTATGCCCTTTCAGGCTTTAGTTGTTAAGGTCTGTATTATCAAGTATGGATTAATCTATACCCGGTACCTGGTATTATCCTTTGGATTCAGTTCGTTAGTTTTTGTCAGCATCTTGCATGTAGAAGTTTATTGTTTGAACAACACACTAAAGAATGATGTTTGCAACACACTAAAGAATGATGTTTGCAGGTATACCTGTGTATCATTATGTATTTTATTGTTTAAGACACTATTTTTATGGTAATTTTCATATTGATGGACAATAAAGCCAATTGTTCGCACACCTTTGTTGTTGGTTCTGTGTTGAGTTGAGAACTGTGTGTTCTTGCACATGGTGTACTGGTAATGTGCCCAACAGAATGCTTCCATTGTGGACACAGGTCGATTATCTTTGGGAGAGCAACACTTACTCGGGTGTAACTGTGCACCCTTGTGAAGACATGGTATTCCAATTTCATCAGTACATCTTATTATGCCAGTAAGCTGTATCATTAGACACAATCAGTATGTGATAATTGTGAAGCATATTGTGCTTGTGACATCTACAGAAAGTAGAAGTTGGTCCTACTGACACAATCCCATATGGTGGTGACAGAGGAATTGAACTATGGTATTGACAGCAACAGACAATGGTACTAATAGGGACCCAATCATGTTGGTCATAGTTGTAAGAGAGTTATTGAGTTAACCGACAAACGAATTAACTGTTGTCATTTAGGCCTGGACAGAACAATAAAGGGTTTGGGCAAGTCACTTTATTCATAGTAAAGTAAGAAATAACCTAGCTTATAGCGAGCAATTAGTAGATTTCAGTGATTAACATAATAGTTGCAAGTATTTGGCATTTTAGACTCATATTTCGTGCTATAATAACTACGTTGTAAACATAATGCTCAAAATTGATTCATGAAAAAGTTGATATCAAGGCAATATCAAGCAAGCAGTAATGGAAAAAAGTGTAATTCCATTAACTGAATATTGTTTTCAGACACTAGGCCCTATAACATTTTATTTTTAGGCCTACCTTTCCGTAAACCACGAGAACAATGTATGTGAAAAAAACAACACATATAAGTGAGGCGCCGAGTATATAGTATTTGTAAAGTAAAGAAAAGCTCGGTCTCTAAAGTCTGGAGGTCCGGAGTCCGTGAGCGCTGACAGTCTAGTGGGGTTCCGCCGCAGGTGCTCGCATGCATTGGTCGTATCCCCGAAACCTTTACAAAAACAAAAAATCTGGTGGCATTTCACCTAAATCCCACACCCAAGGCCAAACTGTCCCTTCAAATCACGTGCACGGAGCTAAATAAATACGATTGCCGTGTGCTTGCGCACTTCCGACTACAAAGGAATCGAATCTTAATTCAATTTATCATGACTATGACTATAGTGATTCAAAATTCGCGCCAAATTATTATCTGCGACGACAGGTCATGAGGTCACGAAAACCCCGGCACGTGTGACGTAAAGCGGGTCTTTGCCGCCATCTTTGATTGTGGAGCCGAAATCGTCGGTGGAAGGGGAGAAAATCTTCACAATTTACGCTGAAATAAAACAAAATAGATATGTCAAACGATGGTTTAGGGAAAATAAAACAAAAGCGTAAAAATGTACCATCAAAGCCCTACACAAGAGGCAAGGTAATTCAAATGATGGCCCAAAATAATCCAGGGTCTTGTCTGAAGTCTGCATGTGCTGTTGAAAAATGCACTGTTTAATGCACGTGTTCCTATGAACATGGCACGTACTTTCTTCAACTGATGTTCGGTGTGAAGCCCTACCAAAATTAGCTGTTCATATCACGACATTGTCGCTAGTTATTGCGAGATTTCTTTTTGTTAGGAGGGGCGGCTAAAATTTAAAATCCCTGATTGGAAATGACACAGTTTGATCACACTCTGCCATTTCCATTGGCATTGTCGACTGTCGTGATTGTCATTGTGCATGTTTGTTGTGAGTGGCGCTTCTTTAGACTCGTCAAACGATTGCAGTGAACTTTTTTTGGCCGTGAACGGGGATTGTAAACTCGTTCTGCAGGGGCTAATAGTCTCATTGACTGATGCCCAATATTGGAAGAAAAAGACCGTCATTGTCTTCGTGCTCAACAGAGTCTAGAGAAGCTAGTTTAGTGAGCTACCGGTTCTACATTCATTTTGTGTTATTTTAGCATTTCCTCTTCATTTCAGTCGTTCTTTGGGAAAGTAAAAGATACCGTGAAGGAGATTCTCCAGCCGTCATGGCTTGGTTCTATCGTGTCGAGCTTGACGCCTGCCAGGTTGTCCGAGAGTGCCCCAAGCACTCCAATGCCACCCCAGGTAATTGACCTGACCTTTGAGGGTTTAATCTTAAATGACCAGGTCAATGCAATTGCTCTTGGGTAAAATATGATTGGTAAACCACAACTGAAGTGGTTTTGTGTTGACAAATGACAGTTATCCTCTTTATGAATGTCCTTCAAGGAATTCCTTTGGAGGACAGAAGGACATTTTAAGGAATTGTATTAGTTCTACTCCTGGAGAAAATTGATGCCCAAGCTAGGCCTAGGATTCATGAGCTGAAAGGCCTACACTAGTAAAAAGGATGATTGTGCTGGTCGTCTACACCTCCTGGGTGCTTCTCTTACGCAGTTGGTATCACTCAGTAATGCTGACATCTTGTCTGATTATTTGAGCTGTAAAATCATGCTGCTAAAATGAACTTTGTATTTCTTTGTTTAAGGTGAAGCCAGATAGCCAGTTTTCCAGCAGTACTCCCAGGAGAAACGCTTACCCACTAAACTCACTGCATCGACCAAGCCGAGGACTACCACCTCCAAACATGTACTCAGCAGTTGATGGCAATATGCCATTTGTGTCTTATGTTCCGAACAACAGCCAGCCAAGTACTTCAACTCAAGGTTGGTATGACTTTCTTGCTCTGTGTGGAGAACCTTTAAATAATGTAGTTGAGAGAGTGGGATTGGGAAGTTGGCAAGGATTTCTGCGCTTATGGTTTCAAAATTTGAATTGCTGTGTGCCTTCGCTTCTGTAATTGTACTACTAACTTAAAATTTGTCAATATTGGTGGATATTGTTGTAAAAAATTGCATGTTGTATTGAGTCGGGCGCATTTATATAATACAGTGTTTGGTCTTGTGGCCTAAAACTTGCGAAGGCTGAAAATAGTTCTTGCTCTCCTATTGATATGAATAGGAAATGTTGATGCAGCTTGTGTTTATTTTTGAAGTAATGCATTATTTGCCTTGATTGTGCAACAAGTTTCTCCAATTGTATCGTCAACTTATGATATTTCCAGGTCCTAGATATGATGATCAAATCAATATAAGCAACTATTCATTCTCTGGTGGTCTGACGTCAGCAGTGCCAGCGCCAGCGGAGCGGCAAGATGAAAGCGTCTCTCTTGATGACAGCAGATTACGTGACCAGCCACAGCCAAGAGAGACGCCAAGAGAACATGAGGAGGAATCTCGAGGTTAGTCATGTCATCCTCAAGAACTTGGCTTCAGGTGTCGGGAAAACATGGTGTCCTATCTGTATCCTCAATGATGTCATTAGTCGCCAACCTATACATGGTTTGCGCTGAACGTATTTTTACAGTAAGAAAACAAGAAGTCTAGTTCGATATTGTAGCCAAATTTGTTTTCAAACACTAAAGATGTTTTATATCTTTGACTATCTTTTACAGTACGATCAACACCAGAGCTAGACACATCAGTTCTTTCTCAAAGGAACGAGTCTTCATCTTTTTTTGGCAAACCGAGTAAACGCTGCCGGACAACTGGCCCTCAGTTCAACATAAGTCTGTTCACAACACCTAGACCGGTATGTATGTCTAAGTCTGTTCACATCACCTAGACCTGTATGTATGTCTAAGTCTGTTCACAACACCTAGACCGGTATGTATTTCTAAGTCTGTTCACATCACCTAGACCAGTATGTATGTCTAAGTCTGTTCACAACACCTAGACCTGTATGTATGTCTAAGTCTGTTCACAACACCTAGACCGGTATGTATGTCTAAGTCTGTTCACAACACCTAGACCGGTATGTATTTCTAAGTCTGTTCACAACACTTAGACCGGTATGTATGTCTAAGACTGTTCACAACACCTAGACCGGTATGTATTTCTAAGTCTGTTCACAACACCTAGACTGGTATGTATGTCTAAGTCTGTTCACAACACCTAGATCGGTATGTATTTTTAAGTCTGTTCACAACACCTAGACCGGTATGTATGTCTAAGTCTGTTCACAACACCTAGACCGGTATGTATTTCTAACTTAGTGACTGTTCTATTTGATTTGATGTTAATATCAAGAAGTGGTTGTGATACAGATGATGTCAAACTTTGCCCTGAGATTTTCATCATTGAAGATTATTTCACCAGCTAGTGTATCGCTCGAGTTTTACGACCTCTCCCTTACTCCCCCTGACAGTTGGACAACTTTCCCTGGCTTTGCCTAGAATACACGGTTACCTGCATACAGTCTTGGGTTGGTATCTAGCCTAGCCCTTGCTCATACAAATGGGTTGCTTAGTTAGACCTATCTGCTACTTTTAAAAGCCAGGACTTTGCCCTTGTTACAATGTTCATACATTGTTTTTTCAGTTGTCAGACCGCAGTATGATGCCCGGGAGCAGCTTCCAACAGTCACCCTATTATCCTGGGAAGACAACGTATGGTGGCGCTGCGTCACATCGCAAGTCGAGACTCAAAGCAACTGCACCATATCAGGTCAGTAAAAAACTAGTTGAGAAAATTCTCTTTGCCTTGTTAAGAGTAGAATTCAGTTTGCAATTGTGAGAACTGTCAGTTGCAGTTTCTGATAATGATTTCGCTGCTTGTTTGCATAGAGAGTTCAACAGAAGGAAAAGGAACTGATGTGATAAAAAGAATATAGAAAAACATAGCGTTGAAACTGTGAATGGAAATCCAGGTGACTGCAGACCCAGTCTGTCCTGGCCTGTACAACTTACTGAGGATGCTGAAATTGCTAAGGTGGCATTTGGGGCTTCCAAGAGGGTCCCCCACTCTTGACCAGAGAAGAAATATAGCGATTTAAAAAGTGATACAGATGATGTCAACTTTGCCCTTAGATTCCTCGAATCTTTGATGACTTCTATTACTATCACCAGCTGATGTATCACATGCTCCTGAAATCATTTGTTTAAAAATTATCTTAATCATTGCTTTCTTAATTGACTTAAATTTTTGTGTTTGCAGTCCAATCTCTCAGTGAATAAAGTTACTCCCAGACCTCTGAATAAATCGTTAGGTGGTACCGTCACAAGTTCTACCGCTCGAAAGATCCTGGATGCCTTAGAGAGCATGCCTTCTGTACTCCATGTAAGTTCCTTCAAGGTGTTAGACATGTGATGTAAACATCGTTAGTCTTTATTTCCTGTTGAGGGTATATTCAAGTGATACAGATGATGTCAACTTTGCCCTTAGATTTCTCAAATCTTTGATGACTTCTATTACTATCACCAGCTGATGTATCACTTAGACCATAGTTTCATAAAAGGTTACCTGATTGCAAGCAGGGCAAGTTTTCAAACGTCTTGTGTCCATGGGGCAACAAGTTAGGAGATGTAACTTGTCCTCTGGAAGTCAAGCTGTCCAGGGCAACGGGAGGACCCTAAAAATCTACTTGTGTCAAGTGATTCAGATTCAGTGCTTTTGATTATAGAGGACAGTCTTTTGTTCTTGCTCTTAAAAAAATGCCTAAGATTCCTTGCATCTTATTTTGCCGTTCCATCTGAATGATTTGTGTATGTTTTTCAGGATGCGAAGAGAATCCCAGTCAACAACTCTAGTCTTTATGATTCACCGTTGTCGTTCACTGTAAGTAAATGACCAATGTACTGATGAGATGATGAGTTGACATACTGAGAAGAATAAATAACCTTCTGGCTTCAAGACCTTGCTATGATCCATGAAAAAAGAAGGTTCTGCCTTGATACATGTCTGACTTGATGAATTGAACTGTCAAATAAGTCAAATTTTCAACAGATTTATTGATGACCTACATGTATGTTTTGAATTTTCTCCTGACTAGTGCGTATCTGACGAGATATGATCTATTATCCACGTCCGAT